>NC_063452.1:5274497-5588247 GCF_020379485.1 Brassica napus | reverse complement strand
ATTATTTTTTTATATCAGTATTCTATTAGATAAAATATTAATAATATTTATTATTACTAGTGCCTAAGACGGAGAGAAGAACCAAATGCCTAAGAAACCTGAATTCCAAATTCACAAAAGAAATAATTGACTAACTAAATCTCGATCCGCGCAACCGCGCGGATTTTTGTTTTCATTTATTTTTATATAATTTTTTTGTTTTCAATTCTAAATTAGTATATATTATAATATATATATGTCTATCAGATTTTAAAACATAATAAGTTTACTGTATATTTTTTTCATTGAATAGATTGTTTCAAACTTTCACATGTATTTGTATCTTATTCTATATATATATTTTCGGATTATTATTTCATTATCAAAATCGTAACTATATATATAAAGATTAGTAAAATATTGTTGTATTTTCATATTCAAAGATATTGTAACATTTCACAAATTTAGAATTTTTTTTTTAAAATAAACTTTTCGCTTCATATATTCATATTATTGAGTAAATAATTAAACATTTAGTTTTTGTTTAATTTTTAAAATAAACTATATAGTTTAAAATTTGTTTTCATTGGTTTAAGGCAGTAAAGATTAATAATTGTTAGATAATATGATTTTTGTTATTTAAAAAAAAATCTTTATAATTTTAAAAGTTAACATCGACAAATATTTAAATATTTAGCATATGAAGGTATAGTATTACGACATTAACTTATATCTACTTAATTTATACTATCTATATATCCAATGGATCATCTATTGTCTAAATCTAATTATTGGTAGCCCAATAAAAAAATTTTGTAGGTCCAAAATTTAAATGATAATATTAGAGATTAAATGTTGCATTACTTTATAGGAATAGGTCTATTAGATCTATTTTTTAAAAAAAATCACACATGAATCAAAGTTGTGAATTCTGTTTTTAATATATAACATAAGTAACCATTTGCGGCACCAGAAACTTTAGTTGATCCAACACACAATGGTTGACCCAGATTATGTGTTAATATTGTTGCGAACGAGTTGGAGAGAGGGAAGGAAGTGAAACTAATTATATAAACCGATCTATTGTGTGATCATATAAATGTGATAAAGGATAAACTCTACGAGAAATGAGTTAATGATAACACCATTATTTCATCAAAAAAATTGATAAAAAAGATAATTTCCCACATCATTAGGTCAAATTCAAAAAATGATTTTTGACAATAAAAACATGAATTACAGGTGTCCTGCAAACAAAAGAAAGAGAAAGAATATGCGTATATAGGTTTTTTGAAAAACAAAGTTTATTTGAATAAGCAAGCTCGGTTTAGTTAGTCATTAAACATATCACCAGAACTAACACATCATATACTTGCAAATGAAAGAAAAAAACTTGATTTATATCAAAAGATAACAATAAAAATATGTAACCCAAACAGATTTTCTTAAAAAAATACATTGCTTTTATTTTCAATAAAAGTTGAAGACATATATGGTATTTATATAGAAAAAGAGAAAGCATCAAAATAAAGCGCCAAACGATAAAAAAGCGGCAAACAAAATTTCAGGCGAAAATGCAAATGATAGAGGTGTTAAAATGAATAAACCAACTCAAACCAACCACTAAACCATTTATAAGTTTACAAGTAAATGCAGCTCATTTAATTAATATTTTATTTAAATTATTGTGTTAATGGTTTTTAATGAGTTGACTCGGTAGTAGATGTCATTAATATTACAATTATATTAATTTCCAAATGATAATAGCATTAACAATATCTAAAAAATATGTTTATGATTATGTAAATTTTGAAATAACAAAAATAAAACTGATGAAATTAACTAATGCAAATAAGTATTACAATGATATGAGAACATAAGATCAAAACATAGTATGTTTCATTAAAACATTATATAAAATTTAGAGTGTTCGTCCATAAATCAAAATTCTTTAGATCAAAAGAGCTATAGCTACCAAACGAATATATATTTTTAACATAAACAAATTAAAAGCTAGAACTAAATAATGCAAAAAGCAAGGTTCCAATGTTGTTCCAAGAATATTAAGAGATAAAGTGTACAAATCAAATTTCATAAACTTTACTAATTTTTACGTTCAAGAGTGTTTACAATTCACAAATCATTTGAAAGTGGTGAACATGAAAAGCACTAGTTTGTCAAATGCTCATGTTGAATAAATCCTTAGACAATAGCTATAACCATACTTAGAACAACAGAAGAGATGATGGATCCGATCAAAGTGTCTGATTTAGTTAAGACTCGAAGTCTAATCAGAGATATACAAAAGTTATATGCTTTGTTATCCCACGTCAAAAAGAGTAGATTCAATCTTTACATGACAAAAAGTGTTATCAGGTTCTGTTCCCAACTCCTATTCAGTTAAGCTTGACTCTCCTGACACTTCTCTTCCCCTCAAAAACTTATGGCACATCACAGTACCAACGAAATCTAGCATTCCATGTTTCACAAACTCCAACCTCTCCCAACTATCCATCGCCTTGAACCCAAACCCCTGAGACCAAGTGCTCACAACCTCTTTAGCAGCAGGCAAAACCAATCTACGAACTCCCATTCTAGACATCTGCTTCTCCAACTCATCCATAAGCACTCTACACATCCCACTTCTCCTGTAACTAGACAATGTCGCCACCAAAGGGATCTCAGCTACATCTTTGTCAACTCTCATCGCCGCCACAGTCACAGGCTCGTTGTTCCTCTCGACCAAAACCGTATAAAACCCACGACCCACACCACTAGCGTCCTTCCTGTATATCAGCTCCTCGACAAGGTCTCTCCCAGAGAAAGGGTCCGTTGAAGGCTCAAACCCCTGGTGAAGTATCTCAACAGCAGAGTCTAGCTTGGCCATTTGTTCATCATCGTAGTGTTCACCATCATTAGGAGCTCTAATCAAACTCCAAACCAAACCCTCTTCCCCTACCGCAATCTTACGTCCCAAGAGACTCTGAAGCGCGGAGAAGACTCTACTGCATTGCTTACTACAGAACCATCCTCTACACGAGACAAGACAAGTCTCTCCTTTTAAACACTTTAGATGGAACCTCCTTTGGCACTGCTCACAAGTCATCAACTTGCTGTTTCCCAACGTTACCATCGATCCACAGATGTCGCAGCAGCAACAGGGACAGAACCAGAGCTCTTCCTCGGGAAGAATGGGTAACCCTATGCAAGTATGGTGAAATGCTGATGGACATCCATCGCATAGAAGCAAGTCTCCACCGAAATGACAAACGCAACACACGTCACAGTTCTTCTCTGGACCACAGTCTTTCCTCCAGAATCTTATTGACTCTTTCTCGCACGTTTCATTCTTCTTCTCCATCACTTGTAAGACCTTCCTCAACGACTTCTCAAACCTTGGCCTTATCTCCCCCTTGGCTTTGCTATTAAACGCAACATTGAGAATATCAGACAAAGGATGATTAAACGCAGTCGTTTCACAGTCATTCACTCTCTTCCTCTTCTTGATCAACTCAGACGAGCGAGTCTTCTCTTCGTTAGGAGTTACACCAGCAAACGCTGCCGTTTCGAAATCACTCACTCTCTTCCTCTTCTTCGACGCATCAACAATGAGAACGACTTTGGTCCCATTAAACGCAGCCGTTTCACCAACATTCACTCTCTCCTTCCTCTTCTTCGACACAATAAGCGCTTTGTTCCCACTAAACGCCGCCGTTTCACAATCCTTCGCTCTCTTCCTCCTCCTCGATACATTATCACCAGAAACGGTTTCGATGAAAGCTACCGAGAGATTTCTCGGAGAATCATCAGATTCGGGAACGATCAGCTCTCGTCTCGAGCCGTCGTCTTCTTCGTGTACACAGCTCGAGCAAGCTGTGGCTAGAGAGTAAAACCACTTCCCTTTAGGAGATTTATAGCGGAGCTCTCGCTTCCTATTCCGTTTAGGAAAGTAAGCGAAGCGCCAGCCGAGAGAGGAGAGATGCTTCTTCGCCTTCGTGGAGATATCCGACCGTCGCGTCCCGTTCGCCTTTCCGTTTTCTACGGTGGAGAGCCATTGTTGGAGTGAGTCCGGGTTCGATTCCGCTTCGACAGTGACGAAATCGCGTGGATCGTTGAGATCATCCATCGTCGTCATCATCATCTTCGAGAATTTTTGGAATGATCGGTGAGGAAGGAGAGAAAACTATTTAGGTTTTTCTGAGACTAATCCGCCGTTAAGGTTTTTGGAGGGTTTATTTATTTGTTTTCCTTTTTTCACTTCGATTAAGATAATTACCGTTTTTTTGACATGTTTATACCTTAATTAAATGGAAATTTTCTACTGAGTTTTTTTTTTTTTAAAGTGTTTGGTTTTTCTCCTAAAAGCCAAAATAGTTTTCATTGTTTATTGATAATGCAGACGAAGGGTAGAGAGTTGGAGAAATAATTTTTTTTTTTTTTAAGATTGGATGAGTGATATGTTTATACCTAAGAAACCCATTTGAGTTTTTAAGGTTTTTTTTAATTTAAAAAAAAAAATTAAAAAGCAAACCAATAATCACAGACTGCCATGAATCAGTGGGATCCGCGAACAGTGTAAAAAACTCACTAAAATCGGTTCTTAATTAGTAGTTTTTGTAACCGATACTTAAAGGTTTTGTGGGGATCCACGTATTAAGAACCTCACTAAAGACCTCGGATAAACATGTTATAAATTCCTGTTAATATACACGAAGCTGATTTAGAAAAAAAAAACTAAATACATGTGCATCGCTAGCCTACATATGAATCGTATAATCCACTATTGTCAATACGTTACTTACGCCATTAAACCCCAAATAACACTTAGCCAAGAACTTATATAGCTCTTACTGTGTGTTGTTTCCTTGCATCAGCTCAAACAATAAAACTCATGATGGGCTTTTCTATAATCCGGCCCAGTAACAGTTAATATCCATTTTCTAAAACCCATTCAGCTATCTCCTTCCGTTTCCGCCAGCCAGCGAGTCAGCGACACAACACACTCTTTGTTGAGCAATTAGGTGAAAATGTCAGTCGATCTCTCTCGTCTCTCACTCCTTTACTCGCCTCGTCTCTCCTATTCCTCTCACACAGCTGCTAAGAAAGGTACAAACTTTCATTCAGTTACGAGATTCAAGCTTTCACTAATCCGTTTTATACTCAAACAAATGCAAAAGTTTCGTTTTTTTTTACAGGAGACGTGAGGTGCGCGATGAAGTCGTATAGATTATCTGAACTTAGTTTCTCTCAAGTTGAAAACTTGAAGTCACGTCCCCGCATTGACTTCGCTTCCATTTTCACCACTGTAAGTTTCTTGCTTGTGAATGTGCCCACTTGTCTTATCCTTATGGACATGAGCTCCCCTCTTCAGGTTAACCCAATCATCGACGCCGTTCGTAGCAAAGGAGATGTTGCTGTCAAAGAGTATGTGACTCATTCTTTATTATTAGATGATTCAATGTTCTAGAAAAATCGCCAGGCTGATGGTTAGGCGTTTTATAGAGGATTATTGTTTTGGACACTGATTAGATGGAACCATTTTGCCTGCTTCTGTTTTAGATACACTGAGAGATTTGACAAAGTCCAACTCAATAACGTGGTGGAAGATGTGTCTGAGCTTTCTCTTCCTGAGGTAGAAGACTAACATTGTAGACATACATGGTTTTGAACTGCTCTTCCATGTGTGGTAAAAGAGATTCGTTTCTGTCTTTTTGTGTTTAGCTTGACTCTAAAGTCAAAGAAGCGTTTGATGTTGCGTATGACAACATTTATGCATTTCACTTGGCTCAAAAGTCAACTGAGAAAAGCGTTGAGAATATGAAAGTAAGTCCATTCAGTTCACCTGTTGGCTACTTTAGTCTTTTCAAGCTAGTGTTCACTCGTTTTGTTTTTTTTAGGGTGTTAGATGTAAAAGGGTGTCGAGATCTATTGGGTCTGTTGGTCTTTATGTCCCTGGTGGAACAGCTGTTTTGCCATCTACTGCTTTGATGCTTGCAATTGTAAGCTAATCTAGTGTTTAGTACTTTTGCCTTCTTTTTTCTTATTCTTCTTGTAGTTGTGCAATAATGTGATCTTTCTTTGAATTAATTCCTCTCTCAGCCTGCTCAGATTGCTGGATGTAAAACAGTTGTCCTCGCAACTCCACCAACTAAGGAAGGAAGCATATGTAAGGTAGCACTCTAGCTGTTTTGTTTCTGGGGATATTCAATATTACTCATGTTTTTCTATCTTTCTTAGCTGGTGAGTTTGTAATGGTGTTGTTGCAGGAGGTGTTGTATTGTGCTAAGAGGGCTGGTGTAACTCACATACTTAAAGCTGGTGGAGCGCAGGTGTGTTTGTTTTAGCCTTTTCATGCTGGCCATCTTTTTTTTTTATATATGTTAGATTTTTAAAATTTCCATTTTGCCTTTGCAGGCTATAGCTGCCATGGCCTGGGGGACTGATTCTTGTCCTAAGGTATGAATAGGGTTAATAATAGCTTATATCGGACATTTTTCCAGTCAATCAAACATGAATTTGCTTTGGTTTATTACGGCAGGTTGAGAAGATTTTTGGTCCTGGGAATCAGTATGTTACAGCTGCTAAGATGATTCTTCAAGTACATAATATCCTTCCTCTATTACTTTCTGGTTCTAAATTGTTTATGAGTCCTACTAGATCGATGTTTACCCTCTCATTTTGTTTCTGTTTCTCTTACTTCAGAACAGCGAGGCAATGGTTTCGATTGATATGCCTGCTGGCCCTTCAGAAGTTCTAGTCATCGCTGATGAACATGCTAGTCCAGTTTACATTGCAGCAGACTTGCTTTCTCAGGTACTCTCCCTTCTCACCGGCAGACTTGGTGAGTTTGTGTCTGCTGCTAACTTGTACATTTCTTTCTTTCTTTTTTTGTTGTTGGTGTCTCTACAGGCTGAGCATGGTCCAGACAGTCAAGTTGTTCTTGTTATTGTAGGCGATGGTGTAAACCTCAAAGCCATCGAAGAAGAAATCGCCAAACAGTGCAAAAGGCTTCCTAGAGGAGAGTTTGCTTCAAAAGCACTGAGTCACAGTTTCACAGTATTTGCTCGAGATATGATTGAGGTACCCACACCCTCTCTCTCTACCGTCACACTTTTACTCTCACCATCCCAAACCAACTCTGTTTCTTAAATCCTCCAGGCAATAACTTTCTCAAACCTGTATGCACCTGAACACTTGATCATCAACGTCAAAGACGCGGAGAAATGGGAGGGACTGATCGAGAACGCAGGTTCGGTTTTCGTTGGGCCTTGGACGCCAGAGAGTGTTGGGGATTACGCTAGCGGCACAAACCACGTTCTTCCAACGTATGGGTATGCGAGAATGTACAGTGGCGTCTCTCTAGACTCTTTCTTGAAGTTCATGACTGTGCAGTCCTTGACGGAGGAAGGTCTGAGAAACCTTGGTCCTTATGTGGCGACTATGGCTGAAATAGAAGATTTAGACGCACACAAGAGAGCCGTCACGCTTAGACTCAAGGATATTGAAGCGAAACACGCTTCTCAAACCAAGTGAACGAACGTCAGTTTCAGATTCATAGGAGAGAAAATTTGGTTTCTTTAGATTGTTTGATGGTATAAATAAAGAGATGTAACACTCTTGTCATAATCCGGATTGGTTTATCTACGAATGACTATGACTTCAAGTTTATACAGTAAGCTTCAAGAAAATTTTAAAAAGTGCTAAAAGAATGATAATGTTGATCAGTTTCTTCTTGCTTAAGCTGGCAAAGGTTCTTCGAGAACTGCAGAGTGAAAGGAACAGACCAAACAAAACATGTTTTGAGTTTAGGTTCTTGCAAAATCGAACAATACCATCACAAGGAGAGGGAGATGAAGAAGAATCTTTTCTCTTTGTGGCAGATTCAGCTCTTGAAGCGACAGGTGTTTCCGTTGGCACATCAGGAAGATTCAGCTTCTCAGATTCGTCAGGCTCCGTTGTAGGCACATCAGGCATCTCATCAACAACAAGCTTTAAACAAAACATACATCATGATGAGTCTCTCTCCCTGGCTATAACATACAAGTATGTTAGCAGTTTGACTCATGAAACATACCTAACTTCTTTCTAGTTTGTCAAATTCTGCTAATATCTCTTCTTCATACTCTGCTGATAGTTTCTCTCCCAATATAGCATTCAGCTCCTGAACATCCAACAAATGTTAACACAGTCAAACACAGAAGGATTCAAAAGTGGTAACAAAGTTTGGACTCACATCTTGATAGGCTTTAGCATCAGCAGTATCATCCATTAGTTTCTGAACATCATCAAGGTCCACCTCGCTTTGAATCGCTTTAATAGCACTGCTACCTTGCTTCAAGCTTTCAAACTCTCTCTAAATCGAACCGATCTAACCGGTTTTAGTTTGACTAATCGAACCGAAATTCGTACAGAAGGAAGAAGATTATCACAGACCAAATGGAAATTGAGACGTAACCGAAACAAACCAGTTTACACTCGTCTCAATTTGGTTATCGAAACCAGAATAAACCAGTTGACCATTTCCTGCAAAACCAAAACGGTAGAACCGTAGAAGCTTTCTTTTTCTCAAACTAGTGTCTTACAAAACGCGTGATGCGGCGATACCGTGTGTTCGCAAAACGCTATGGTAGCATCTAGGTTTGGGACATTTTAACCTCGACCCGAAAATCCGACCCGAATTTATAGTTAAAATACGCATAAAATACCCGTAAAACGCTACCTGCAAATACCCGACTCGAAATCGAACATAAAATTTATAATTACTTTTACAGTCTAAATTTATTTTACCCAAAAGAACCGGAACTGAAAAGAAACGACCCGAATAGATCCGGACCCGAAAAGAACCGATCTGAATAGACCCGACCCGATAAGAATCGATTTGTACCTAACTTAAAAACATGTATTTCCAAAATTATGATTTTTTGTGTTCTATTATATATATATATATATATATATTATTTTATGATTTAGTTAAAATATCTTTTGTTAACAATATTTATTATCATTTTGTAACATTTTTTAAGTAATATGAAACTTTAAAATGTAAAATTTAGAGTTTAAAAATGTTTTATTTTAATTATTAATAGTTTCATTTAAATTATTTTGTAAAATTTTAGATATATATGAAAAATATCGACTATATTTGATGGAGTTGGGTATATCATGTCCTTTTCAAATCCTAAATACCCGAACCCGACCCGAACCTGATATAGACCCCAAAAATTACAGGTATTTTATACGTATTTTAATTATAGATTCGAATCGATTCGGATCCGAAAAGAACCGAGCGAACCAAAAATTTCTAAGTACCTATTTGGTTTAAATGTTTAGGATCCGAAAAGAACCGGAGCCCGAACTCGACCCGAAGATCCAAACGCCCATGCCTGATAGCGTCCCCGACGAGGTCGGTTAGCTAACAAACCGGTCGGTTTAATCTGATTTGAATCCCTCGGATGGTTAGTTTAGACTAAATTTAAAAGGAAATGAATCCCATAAGACAGCCAGACAGATCCTAAATCTCGACGACGGAGCTGTCTGGAGAGAGAGAGGAGGAAGCAAAGTAACTAGCTAGTTCCAAGATCGGAGCTTTGAAAATTCTGAATCGTCTCCACATCTGAGAACCAGGTGAGTTTCATTTTATCACGTATATCTCTGTTGTTTTCTGAAA
Organism: Brassica napus; assembly: GCF_020379485.1. NCBI lineage: Eukaryota > Viridiplantae > Streptophyta > Magnoliopsida > Brassicales > Brassicaceae > Brassica > Brassica napus. Next base: position 5,578,601 of record NC_063452.1, on the reverse strand, counting down.
TTTCGTTCGATTTAGGTAATTCAATTACTTTGGCATGATTAGATTCTGAGCTGTTGCTGTTCTGATGAATCAAAGATGTAACGATATGTAGTATAAAGATTCGATTTTTTATGTTCTTATGGATGGTTTCTCGCTCCTCTGTTTCCACAATCATTGTAACTTCTTAGTAAAGGCTCTAGCTTTGATATCTCTCAAGACTTTGCTTGTTCTCTTTTGGATTGTGTTTACAGTTATAGGCTTCAGTTACCTCCAATGGAACCTGTTACATGGCCAAACGGTGGGACTCTCACGAACGAGTGGGTCCACGGCCTCATGTCATCTTTCGAATGGTCTTCATGGAACCTCCCTCCTTCTCAGTTACCTTCGGTGATGCCTGTTAGCGTCTTTGACTCCCTCATCCTCACCGCTTCCAAAATCCTCCACAAAGAACGTAACATTGTCCATGTCGATGATCTTGACTCCGATTCCAAAGTTGTTGTCGTTGGTGACGTTCATGGTCAGCTCCATGACCTTCTCTTCTTGTTAAAAGACGCTGGCTTTCCGTCTCAAAACCAGTTTTACGTCTTCAACGGGGACTATGTTGATCGTGGTGCTTGGGGTCTCGAGACTTTCCTCGTCCTCTTGTCCTGGAAGGTAACAACAACTCTTAACTAACTATACCCTTAAGCTTAGGCTGAGGAACCGAACCAAAAAAGGAGGTTCGGTTTGGGTTTTGATCATACCAGTTACCGAGCGGAACCTATGTCTCTAGAAGCAAAGAATCCGAATGGATACCCAAATTTCTATAATATAATTTGTATACTTATAAATATTAACTATATTTAGTTTTAAAAATAATTAAATAATCTAAAAAAATACTATTTGTAAATCGAAATACTCAAAAATGTACTTTTTATCCAAAATATTTTAAATTATCCGAATTATCCGAATTTTAATTAAAAAAAACCCGAAACGTTCTGATATTTAATCTGAAAAAACTTGAATTCCTGATCTTTTAACTCGAATTAACTGAAAAACCAAAACAGAACGGAATCCGAAATTATCTAGGATATTAGCCGGTTCCTAACTTTGTTATCCGTACCGATCCAAATTGAATTTTCTAAATACCCGAATAGATTCCAAACCTCTAGAACCCAAAAACGAACGAATGCCCAGGGCTACTTACCCTTGTGTTAATGCTCATATCTTTTTGGATGTTTTAGGTTCTGATGCCTGACAGAGTCTTCCTTCTCCGTGGCAACCATGAATCAAAATACTGCACATCTATGTACGGTTTCGAAAAAGAAGTGCTTACAAAATACGGAGACAAGGGAAAGCATGTGTACCGCAAATGTTTGGGCTGCTTCGAAGCTCTTCCTTTGGCTTCCATCATTGCAGGACGTGTTTACACAGCACACGGAGGCCTTTTCCGCAGCCCGGTGTTGCCTAAGAGAACAAGAGGTAAAAAGAACCGCAAGGTGCGTCTTCTAGAGCCTGAAACGAGCTCGTTGAAACTCGGTACTTTAGAAGATTTGATGCAAGCTAGAAGATCAGTTCTTGATCCTCCTTGGGAAGGCTCCAACTTGATCCCCGGAGATGTTCTGTGGTCTGATCCTTCAATGAGTCCTGGCCTTTCGCCGAATGAACAGAGAGGCATTGGTCTTCTTTGGGGTCCTGATTGTACAGAGGAGTTCTTGAAGAAGTACGAACTGAAGTTAATCATCAGATCACATGAAGGTCCAGATGCTAGAGAGAAGAGAGACGGCCTAGGTGGAATGGACATAGGATATACAATAGATCACAGTGTTGAATCTGGAAAGCTTATCACTATCTTCAGTGCTCCAGACTATCCACAGTTCCAGGTAGTTCTCTAATGTAATGTTGACTAACACAAGAAGATTGATGCTGATCAAAATCTTTATATTGTCATTGTTGTTGTTGTGGTGCAAGGCAACGGAAGAGAGGTATAGAAACAAAGGAGCTTATATTATACTGCAGGCTCCTGACCTCGCTGATCCTCAGTTTAGAAGTTTTGAAGCAGTTACTCCACGACCAAAGGTAGTTAATGAACAACTGGTTTCTTGTTTCTTCTTGTTTGGATGCATATGGTGTGACATTTCGTTTCTTTTAAACGTGCAGGCGAATCCGTTTTATGACTTTGAAAACGTGATTGATTCTGATGATGAGATGGATAAGTCTGCATTGGACACCAACGAGGAACAAGCAAGTCACTGACGCTGAGATCGTGAATATAGCTGAAAAGGAGAGAATCTTGGAATGGAAGTTTTTTACAGTTTTTTTTTATGATTGATTTTACAAAAAAAAAAAGGAACCAAGTGTAAATCAGTTCTGATTAAAGTTGACACATTTGGATAATTATTATTTGATTATGGATTTAATACTTCAGGACACAGAAGAAATGCTGGGGATGGAAGTAAAGTTTAACTAGCTTCTGTCTCATTTTAGTTCATATATACATTTTTACTAAACATAAAAATCCTGATCTCCTTTGGACATTAGATCTTTGAATCGAACTTTTGCCTTTGTACATGGATCTTTTGTTTAGGTTTTAATGAGAGTGTCAACTTATGATTGCTGAGCTGATAAAAATTGCTAGGGATGCCTCAGTCACAGAACAGAGCCATTGATGGGAGTCTTCCCCATTATCATCACTTGCAAACCTGAAATGTTACTTAACTCGACCCTTGTTATGGATAACCAAAAGCTGGTCAGTTATGCTATATATTGAAATTGAAGCATTTAAGCTTGAATTGACTTGCCAAATCATAAGTTGAAGTGGAAAGTGAGTAAACCTACAAAAGACTCGCACCAACCCACGTGGGTGTTGGGTTTTTACTGTGTACCTTGTTCGTCGACAAACTTCGACATGTACTCACCTCAATGTTGTTTTTGATGCTTTCGTGTGCACAAAGCTACCTTCTTAGACCATGATTAATCCGAATCTTTTAACGGGGGTTCTTAGATTCGGTTAATAGACGGTTTTTAGCCAAAAAATATAAAAAAAAGATCAAATCATGAATTAAGAACCCCGGCTAAGAGACCGGGGTTAATCATGTTCTTAAGGATCACAGTTGAAACCTGTCAAGCCTATATTATTACAAGGTCTTATCTTGTCTCTCTGATAAAACTTTCTTAAAGTCACGTCACATACCTTGAATTGTAGGTGCTTCCAGTGATTTCCACATATAGTTTTCACTTTTCCATGAATCATTACTATGTTTATTTTAAAAAATAATAATGCAATAAAAATAGTTGTGATTTTGTGTGATAAGGTGACAAAATAAGGAGACTATACTGATCTAGAAGTTTGTCATGTTGACTTTAATGCCAAAATAGGACAATACCTATGAATCATTGATGTATTAGGCAATGCAATAATGTCTTCATTCATTTCATTTCCTAACTTTCTTCACCTAATTTCCTAGCTAGAGATGTGACAACTTGTCACTGGCTAGCATATAATGTTGGTTTTTAATTTCGATTTTAAACCTTTTTTTAGCAAAAAATAGCAGTAGAGGGATACAATGTATTTTCTGTTTAATAAAAGAAAAACATAAATGGAGAAGAAAGATATTTAATGTGAAAGAGGTAAATGAACGGGTCAATTCAAGTAATAAACTTACCGGTGAGTCCGTATTTGGAATACTATGTGAGGAGGGACCCCTCTGCAATTAAAGCCTCTGTACTTTTTTTCACTCTTTCTCTTCCGTGCAACACGACATTTTATTACTTACCGCGCGGTTTATAAAAAGCTGTGGGCCTGGGCCTGGGCCTTCTCAATATCATTAAAGATAAGTTTTTAACCACCTCTGACCTCACTGTAAAAATACGATCAGTGTTTACTGTGCACTCTCCATCGCGCCTTTATTACCACCCTCTTTCTCTCTTACGGATAGTGGAAGAGAAGCTCCAAAATTTCCTAATTTATCACAAAATAGAAGTTTCATTTTTTTTTTCAATAAAGCAAAATTTGAAATTAGATTTTTCTAGACCTAAATAAATATCTTCTGTTCAGAAGAGAGAGAGAGAGAGACTGTGATCGATGGCGGAGGAAGAGATGGTGGCCGATGAAGCAGTTACAGCTCCGCCTCGTAAGGTCCTCCTCATTTCAGCCGGTGCTAGTCATTCCGTCGCTATACTCAGTACGTCTCTCACTCTTTCTAGTCTTCTTTCACTCTGTTGTTATCGGTTACGGAGATAGAAGATCACCGGAACTATAGAATCGCCGGCGTTAGTTTACCGTCTCTGTAGTTTATTTCGTCTCCGTTTAATGGCTTACGAGGAAGCAAGGATTCGATAGTTCGATGTTTGATTTTGATTTTGATATATTTGGTAGCTGGGGATGTTGTTTGCTCATGGGGCAGAGGAGAGGATGGACAATTAGGTCATGGAGATGCAGAGGATCGGCCTTCTCCTACGCAGCTAAGCGCCTTGGATGACCACCAAATCGTTTCCGTTACCTGTGGTGCTGACCACACAGTTGCTTATTCACAATCACGCATGGAGGTCTACAGCTGGGGATGGTATGCTTCTCATCAAACACCTTCGCCTTAGAAATTTGAAGTACTCTAAAGGAGATGATGACCACAAGTTTCCTCTCTGGATTTTGTTTTTGAGAACACTCATTGGCACAGACTTTAAGCATGGATCTGATCTCTCTCCCTCCATGTGTTTTTGCAGGGGTGATTTTGGGAGATTAGGACATGGGAACTCGAGCGACTTGTTTACTCCGTTGCCAATCAAAGCATTGCACGGTGTTCGGATAAAGCAGATTGCTTGTGGGGATAGTCATTGTTTGGCTGTGACTATGGAAGGAGAGGTGCAGAGGTATTTTAATCTTAGCTATTCTTCTTCTCTCTATGTGCAATCAACAATCACAGTTTATAACGCTGCTCAGTGATGTCACTTGTCAATGCTTTTTATCAGAATTTGATAATGTCAATAGCTTCAAGTGTAGTTTTGGGTTATCCTGTACATTTTCTCCAACGTATCTCTTTGAATTTTCTGTATATAAAGCTGGGGGCGCAACCAGAATGGTCAACTTGGTCTTGGGGACACTGAAGACTCTCTAGTTCCTCGGAAGATTCAAGCCTTTGAGGTTCGTGTCCCTATCTATTATTATAGTGGCATAATGTTAATATCTTTTTGTCATGGTAGTAGCTTCCCGAACTCGCCAAAAGACAATGTGCTTCATAATTGGGTCAATGTTGGGTCCATTCACGCAACTTGCTCTTCTTAAAGATACGAGTATTACTAGTTAAGGGTCTACATCTGGTGGAAAAATATTCAACATATAATTTAAGTTAGCTTATGTAGGATATAGTTGATCAAAAGGAAAAAAAAAAGCTTACTTGGTGATCGAAGACTGTAAGTTTTTGTAATTTGCTAGCTTAATCCCCAGTGTTACATCAACACTTTCAAATTGTTATGGGTGCAGGGAATACGAATCAAAATGGTTGCTGCTGGTGCAGAACACACTGCTGCGGTTACAGAAGATGGTGATCTTTATGGATGGGGATGGGGAAGATATGGAAATTTGGGATTAGGTGACCGGAATGACCGCTTGGTTCCTGAAAGGGTTACTTCTGCTGGTGTAAGCTATCAGACTCTTGTTCTAGAACTATTATTATAAACACCTGCTACTTGTTCAAACTTGTCTTTGAATTTCAGTATTCATGAAATTAACCGAAGATAGCTGTAAAGATTGATGGAGTCACAAATATATGCTAGCTAGTTTCACTTGATCGGTGTCAGGGAAGGGACCATAAATCCTATAATCGAAGACAAATTATTTTGTGTATTATCAGTCCTTGGGGGTATCCTACAGGGATCATTGATGTCTTTTAGCTTGACACTTCTTTTATTTATTTCGGCTCTAGTGATTCTCGTTTTTCTGGTTGTGGGAACTACACTTGTAGGCTGAGAAGATGTCGATGGTTGCTTGTGGATGGCGGCACACGATATCAGTTTCTTACTCTGGAGCATTATATACTTATGGATGGAGCAAATATGGACAGCTAGGACATGGTGACTTGGAGGATCACCTTATTCCTCACAAACTGGAAGCGCTGGGCAGCAGTGTTATCTCCCAGGTGACATTTGAAATGTCCACCCTATTATTTGGATTTTTTTTCCTATTTTAGCTGCATGAGTATAGTAAAAGTTTCCTGACAGTTATTGCCTGCTGAAGAAGACTGTTCTCATTGTATATGTCTCTGCTGATATGTTCTTCTAGCTCAGCATCTTCTGGACCTTTGTTTTGGTAACTTTTTTCCAGATTTCGGGAGGTTGGAGACATACGATGGCATTGACTTCTGATGGAAAACTATATGGATGGGGTTGGAATAAGGTCAAGAATGTCTTACCTTTTTATTTCCTGGTCCTTTCGTAGGATGTATATAACACAATCAATCATCCACACATGCAGTTGAGATTTGCATTTGGTTGCTTCATGTATGCACATGGAAACTATTTTAAGCAAAAATCGACAGGATGTGCAATTCATATATTGGCTTACTTAGTTAACTTACCCTGAATAGGACAAGCTTCTAATTTTCTGTCTTTTTAGCATGCAGTTTGGGCAAGTAGGAGTGGGAGATAATATAGATCAGTGTTCTCCTGTGCAAGTGCGGTTTCCCGATGGCCAGGCATGTTACTTGTCTTATAATGATCCCTACGAAAATTTAACCAGACAGCTTGTCACACTGTTCGCCAGCTATATAATCATATTAATCAGCTCACGTCTCTCAGTTTACTGTTTTCTTTTTTAACGCACACAAAACTTTGTGGAAACTCACAGAAAGTAGTTCAAGTCTCATGTGGATGGAGACATACCTTAGCTGGGACTGAAAGAAACAATGTGTTTGCTTGGGGAAGAGGTACAAATGGACAGCTCGGCATTGGAGAGTCGATTGACAGGTAAAAGTTATGATCATCTAGACGCTCATAGATCTATGTTTGCAGTTGCATATATTTTTGTTTCATGAAAGTGGATGTTTTGGTTTTCTGTCTTTATAGGAATTCTCCCAAGATTATAGAAGCACTCAGCGTCGATGGAGCAAGTGGACAACAGATAGAATCTTCTAACTTCGATCCATCTTCAGGTAAAAAAAAAAAAAAACACACTTTTGAGTTTTCTTAAACAGCACAAGTGAGCTAATAACTCAGTTTCTCCATCACCTTGCTATAGGGAAAAGCTGGGTGTCACCATCAGAGAGATATGCGGTTGTTCCTGATGAAACTGTAAATGGTTCAAAGGAAGGCAATGGTGGTGATATCAGTGTACCACAAACTGATGCTAAGCGTGTACGAATCTGAGTTCAGACAATTCGTTTGTCTTTTTGTGTTTGGTTTGGTCTCCGAACGTTTATCTATCATCTCTTATGGGGTTCAAGGTTTGTTTGTACTAGTACGTCTGTTAAGTTTGGGATTTGCTTTTTGCTTTTTGTAACTTGTAACTTTCCACTCTAGAGTTTTTATTTCGCCAAGTAATCAAAGAAGAAATAAAGAACAAAGCATGCATTATGAAAATTTTATTAACTATGAAACCATGCATTATGAAAGTATCAAAAATCTAAACTTTTTTCTATTGAAGATGAACAACAATGCAACTGTTTGCTCTTACAACTACTCGAGTCTAAAACTCCAAAAATATTTTTTTTAAAGGTGAGAGAAGATATCGGCCACGAGAGAGAATGGTTCAATCAGAGAATCTTTATGGTCCAGTCTTGGTCCACTCGAACACCTGGTTTGCGGATAGTCAAGACATTTGTGCCTGAGGAAGCTACAAGCCCACCCATTCTCAGTGGTCCCATCTCAATCTCTGCCTTTTGATTCAACGGTTCAACCAGTGCAGAATTTGGACCCGAGGAGTGTCCCAAGAGGATGATTCTGTCGATCAAGCATTGGGAAGAGAGACTAGCTTCTGGCGGAGCAACGTTCTTTGATGTGAGAACACCATTGGAGAAGACGAAGCGGCGGTGTATGTACGCGCCTCGTTTAAATTCAAAACTTTTGCCATCGTCTATGTAGAGTTCACCATCTGCTTCTTGAGAACTGTTCAAAGCTATCACCTAATAAAAACAAAAAGATTACAGACCGTTACCAACCCAATATCACAGGCTTCACTGTCTACGGATTATATGTTAGATCACATAGTTCATCAATAGAGTTCAGTTCCTGAGATGTCCATTGAACTTATAGCAGATGACAATGGACTAGTTGTACGTACCAAAGTATAAGGATCGTTGTCCATTTGAAATGAACTTCGCCGGAACCGGTCTTTCCTCGGGATAATAGTACCCGCCCTCTGAAACGCAGGAATGCTTTCTTCAGGAGCATCCATCTTGTGAGTCTTGCCTCCAACGTATGTCTTTCCGTTTCTCAGGTCATACCATGATTCTTTGCCAGGCAAATAAACAGAAGCATGCGTTGTTCCCTAATTATTGCATATATACGAGAAAGAAGTTATGTGACCGGTTTGTTTGATCATCTCTCTGGAGATGATTTGATTGTGTTAACGAGACAAAATAACGAAAGTAGAAATTAAGTACCTTAGTGTAAACTCCTTGCACCAACAGACCATTACCAACCATGAAAGCTTCATCGTTGCTAAAAGTAGCTTCATCTTGTGGGAACTCCATCCATAAGGGACGTAGAACAGGCACACCCGTAACGTTTGCTTCTCTAAATAACGTGTAGAAGTATGGGAGCAGCGTGTAACGTGTGTGTATAGCATCTCTCATGAGCTCTGTATTCCGTTCACTGAAACAAAACAAAATACCCTGGAGCGTTTATATTCGAATAATAAGCCTTGACAAGAACAAAAAATACAAGTGCTAAATAACATCTTTACCCAAACAACCAAGGCTCTCGTCTTTTGGTGTCGTGATGAGCATGACCCCTGAAAAATGGATAGTAAGCACCGACTTGGTACCATCTAACTAGTAGTTCTGGTTCAGGATTCCCAAAGAACCCACCAATATCAGCTCCTGCAAAAGAAAAAATAAAGCTTCCATTACAGTTGAGGCAGAAAAAAACAATCCTACAGTTAATGTTACTGTACCTGAGAAGGTGATTCCAGTAAGACCAAGTGTCAATAACATTGGAATAGAAACTCTAAGGTGTTCCCATTCCGCTGTGTTATCTCCAGTCCAAATCGCTCCGTACCTTTGAGTACCAGGAAAGATCGCTCTTGACAACACAAAAGGCCTATCTTTTCCTTCTCCACGCATCACAAGTCCATCGGAAGTCGCCATGTGAAAGTAATACCCATAAGCGTTATGAACTTCCCTGTGTTCAACACCACCCACATGTAACGCATCCCTCGGCATAGTAACCTCCGGACCATTGAACACGGAAGGCTCATTCATGTCATTCCAAATATACAACGACGGAGTTGAACCAACATAGTTCTTATACGAGAATCTCCCACCCCACCATTCCCTAATCTCCGGACTCAACATATCAATATAAGACGATGAACCAGGCCAGCACCAACCATCAAAGTCCTTCCCAGACGAGTCCTTAACATAGTACCCCATCTCCGTAGCCTCCTTATGCAAGAAGTAAGAGTCGTCCCTCTTGATATGAGGATCGACAATCGTCACCATCCGCCTCCCCTTCGCATCCAACTTCTTCTGCATCTCCTCAGGGTTCGGAAACAACGCACTGTCCCACGTAAAGTACCTCTTCCCATCCGTATGCTCAATGTCAAGCCACAGAACATCATAAGGAATGTCATGCTCGTCGAACTTCGAGTCCACCTGCGCCACATCCTCCTCATCTTTATAGTTCCACCTACACTGGTGATAGCCAGTAGCAAACAACTGAGGCATAGCTGAAGTACCAGTCACACTAGCATACTGCCTCACAACATCCTTAGGCTCAGGGCCAGCGAAAAAGAAGGTATCCACAATCCCCGCCTCGCTCATCCACAATGTATCAATCCTACTCTCTCCACCACCACTCTCTGCATCCCACCCCTCAGCTAAAACATCAATCTGCATCTCAGCAGCATTCAGCCAGAAAAAACCCGAACTTTTACCAGTTCCCCCATGTGAAACCATGAACGGGATCGATCCGTAGAGCCCGAAGGGAGACTCATGCTCGTACTCAAACACGTCGAGATTAAACAACCTATACGGTTCAGCAGACTCCTCAACTCCTGGGCCCTTAGTGGGCTTTAACGCGAAGCTAGTAGCGTGCTCGGGGATCCCGTAGACGAAACTAGATTCGTAAAACGATACATCGAAGCTAATCGATTGAGAACCGAACGGTCTCGAGTCTGTGTGAGTTCTAAACTTCTCTTCCCAGTCATCTCCTTCCCCTTTCTTCCCCAACTGCTCGAAATCAAACAATCCGTGAGAGTTTAAAGACACTACGCGACGGCGATCGCCTGATCTCTCGCGCACGTACACCTCGAACGGCTCGTGCCGCACCACCGCCTCGTAGCCGTCGGAGACGTACACCACCGAAGACGGAGGATCGTTCTCCGTGGCGAATTTCTCGAGGCGGATCTTCTTCTCCTCGAGCTCGGGGACCACCACGTCGGGAACTCTGAATCTCTTCTTCGGCGGGTTTAACGAGTGATCCTCGTCGATTCTCAGCCGCACGATCCCGTCTCCGTAAACCGATAGAGAGAGGACCAGCGGATTGATCTGATCGTCGTTATCTTTGGGTGTTAGCTTCGCGACGAGATCTCCGTCGGCGATGGTGACGTCGGTTGCGATTAGGGAGCACGCGCCGGGGGAGCGGGATCGAGCGCGTTTGCAGAAGGGAGTTTGGTCGCAGCTGCGGAACTCCTCCTTCTTCCATGAGAGTGATGTTTGCGAGGCGAAGCAGAGGAGTGATAGTGTGAAGAGAAGAGATCTCATTTTTTGGTTCCTCTGTTCGTGGAAGGATGTGGAAAGTGCAAAATATATCAAACACACTCAAGGAGACGAACTTTTCGGGTCGGATATATCCACCCGAAAGTTGACCCGTTTATCAAAATTAAGGCCTAAACCTGATCTGATACCCATCTTGTAGATTTGTCTTCTTCGAACGAAAAGCCCAAAAGCTGATCCATAGTACTAGACTACTAGGCATACACGAATCCGAAAAATAGAACCCAACTTAACCGAATTTCATAAATATCTGCACAGATTTTATACTTCGAAAACTAAAAAAAAAATCAAAACAGGTAAATACCTGAATTTTAAAATATTCTAATAATACTATTTATAAACTAAATTATCCAAAAAACTTAATTATCCGAATTTTTTTTATCTGAAATATTCCAAATTATCTAATAGTTTATCCAAAAACTTGAATTACCTGATATTTTCTCCAAAATATAAATTATCCATAAAATTTATCCAAATTAATCGAAATGATCAAAATAATCAGAATCAAATTTGATCCAAAATTATTTCGAATATTAAATGATTCCCACTTTATTATCCAAACCAAACAAAAAAACAAACTAAATTTCATAGGTAACCGAACGGATCCTAACAAAAATTAACCGAACCAAGCCGAAAACAGAAATATGCAGGGCTAGAAGTGTGGCAGGTATTGGAATCATCAGTAAGGGCAGAGAAGAACTCAGTGGTTGAGCTCAATGACTAATAAGGGTTTCCAGACGTAAAGGAGAAAGGTCGTATAAGAAAAGGTGGTGTGGGTTAGTGGTTATAGAGGAGATAGAATGAGGTTTATGTACTGGAGTTTCATGATAAAAAATTCTCTAGTTATTATAGCTTGATGATGAAAGATGTGTTGACATGAAGTGGAAACAGAGGAAATGTAACAAGCAACATTGCCCATTGCAAACCTATATACATTCATCATAATTAATGAGCATAAGCTTATTTTTTCTTTGAAGAAGCAATGTACATTAAGATTACAAAGAAGAGAGAGAGAGAGCACAGAGATGGATTCAAGTGGCATCGTGAGCATTCGAACGAGAAGCCCAAATACCAAACACAAGAAACCAGAAGATGAATAAGATTACCCAGTAGCGTGCAGGACCATACCTAATTCTCGTCAGCACAACCTGTTTCCAAGTTTTTTTTTGGATTAGTAAAAAACAAGAATCATGAAAATCTGTAAAAAGAGATGATTTTTACTTACAAATCTGAAGAAGATGACTATTATTAAAGTACATAGACCACCAAGAAGGATATGAATTCCACTCCTAGCAGTTTTCTGAGTGAATTAAAGAAGCATTAAACCAATAATACCCATTAAAGAGGCTTAAATACACAGTTTGGTCCATGGCATTACCTTATCAACACGAGGAGCAATGAGCCAGACCAAAGTAACAGTGAGTAAACCGGTAGCTAGTAGAATCCCTGTACCTTCCACAGCCCATTTAGTTGCACGGTTTTCCATAGGCAACATGTCAAAGCTCACAACACCTAAAGGTTGTTCCTGAGAAGCAGCAACAGAGCTATTGTTGTTGTTAAGAGAATGAGGGCCAAACCATGAAGATATCTCACTAAGTCGTTGCCTTCTAATGGCAGCCACTTCATCTGTACTCACCGGTAGTACAGAGTTTGGATCTGTTCTTTCTCTTAGCGCCGTGTAGTCTCTCAAGGCAATGACCACTTTGTTGAAATCACCAGTTTTTATATTTTCCGCCGCATTTCCGCAGATCTCACAGACTGTAGATCCATGGTTGAGGAACCATTTGAGCGCACAAGCGTAGTGTACCAACGCAAGCTCGTTTTTGCAAGAACATCCAAGCTCAACCAATGCATCTTGATGATGCTGCTGGATTCCCATTTCGATATCAATGTTGCTCTTGACGATACAACTCTTCTGCTCAGCCTCAGCATCACCAGCTTCGTCTGCATTGCTTTTACGAGCTTCTGGAAGAGGAGGAGTGATCTCCAAAAGTCCCAAGGCAGCATCTCCCCGTTTGTCGGATTCTGTAGAGTGGCATACACGACAAGTTGGCAAACCAGAGTCACTCTCTGTACTGTAACGCGCCTCAACTGCTGCTAGCTCCTCGTTGTTCTTGACGGGTGGAGAACCGTGATCATTGACTCCACAGTTTGCTGTCTCCAACTGATTCTCTTTACCCATCAAGCCCCCCTCCAAAATAAAAGTTCTGTTTCTTCACAAGACCACACTAAAAGTTCACTTAGATGATGTAGCCGTTTAAAGAGGCCTTCATTTAGACAAGACAACTCAAAGATCCAATAAGGCAAATGGACCACACTGTATCAAGTACTGTACTCTTAACAGAGAAAACGGATGAGCTCCTGCAGTGAAAACAGTATAAGATGTCAGTCACAAACATTAAGTGGAACAAGCTTATGGTAAAGCATCACTTTAACAAAGATAGAAATTGAATTCAAGAATGTAAAAGAAAAAAAGTAATCATTATGATCTAAGCTTACATTCAGAAGGAAAAAAAATGCATAAACTAATGATGCGGCTAAATTAAGGTATCAGTCTTAAAGTGGAATGTGATACATGAGTGAGGAGAATGTATAATTTATAATCAATTTGAGATCACATATCATCCCAGCCTTTCAGATATTAGAAGAGCCAAAAACATGCTGAGATCAACTCAAAACAAAAAGAAAGTTACCAAAAGACATTGACAAAATGATGTCTCAAACTAAATAAGTTTATTCAGCAGGTTGTACCTGAGCATGATCAATTGCAGCAAATCCAAACGAAAGAAACCATTAATAGTAAGTATATAAAAAATATATATATATATACACAGAAGCAGATGACAGCAGCCATTAGTCATTACTCCAATAGGTTAACTACAGCAGACTAAGCAGCCAGAACTAATTTTTTTTTATAACTAAAAGTAGATTAAGCAGCCATTACTACAATTGGTTAACTGAAGCAACATGAAGCAGCCATTACACTAATTTTTTTTAACTCAAATTAAATTAATAAGCAGTCATTACACTAACTTTTTTATTAACAGAGGCAGATTAAGCAGCCATTAATTCAATTTTTAAGCTCTCTAGACAAAAAAAAAAAGAATCACGATTTACACGATCTGCGAAATGAAAAATCAAGCATGTGTCTAAATCAACAAACTTGACTAAATCTATAGGGTTTGGAGTGAGCAAACCTCCGCCAAATCTGGGATTAAGATCGATTCATGGGCATGCATAAAGTTAGAACCTTTCGAAAAATTCAATCTCTTTTCGTTTCTTGGTAACAAGAATTTTCTGGGAAATGCTGGTCCTTTTTGAGCTTGGATTCGAAAAGAGTTCTTTGCCACTACACCAACCCACATGGTGGTGCTGAGAAAGCTGAGTGTTTTTCCTATTCTATTTATTTTCTTTTCTTTTCACTATTCAACGTTTTTCGAGATTAAAAAAAAAAAAACTGTCCATAAAAACCGAAGAAAAAGATAATGGTATTTAAAATTTTGACTGAAATATTATTTCCGAATTTATTGTCATAGAAGTAGATTTTGCGGGAAGAATCTTGACTTCATATTTCGTAACAGTTCTTTTAATACTTTGGAAGTTGGAATATATAGTCAAAATATTAATTTTACTTTCATAAGATGTTTAATTAATGCTGACTAAAAGTTTGTATAATCCAGCAGAATTATATATAAAAAAAAAATTACTATAAGGAATGTTAAACATTGAACTTTTTATTTTGCTCAAAAGCCGAAAGACATAGACACATACACTATGTGACATAGTGTATACTCTTCCATAAATTGGAGATATCCACAAGTTAAAAAACATTTATTATGTATATTAAAGTGTACACAATTTAAAACAAAAAAAAATCTCAATATATAAGAAAGTACTATCTGGATAATAGAAAATAAGATGATATGTCTCTTTTTAAATTGGCTGTTATTTTTTCTCGTTTTTATTCTCTGAATTGAAATTATAATTTTCTGTAGATGTTTCTTAATTTTGGTATGGACGTAAAAGAAGCTTATTTATGGAAAAAGCATAATAATAAACATAGTCGATTTGTTCAATTTTCCTCTAAATAATGAAACTTTATAATAAAAACAAAATTTACTATAAGTAAAAATAGAAAAAAAAGTTATTTTAATAACTATGAATATCCAAAAAGCTGCGGTTAGGTAGTCAAGACAAATCGAATCTAGGTGATGGATGTTCCAACCTGAATCTTTTTACTCCTTCCGTTTTATATTAAGTGTCGTTTTAGAGAATTTTTTCATTACAAAATAAGTGTCGTTTTCGATTTTCAATGCAAAATTTATTAATTTTATGCAAAATTTATTTTTTTCTATTGGTTAAAATATGGTTAGGTGTATAGGTAATAGTGTTTTTTATAGGAAATGTACAAAATTAATTATTTTCTTAATCCGTGTGCCGAAACCTAAAACGACACTTATAATGAAACAGATGGAGATGGAGGAGTATTTAAACCAATGCAGCTTGGTTGGGTTTATAGGTCTTTTCTTTTCGCTATTATCTACTTCTGAGACTAATTTTCATCATTTTCTTGATCCTTATTACACAAATAATTTGTCTTTCCTAACTTAACTCTCCTTCCCTTAGGAAACTTGACACCGCCTTGACGTCTACGTGTTTGCCACCACTTCATCTTCTTCCTGCCATGGCTCTGCTTTTTCATCTTCGAGCGTCTTCTACGATGTCTCATCAACCCTTCCACTAACGCATGAAACTGCCCACCTTTGTTCTTATATTTAGTCACCAGACCTTTGGATTCTGACTTCACCCTCGTCTCAACCAACTTCTCTTTGTCTTTCTGAAGATGTTTCTTCACTAAATGCTTCCATGCTGATGGCTTGTGGCTTTTCTCTTTACTCTCATGGTGGTGGTGGTGGTAGTGGTGATGGTGGAACACTTTACCTAGCTTCTCCTTGAATCTTTTAAGCCTCCCTTTAGACTTTTTGTGAGGGAGGAGAGTCTCCTTTGATCTGTCTCTCCTTTTGTGTGGAGGAGAGTCACTGTCTTGAGAGTTATCATCACTCTCTGATGATTGATACGATGAGTCTTCTGACTCGGTGACCCTCTCACCATGAGTTTGCCAGCTTGAGCCAGTGGTTGAACCTGTTTCTCTAGAGGCTTCTTCTGATTCTTGATCTGTCGTAGAAACTTGTGAGCTTGTTCCAGACCGTGTGCCTCCACTTTCTTCATCCCATGTCTCGGTTTCTTGATCCAACAAAGTTGGTTTCATACTCCCCATCTTCAGTGACGTTCTATTACTCTCTCTTGGCTTAGGACGAGACGGTAATGGCGGACGTGACCTGACCACAACAACTTGATCATCAGGAGAACTGCTTCCTTGTGGCTCAAGATTCAAGGCTCGATCATCACAAGCTGCAGCATTATTATTCACACTTCTCAGACGAGGTGCTATATTCGAGGTTCTTGTACTCCTCAAACCAGACACAGAAGCTTGATAGCTTTGTCTTCGTGCCATCAATGCTTTCTCGCTTAACCGTTGAAATGGTATTACAGAAGATGAGTGTTCTTGTATGTTGCGTGACTTGCACGTCTTTGTTCTATCATCACGACTAGAACAAAAACGAAAAGCAGAAAGCTGTGTTTCGATACGTTCTATTGAATCCACGACTTCCTCTGTTAAACCAACCTTACTAGGTAATTTAATGACACCCCTCGAGACTGAGTTCTTACTCGGTGTTGGCAAACCTAACTGTACTTGTGCAAGTATCTGTAACAACATCACAAGAAAAAAAACACAACAACATGAACATGGGCGTAACAGAACCAAGAGCGCGGTCATGGGAATAGGCAAGTGAAACATTAGCATATGACCCCCCAAAAATTGTAAAATAATTTTAAGTAGAAAAAGTTTCAAAATGTGTAAATTTGTTTCTATTAAAACCTTAATTAAATGTTTATAGCCTTCAAAATCTCAAATGGATCTTTGAACATGAGATACTAACTAACCTTGGTTTGTCTAGCCAAAAGCTCCTCTGTCTCAGAATCAAGCAAACGCTTTAGGAGAAACTGAGTGTTCTCATCTAACTGCAAAATTTCAGCGTTACTAATGTCAGATCAATCGATGATAGAAACATAGGGTTCTTTAGGTTAAACTCACCAGAAAGGCTTGTGGTATGGATTCATTGTTTGTATTTGAGTGGAGAAGACCGTATAGTCTTCTCAGTGAGTGAAGATCGGTCTCAAAGTTGAAAGGATCCATCAAAAACTTATTAAGAAAGAACCAAGAAAGAAAGAGCCAAGAAGAAGAAGAGAGATGCGTCAGATTGGAGTAACGGAAAAATAACCGTTTGCAAATAAATAAACCGTTGGTACGGCAGTAACGACTCTGCATCGACTTTTGGTTCTTCCCGGTTTTTCTCTTAACCGGTCGAAAATTTTCTAAGTGGGTATGAATTTTTGGTTTTTGGTTATTTATTTAATTAAATGATGTATTTGTAATATTTGATGTATTATATTCATCAAGTAAATAATTTTTTGGCATCTTAAACCATCCATTTATGACGAATATTCGATATCATATAAAAAATTGAACAAATAAACGTAATTAGAGAATTGTAGGCGATATATTAAAACAATGGTTATTAATGTAAAATATGAAGAAATATTATATTATGACTTAGTATTGCATAAAAGATTATAAATTAGTTATACATGTTTAAATAAAATAAAATGATTTTTAAACTTCTATGAAAAATTTAACATATAAAAAAGGGCGATGAATTAGTCATCAAATTGTAAATAATTTTATAATTTTATTAATAATAAATTATTTATAGTCTTTGTTTTTCGTCAAGATGATTATTAAATGTCCATAACATTAATATGTTAAAATGTCATATTATGAAAGCCCATGTTGTAACCGTTTTTTTCCGGGAAGTGTAACAAAAAAAATTACCTTTAACTCTTCGTTTTGTTTAAGTTCCGTGTCGGTAAAAGATTAAAAAAAATCTCTCTATCTTTTTCAATGTTCAATTTGAAGCTTATTATGCGAAAATCATAAGCAAATATAGACAATTGGTTGGAATCTCTATATCTTTATATTCTTATAAATTTTAAATTTATTGTTTCATCTTCTGCAAGCAAATCAATTACTGAAGTAATAGATCAATTGGTTGGAATCAAATATATTCTTATAATTAGTGTAATTATGGTTACAGTTTATATATTTAATAGGTACATTAAAGATATGACATTGAAGATATTTTGTTTTGATTAATAGAAGTATTGGATTTTGAGTTTGTATTTATTGATTTGGTTTTTTATAAAGCTTAGAAAATCAATGAGATGATTGGTTTGTTGATACATCCTATAAAGAAAACGAAAGCTATAGGTGGTTTGAATATTGTACATCGATCGATGCATGATGTAAGTTGACTATATAAAACTTGAGCATGATCATTTCAAACTAAAGTATAGGTAAGTTATATGCATTTGTTATATTGTAGTTAATATATTTTAAATATTACATAAGTCAAGTGATTCACGTTTTCGTAAAAATAAAATTCAAGTTCATTATTAGGCTGTACTCATCCGTAATAAGCTACGTTAAATATGATGTATTTTTAGGTTCATTTAATGACATTAAGTTTAAATTTGATTAAGGAAAACTCATTAATTTAACTGGAAAAGACAAGCATTAAAATAGGTAGGTTCATTTAATGACATTAAGTTTAAATTTGATTAAAGAAAACTCATTAATTTAACTGGAAAAGACAATCATTAAAATAGGTAGTGTAAATAAGTTAGAAAACTTAGGATATTTTTTAATGGGTACTTCTCTTTTAATAATATAGATATAACAAACTACCATTATGACATTACCAAACCACAATAACCAATTTATATATACAAAAAAAAACACATGGGCTTGCGGAATGACGAAGTTTAGACGCGATTGCGCAAGTATTTTACCAATTACAAAAATATTGCAAAATTAAAAAAAAAAAAACACAAAAACATAACGGGCAAAAATATGAAAAAAAAAATTCATTAAGTGGAAAAGTGAGTTTTAGTTGATTATTGACAAAATCAACACTTTCATATTATTAAATTATATGATAAAGTATTTTTAATTAATCTAGTACGTATTTCGCAAATTTTAATTTTTTCTACAGCTTAATTAATTTTTACCGTATCTTAACTATTTTTACCACGATTCCGCGATTAATCGATGTTTACCAATTGGAACCATGGTGTATCTTCTGGGGAGCCTTGTGTGAAGAGGAGAGCCACTTGAACATTGTCTTTGGCTCTATGTTCTCTCAAGTCTTAACAGCTTTTCTTTATCTGTTTCAAACGCATAGTTTCAGTATTTTCATAAAAAGAAGTTATTATTCAATCTTTTTATCCCTCTGGTTTAAAAGAAGAAGAAGAAATGCTGCTTTTAGGGAAAGAGAATCCCACTATGTTGATTGTCTGATTGATCTTTGATTTTTTTTTTATGATCGTGTTATATGGATGCCTTCGAAAGAGATCCGACTAGCGTTTAAGGGCATGATTAACCCCGATTTTTTAGCCGGGGTTCTTAACTCATGATTTGACACTTTTTTTTTACACTTTTCGGCTAAGAGACGGCTCTTATATTTCTTATTTAATAGGTATTTCTTAGTTTTTCTTAATTAAAATCTAAGAAAAGTTAATAACCGTCTATTAGCCGAAGCTAAGAATCCAGTTAAGATACTGGAGTTAATCATGATCTAATGAATGTCCACCGGAACTGAGCTAGAGAGGCCGCCGAAAACATCTAGAGGGGTCACCTTTTTTATCCCATTTTAATTTACGGTGGTTGGAACTCGAACCTAGATGACATAACTTATAGCCGTGAGCATTTTACTACCAGACCAAAAGCGTCCAATTTTTTTCTTTTTATTGGTGGTCTCTTGTTTCTTTATTTTGGGTGACCTCTTTTGCGATTGTGGGACTTCATTGTGATGAAATGAATGAACCTGGAAAAGATAATAATAATAATGAAGAACGATCTGAATGAATCAGTGATTTAAAGTAACCTTTATTTTATTTTCTTGATCAAATAAGTAACCTTTATTAAGAAGTAGAATTATGATGGGAAAATAGCTTCTGGTATAGGAATATACAGAATCATGATTAAGAAGGTTCCACTTGTTCAGATTATATTCCACTATTATGGACGATGGCAATGCAAAAGGGCACTATATATATATTATTACTCTCATCTTTTCATCTATTAACCAAGAGGTTTTGGCCTAGTGGTAAAAGACTCACGGCTGTGAGTACCGCCTTGGGTTCGATTCTCTTTGGCGATTTAGAACGTCTTAAGTGGTAAGAAAACATAGATCTTACGGGCCTCGTAATGATTAGTCCTTGCCTAGAAAACCTTTGAGATGTTATTAAAAAAAAAAA
The DNA here is from genome assembly GCF_020379485.1 of Brassica napus. Lineage (NCBI taxonomy): Eukaryota > Viridiplantae > Streptophyta > Magnoliopsida > Brassicales > Brassicaceae > Brassica > Brassica napus. The sequence continues at coordinate 5,558,277 of NC_063452.1, read as the reverse complement.
ATCTATGACCTTCAAAATGAGAGGAAATGATAAATATACAAACTAAAATGGAGTTAACATGGACATATTTCGCAAGAATGTTTTTAGAAAATTAGGTAAATAAGCAGATAATGGGGAAATCGGCCATTTCATACATCAACAGAGGATCGCGGTCCCGATCAGTACATACACTGATGACTGGTGCTAAAACATACATCAACGTAGATTTATTTTGAATTTCATACACGAACTAATAAAATTAGGCTAAATCATGCATTGACCAATTCTTCCTTAGTCAAACGTTTATAAATAATGACGTGTCATTAACGGAAACTTACGTGTCGCTGAGCTGTCTATTACAATTAAAAATAAATAATTATAAAAGAAAAATATTTTGTCAAAATGGGATGTTTTGGGATTTCGAACCCTGGATGTCTCAGTGACTACTCTAAGCCTCAACCACTATGACAAAGACGTTATTGTTACAATTCTCTAAGGTTTAAAATATATTTCAATACAACAACACTGTAACATTATTTATTTTAAATTTATTCACATCAGTTATTATAAATGATTTTAGTATGTATCGATTGTAAAAAAATGTTATTAACAGTTACATCAATTTCTTAATATCATTTTTACATTGCGTTAATTAAGTAAAAAATAACATAACTATGGTAATGAAATGAAGCATGGTTCGGGATTGCATGTTTCGCAAACATAAATGCACATATGGCCTAATTGATGTTTATATTAGCATTGGTTGTCGACAAAAAAAAAAATTAGCCTTGGTTACAATAATTGATTTTACTTTTATTTTATTTAAATAGATATTAAAATTAAAAATAATTTAATAGTCATATTATTTATAATTATTATTTCAAGTGTATCGTTTATAGTATACAATATTTCTATAAAAATATAATAATTTTTAATTACTAATTCCTTTTTTCAGTGACAATAAAATCTAACAAAAAAATATAGAAAGAATTATGAAGCTCAATTTATAAATAAAATAAATTTAAAAATAGATAAACAGAATTGGCCATGAAAATTTCTCCAATCGATTTTTTTTTTCTTTGTATCCATATTTCAATATTTGTTGGTGTCGTGAAGACTCTCTAAGACTTCTACTCTTACTCCATATTTCAAATCAATGTCGTATCATGTCTTACCTATAGACATTCTCAAAGATCATTAAGCCATAAACAGAAAATCTATAAACTTGTAATTTTTTCAAACGTGAGAAATTGAAGAAATGAAAACGGGAAGAAAATAATACCTTTCATAAACTTTTGTATCCTTCCTAAAAAGAAACCAAATCGTTATCATAATGACTCATATAAGTGCTTCATTCTTGTTGAGAATTTGTTTTGAGTCAAATAACGTAGAATCATAAATTTTATACTGATAAATATATAAAAAATTGAAAAGAGTAAGAGGAAGAAGAAGAAATAATTAAATATTTACTAGAGATATATTTTAACCTATAGAGAATACAAAAAATAAATTAGTTTGTCACAGTGGTTGAGTGTTGGAATAGTTAATTAATCATCCCAGGTTCAAATTCCCAATTCAGCGGATTTTGACAAAATATATTTTTTATAATTTGATTTAGCCTAATTTTATTAGTTTGTGTATGAAATTCAAAATAAATCTACGTTGATGTATGTTTTAGCACATGTCATTAGTGTATGTACTGATCGGGACCGCGACCTTCTGTTGATGTATGAATTGGCCGATTTCCCGCAGATAATGTGATGAAAAAGCAGACTAAGAATATCTACTGAAGACCAATGATATAAATAATACTACCCATTAATATACTTGGAACTTGAATATGTTCTTATGCTCAACCCTTTATAATTGTCATACGATTCTTCACCTTACTGTGACTTTTGCTCTCGGTCTACAAAAGATCCGATCATCCCAATCTTCAACGAATATTTAATCTACAAAAGATCCGATGATCATCCCAATCTTCAACGAATATTTAAAAAGTGTAATTTTTTCAACAAACACAAATATATTTTATATTTTATAAAAAAATAAAATGCATTAAGATAAGTGGATAGAAATTAAGAGAAGAAGAATATTTTTGTTTGCAGATCATTTAAAACTTACATACTAGTACTAGATTAGACCTTTATTAAACGTAGCTTAACTACACTTAACCTTTGGACTATTCTTACAATTGGTGTACACAGAAACTCCAGCCACAAATTACTGCAATTAATCCAGAAACAATAAGCCACTTAATCATTAATCACTTTCATATAAGGGATTAAAAACCTGTTTGGTTCTTCCTTATATCATTATTACCTGAGAATTAATATAGCCTTGTGTCAGACTGTAAAAACATGCCTTTCCAGTTTCCAGATAAAGAAGACTTTTTACTAAAGAAGATTTCACTGGAACGAGTTCCAATATTCAACACTGTTGTAAAATGTTTTATTTTACCAACTAGCCCTTTTAAATCGTGTGTAGTAAACACGTGTCTAATATATAACAGGGGTAAAAAGAGAAAGTAAACCAAAAAGTAGCGTTGGGTCTATTTATTCTGATAATTTCCGCCTAAAAATCGGAGTTTCCCTCAAAAAAATATCTGCATACAGCTCGTTTCTTGTTTGCACAGTGTCATTTAGGTTAAGCCACCACCAAAGTAGCGAATATGAAAGCTAGAGATATGGATGCAGTGGAGATTGTTGATGTGGACGATGAGGAAGGGGAGGAGAAGGAGTGCGAGGACTGGTGCTTCGTCTGCAAAGATGGTGGAAGCTTAATGCTCTGTGACTACAAGTGAGTCTTTCACCCTCTCTCTCTCTAGAGAAACTCAATCATAATGTTGCTGCTGCTGTTTCGTTTAAGTGTTTTTGTTCATCCTTTTGCATGTTCTTGATTTGATTTCTCCTGATGAAGGAAGGGTATTTACGTCTTTTAGGCTTGGTTATAGGAGGACTCATCATTTTCATTTTTCAAGGCTGGCTGAAACTAGTATAATTATTTATTTTAATTAGGGTGACAAAGGCTTTATCAAAATGTAAATCTTCTAAGTGTTTCTTGATCTTAGGAAAGTTCGTTTCTCTTTTTTCTATGTAATACTCGTCAATATGAATATTAAATAGATGCATTATGTACTTTGCTTATTTGATATTTTCAGGGACTGTCCAAAAGTTTATCATGCTTCTTGCGTTGAAAAGAATATCTCAATACAGAACAATGAAGAATCTTTGATCTGTAGTAAGTCCTAACTTTATCACTATCACATACTTACATAATATAGTTTGCAGTTTAATTTTTGAAGCCAGAAGGTTATTTTATATTTTTAATACTCGCTTTCTGAAGGGCTTGTTTGTTAAGGTTTTTTAATAATTTTTTCAATTTTCAGTGTGGCACAGTTGCCACTTGTGTAACAAGAGACCAAAGCTGTTCTGTCTCTGTTGCCCACATGCTGTATGTCAAGGCTGTGTTACTCGTGCTGAGTTTATGCACCTTAAAGAGAACAAAGGCTTATGCAATCATTGCCAAGAGTATGTCATTACTTTAGAAGAGATTCAAGAATATGATGCTACTGGGGTAATGTTTCAAAACCTGCCACATCCACTGGTTCAAAAAATATGATCCTGCTTTAACATTCATTTTAACTGGTTTGCAGGATAAGATTGACTTAACAGACAGGGATACATTTGAGTGTCTGTTTCTTGAGTATTGGGAGATAATAAAGAATCAAGAAGGGGTGACTTTTGATGATGTCATTGCTTCAAAGTCAAGAACGAAAGCTGCTAAGGCTAAGTCAAGGTACAAAGATGATCCCAAGTTTGAGCTTCATCATGTCAACTCTTCAAAGTCACCAAAGAAAGGCATCAAGATCAAGGATGATGATGATGATGGTCCAGAGTTTTCCTTAACTAATTATGGGGTTGATGATGTAGAAGATTATAAGACAACACTCAAACCAAAGAGAATGGAGTTTATTGGATGGGGTTCAAAGCCTCTTATTGATTTCCTGACGTCCATAGGGGAAGACACAAGAGAGGAGATGTCTCAACACAGTGTTGAGTCAGTTATCAGAAGATACATTCGTCAGAAAAACCTGCTTGATGATGAAAAGAAGAAGAAGAAAGTTCGGTGTGACGAGAAGCTGTTCTCTATCTTCAGGAAGAAGTATGTGAATCAAAGGAGGATTTACTCACTTTTAAATGCTCATTTTAAAGAGAACGTTGAGCAGTTGGAGTATATCACACTCTTGGAACGTGGCTTTGGTGAGAAGAATGAGAATGTTTCAGTGCCTTGCAAGAAGCAGAAGACAGAAACGTCAGAGGATGAGGAACCTTGTGAGAAGGAAGTAAAACCTGAGATGAGACCAACCGGTTTAGCTGCGATCAGTGCAGATAATATAAAGCTTGTTTATCTACGCAAGAGCTTGGTCTTAGAGTTAGTGAAGCAGAGTGAGAGTTTTAGGAGCAAAGTGGTAGGAAGCTTTGTGAAAGTGAGGAATGACCCTAGAGATCCTGTAGCGTTCCAGATCTTGCAGGTTACAGGTAAACCAGAACTTGTGATTATTAGTATTTTCTTTAGACTTCTAGATATTGTAATAATGTCAACTTTCTATATCTGATCTCTGAGTTTTTTTTCTTTTTTTTTCTTCTCTGTAGACATCAAATGTGTTGATGACAAGGGCATGTTTCTCTATGTTGCTGGTATAGCAAGTGATGTTAGCATTGCTAAGCTGGATGATTCTGACATAACCAAGGTGACTAGTTACTATTGTTTGTTTCCAATGCTGTGTTCTGGTATGAGTGTGTAGATTGGTTAAAATTTTCTTTGGTTTTACTTCTTAAAAGCTAAAACATTTCCTCTTCAGGAAGAGGTTGATGATTTGAAGCATAAAATTATGAGTGGCCTTCTAAGACAACCAACTATTGTAAGTTGTTAACAGTAACACAACACATATTTAAGTTGTGTTGTATCACAAATTACCTCCATGAAGGTGAAGAGCTGTCTTTGTTTCTAAATTAGGTTGAGATGGAGCAGAAGGCTAAGGTCCTCCATGAGGATATAACAAAACATGTAAGTATCTTCTCTAAAACACTTGATGATGATCATACATACACAAGTCATTTTCTTGGTGCTGCATCTCACATTTCTTGTGTGAATGATTGAAAAAAAAAACCAGTGGATAACAAGGCAGCTTATCATTCTTCAAAAACGCATCAACTGTGCTAATGAGAAAGGATGGAGAAAAGAATATCCTTTTTACAATCTAATCATCTTCAACACATCTTCAAAATTTTCATATAATGTTTTACACTTGAATACCTTTAACTCTATCCTACATTAGAGGAGTATTTAGAGGAGAGAGAGCTTCTCCAAAAGCCTTCAGAGCAGGAGAGATTGTTGAGACAAACTCCAAAGATCATTGAAGAACTCATCGAGATTGAACAAGATCCACCAGCTGCATCCTCAGATAGCAGCAAACAAGGGAATATCAGTGGTCTGTCTCAGGAAGTGGTCATGATAGATATTGACTGAGAAGCCAAAGATTCTGCAGCATCCTCAAGAGGAAGAAGATTGTTTTTTCTTGTACATTTGTCCTTCTCTTCCATTAGAACTTATAAAATTATCGGCTAATTCCTAATGGCTCTTCTTTTGGTACTGACTAGCTTCTGTAGAAACAAGAAGCTTATGACTTCCTGAGCTACTTATGTTTTGTAATGATGGGTCTCATGTATGTAATGTGCTAGTGACATGGCATGCTTTATGTTTCATATTCATGTATATATGCTAGTGACATGTCTTGGAATTAAAGTCCTCAGCTATTTGCTATTGTAGTTAAAAGCTACATAGTGTAGATTAGGTGTGCCACTGCACTTGAGTAACAATAAGTGCATGAACTCATAAGATCTTATAAACTAAAAAAATAGCAAAACAGAAGAAATGCCAACAGAAACCCAAAACACTGTCAGGAAGCTGTTTCCTGTTCTTTATTTAGTCATGAAACATAAGCCGTGAGAAGATGCTGATGATTTGGCAAAAAGATCACTTGACAACACAGATCTTGATAACAGAAGCAGCTCCAATACGGTGGAGAGCCACCACAGCATCACCATGGTTACAGAGTCCTTTTTCAGTAGCCGACTTCAAAGCAGACTCAATGATCTCCTCTGTAGATTCACTGTCAGTGGCCTTTGCAGATCCTTCAGCCAAAACAGGAATCAAACCTCTGTATATCAAACTATGCCTCGCCGGCGACTCATCGCTGCAGCTCCAGTTAAACGTATCGCTGGTGAAAACAGGAACAACCACCGAGAGAATCGGCACAGCTGGTCTATACTTAGCGACGAGTTTAGCCGTTGTACCTCCTCTGGTCAACACGATGATGAGTTTAGCCCTGGCTTTGTTTGCTGTTCTTACAGCGGATGATGCGAGACTCTCCAGCGTGCTCATTGGAAGTGGTGTTGCTCTAATCATCTCCTTGAAGATTGTGTTGTAATCAAGAGATGACTCAGCTTCGATGCAGATTTTAGCCATTGTTTTCACTGCTATCTCAGGGTAGGCTCCTGCAGCGCTTTCACCGCTGAGCATGACACAGTCCGTGCCATCGAGAACCGCGTTTGCTACATCCGTGGCTTCAGCTCGTGTTGGCCTTGGAGATTTTATCATAGACTCGAGCATTTGAGTGGCTGTGACCACCGGTTTACCAGCGAGGTTACATTTGTAGATCATCATCTTTTGAGCCAAGAAGATCTTCTCTATAGGAATCTCCATCCCGAGATCGCCACGAGCAACCATGAACGCATCCGTTTCACGCAAGATGTCATCGAAGTTCAACACTCCTTCCTGGTTCTCAACCTTGGACATCAACATTATACTCTTGGAATGAGATCCAAGTACTTTCCTCACATTAACAAGATCCGATCCTTTGCGAACAAAGGAGAGAGCAATCATATCGATCTTGTTCGGAACACCCCATTTCAAAATATCTTCCACATCTTTCTCAGTCAAAGTGGGGAGATCAACAACAACACCGGGGAGATTCACGTTCTTTCTTTCCCCCAGCATCGCTGTATTCTCACATCGACATCGTACAGTTCCAGCCTTTGGATCGCACGACAGTACAGCTAGACTTATGCTTCCATCTGCACATAGTATGGTGTGTCCGGGCTGAACATCCACCGGCAGCTTTTTGTAGCTCATGGAGATCGTTTTCTCATCACCCTTGATGTCGTAATCAGTGCTGATAGTTATCTCCTGACCTTCCTTGAGTTGTATAAGGTTCCCATCTTTCAAGAAACCGGTACGAATCTCAGGTCCCTGTGGTAATAACATGCAACATATATATCAAAAAGTTGTAAAACACTAACTAATAAACTCCAACCATAATGATTCTCTAATCAACACATAAGATCTATTGGTTGCTAGTTAGAGCCAGCGCCATCAATTAACACAGATGTTTCTGAGATCTATGGATCCATCAACAGTAACTAGCAAAGTGTAAACACTAAAGCAACTCAAACAGAAACCAATTACACTCTTAACATCAACCATGTTGTAGTTCCATCTTCTCTCCATTTTCATACTAAAAATGTCAATTTTCTCAACCAAAGTTTCTTAATTAAGAGGCTGAAGCTTTCATGGAGTAAATACTTTATATACTTGAACACAATTTAAACAGCCATATTCATGATCTTACTCGCCCTGAGATTTTTGGGGACCGTCGTAGACAATTTAGTAAAGATTTTGATAGTTCAGAGGTCTGAATGTTTTTTTTTTTACAAATTTGGGAGCCTGTGTATAAATAAACTTTTTCAATTCTTTTTTTTTTGGGGAGGGGGGGGGGGGGGGGGGGGGGAGGACGCTTGAATGGAATGTTTCATCAGGTTTGGCGCATGAACGGCCCTGGATCTTAGTGTTCAACAGCGAGATCAATCAGTAAAAGAAGAGAGAAAGATTAGACCTTTGTGTCAAGCATAACAGCAGCGAGCATGCCTGTATTCTGCATAGCGGCGCGGAGATTGTCAAGAGTCTCCTGATGGTACTCATGGCTACCATGAGAGAAGTTGAAACGAGCAACGTTCATTCCCGCTCTGAGAAGCTTCTCAATCATAGGAACAGAGCGAGAGGCAGGACCTAAAGTGCAAACAATCTTCGTCTTAGGAGTCCTCCCATCGTTAGGCAGATCCTTCATTATCCCTTCTATGTCTATGTTCGACATTTTTCTACCAATCTCACCTGATATATCAACATTTTGTTACATTATAAAATTAATACCAATATTCAAAAAATTGCTAGACGTTGGTTTTTAGAACACTGATCTATACTCATTAATCAATTTTAAATACAAGATTTAAAAGAAAAATAAGATCGTCATGATCGATTCTTCGCATTTAACATAATGGAATGAAATGTTACGGGTGATCCAATAGACGACTTAAATGAGATCGGAGAGAAATTGGAATCTACGTGGCTGGAAACGAACTCTCTGCTTCTTCTGTCTATCTCTGGAGTGTGATGAAAGCCGCCGGAGAGACTCGGAATTTTATAAACGAAGTGAGTTTTTGTATAAAGGCGTGGATTAAATGCCACGTGGAATTATATTATCCAATGGGAATTTTATTCAGTTATATTAATATAGGCACTAAATAAGACAACAAGAAAGTCCGAATATCGTGGACATGGCAAATACCGGCGCTTTTTCATATTCCTTTTTTTTTTTTTATTGAATTGGTATTATACGTAATTTGGATTATATAGTTGCCGACAAAAAAAAGAGAGGATATAATATAGCTTCTTTTTTTTTACATCAAAAATCAATTCTATTGATAACATAGTTTCTAAATCTGGAACTGAAAAAAAAAGTTTCTAAATATGGATAATAATATTTAAAGATATTTGCTTACTTTTTCTCTAAATATCATGACAATTTGTTCATAGTTTTTCTCATTGGATGGAAAAAAAATACAATCCAGGTATTAGCTAAGTCCACATTCTTGCCAAGAATCTTCTACAACTTAAGAAATGAAATCTCACTCTATCCCCTATGTATCAATGTTGGAGCATTACAACATCTTTCCGTAGCCACGTGTCATCACGAGAATGATTCTTAGCATGGTTAGAAAAATAAGTTGGTTCATATAAACATATAGTATGCTTTTTATTAAACTAACTATTAAATTAATTAATAGTGTACAAAATAATATTTTTTTCTTTCATTAAATAAAAACCTCGAAATTACCTAATATGGTTAACATATATATGACAATTAATGATTATGAATAATACATATTTGATAAAAAAAATTCTAACCTCTCTCTTTTTTTTTTTTTTAATTTTACACTATTAAAAGAAATTAAACAATCACATTAAGCATATAATAAAAACAATTAGATTTTTTTCTTATATTTTATATTTTGAATTTTTAAAAATGACTATAAGTTACTAAAAATGGTAAAAGTCTCACATTAAAAATTTTGTGATCAATGATTCAACTTTTTTTTTTGTTCAAGCAAGATACAAATGATCATATATCACAGGGGTGGGCGTTAGGATACACATTCATCTTTGTATCGGATATTTCAGTATAAAGGTATAAAACCCGTTCGGGTATTTCTACACTTTGAGTCGGGTTCGAGTATTTTGTGTTCGGGTTCAGATATTTTGGGTCGGGTTCGGATATTTTGGGTCGGGTTCAGATACTTAAATTTTGAAGAAAAAATAAATAAGTTATTCATTGTTTAAGCTTTTTGTATTTAAAATATATTTTAACTTAAATGTTTTTTTTTTAATTTTAAAAGATTAAACTATTAATATGTTTGAAGATAAAACTTTAAAAATAGAAAGACACTAATTTAGTTGTTGTTTTGAAATTTTAGATGCAACTTTTGTAAATGCGAGAAACAAGAACTTGATTTGTATTTTAAGTGAGTAGCAAATAATTTTGTCCATAATTATATGTATATTATCTAATTTTGAGCAATAAGAATTATTAATATAAATATTTTGAATAAAATGAAAATAATAAACTAGAAATATAGAGTTAAGTATACTTATGTTTGGTTATCTTTGGATATCCATTAGGGTTCGGATATTACCCGTTTGGATTCAAATATTACCCGGACTTGTGAAATAATAATTTATTTTGTTGTTCTAATTAGATGATTTTTAAACAGAGCTGGTGAATATATACTAGACAAACATTTATATTTCGGGTGTACACTTATATTCTATAGCAGCTTGATGTATTAGATTTGAACACTAACCTATTAATATAGTTTGCCGGTGATTTTTTTTCAAAATTTTGTTTCTTAGATATGTATATGTAGTGAAACTAATTTTTACAGATGTCCATTATTTTTAATTGACACTTATGTAATTGGGGTTTTTGCCAAAACTAACCCACAACTTGATTTTAACCCCAAACCTATACCCAAACTTGAATCAAATGCAAAACTAACCTAAAAGCCTAGTGAAATTACTCGAACCTTGGCGATTTTGGCGATCTCGAACCTTGGCGATTTTGGCGATCTCGAAGGCGATACTCGATTCTCGATCTCCGCTGTCCATGGAGGCAGTAGAGAAGGTTCCGATGGTGAATCCGGTAGCCCTTTCACCGGAGATTAAGCAGAAGGAGAAATCATGGGCGAAGGTGGCGCAGGGGAGACAAGTTATGAAGAAATATGATCTCGATATCTCAATTTCAGAGGGGAAAAGGTCAGTGGAGGTTCCAGCGGAGATTGTGGAGAAATCAAATCCTCTTTGGGATGATTTTGTGATAGCAAGGTTTCTGGAGACAGCACCTCATATCGCAAAAGTTCATATGATTGTTAACAAAATCTGGGCATTTGGTGAGACATCGCAGAAGCTGGAAGTGATTGTGATGGATGAGAAAACGATGCGGATCAGGATTACTAGTGAGAAGATAAGAGATAAGGTTGTGAGAAGAGGGATGTGGAACATAGCGGGGGTACCAATGGTAGTATCAAAATGGTCACCAGATGTTGAGGATTTGAATGAAAGCTTGATACCTCTCTGGGTTCATCTAACGGGGGTACCTATGAGCATGTACTCTTGGGAGGGATTGAGTTTCATGACAAGTGCTGTAGGGGTCCCTGATCATCTACATCCAGAAACCATTGCGTGTACAAACTTTGATATGGCAAAGGTTTTTGTCAAAGCAGATTTATCAAGAGAGTTACCGCAGAGGATTGATTTCACAATCCAAGGTGTGAAGGTTGCGGTGGATTTCGCATACCCTCGGCTTCCAGCTCGATGTGAAACATGTAGCAGATGGGGGCATTATGCAACCTTCTGTAAGAATGGGAAGGTGGATAAGGCAGAGGAACAGAGGAGTCCAAAGAGTAAGGAGAGGGATGTTCCAAAAAGCGGTCAGTTAAAGAAGGTGGATCAGGGAAGGGAAGGAGACAATGAGGATGTGATTATTGAAAAGGAACGTGTATTGGGGGCAGAATCAAGTGGAGGCAAGAGTAGTAATAGAAGTGCAGGAATTGTGGCAGTTACAATAGAGGAAGGGGAAATAAACGAATGGAAAACAATCTCCGGAGAAAAACTTGGGAAGAGTCCGAAATCACAAAGCCTGAAATATGGTCAAGTGACTATAGCTACTCCATCCAGATTTGATGCTCTGAGAAACATGGATGAGAAAGGAGAAGAGATAGATGTAGAGCGTATGGAGGAAGTTGAGGAAATGAGAAATGAAGAAGTGGAAGATATAGTTCAGAGTTTGGCAGAGGATAGTGTTGATGCAAATAAAAAAGGGAGAGCAAGACAGACGTTGCCGAGGCTCTCAAAGACGAATCATAGAGTGGTGAATCCAGAACCTTCAGATCATGTTAAGGATATGAGAAGGGGTTCTAGGAAAAATCACTAATGGCGGGTTTCTTTTGGAATATACGAGGTTTCAATAAATCAACTAAACAGGAGGTGGTGAGGAAATGGTTACAAGATCAATCAATTCTTTTTGGTTGCCTTATTGAAACAAGAGTTAAGGAGAGTAGAGCAGAGAAGATTGTGGGGGAAGTTTTTAAAGATTGGAGTTTTATGGCTAACTATGAGTACAACAGATTAGGAAGGATTTGGGTTCTATGGAGATCAGAAGTGAGGGTAACACCTATCTACAAAAGTGCGCAACTTATTACTTGCTCAATTTTGTTATCGGGTGAGGAAGAGTTCTTTTGTTCCTTTATCTACGCTCTTAACACAGTGGAAGAAAGGAAGGAGCTATGGGAAGACTTAAAGAATCATTATGATGTGCCGATGCTGAAGAACAAGCGATGGATGTTGATGGGAGATTATAATGAGATTTTGGAGGGTGAGGAGCATTCGGGGTTTGAGGATTCACCAAGAATCCCGTTGGGGATGAGGGATTTTCAGACAATAGTAGGGTACTGCAGATTGACGGATATGAGCTATCATGGACCAAGATACACATGGTGTAACAAAAGAGAAGAGGGGCTAATCTGTAAGAAGTTGGACAGAGTGCTTATAAATGAAGAGTTGATGAATGATTCGCGAGTCTATTGTGTGTTTGAGTCGGGAGGTTGCTCTGACCACTTAAGATGTAGAATCCATTTGAAAAGAGAGGAAAGCAGGAAGCGGAAGCCTTTCAAATTCACAAATGCTATAGCGAAGATGTCTGAGTTTAATGCTATTATGGAGAATCAATGGAAAGACTATGAAGCGCTATACATCTCGACCTCAGCTATGTTCATGCTTACAAAACGTTTAGAGGCTCTGAAGCAACCGCTGAGAGAGCTCTGTAAGAGTAAGCTAGGAGATTTATCTAAGAGAACCAGAGAAGCATACCAAGTGCTTTGCTTCAGACAGAAGGAAACCATGGAAAATCCAAGTGTGGAGAATATTCGAGCAGAAGGAGTAGCGATGAACAGATGGCAAAGACTAGCAGATTTGGAGGAGGAATTTCTAAAACAGAGATCAAAAGTTCACTGGCTTGATGTGGGTGATGGGAATAACCACTTCTTTCACAGCTCAGCTAAGATAAGAGAGATTAGAAATGCTATCCATGAAATTACTAGAGCTGATGGAACAATAGCAAAGACAGATGAGGAGATAAAAGGGGAAGCTGAGAATTATTTTGTTGAGTTTATGAGATTGGAGCCAGTGGACTATGAAGGAGTTTCGGTAGATACTTTGAAGGAGCTATTGGGGTTTCAATGCGGTGAGATTGACTGTATTAAGCTGGAAAGAGAAGTTACTAGAGAAGAGATTAAGGAGGTCTTGTTTCGAATGCCGGGAAACAAATCACCAGGGCCTGATGGGTTTACAACAGAGTTCTTCAAAGAGGCTTGGGAGATAATTGGTGACGATATTACCATGGCGGTTCAGTCGTTCTTTGTCAAGGGATTCTTACCTAAGGGTTTGAATTCGACAATACTGACCCTTGTTCCAAAGAAGGTGGAAGCAAAAATGATGAAGGATTACCGCCCTATATCATGTTGCAATGTGCTGTATAAGGTCATATCAAAGATAGTGGCAAACAGGCTGAAGAGTGTATTGCCTAAATTCATCTCCCTGAACCAATCTGCATTTATCAAGGATCGCTTGTTGATGGAGAACGTTCTACTTGCCACAGAATTGGTAAAGGACTACCACAAAGATGATATTTCCCCAAGATGCGCAATGCAAGTCGATATCTCCAAGGCATTTGATTCGGTTCAGTGGTCATTTCTGATCAACACACTGAAAGCGTTGGGATTACCGGCAAAGTTCATAAACTGGATTTCATTGTGTATCACTTCAGCTTCCTTTTCCGTTCAAGTCAATGGCGAGCTCGCAGGCTATTTTCAGAGTAGAAGAGGTTTAAGGCAAGGATGCTCTCTCTCCCCTTACTTATTTGTGATTTGCATGAACGTTTTATCTAAAATGCTGGATGAAGCAACAAGAAAAGGGAAGATAGGGTACCACCCAAGGTGCAAAAACATAGAGATTACACATTTGTGTTTTGCGGATGATTTGATGATATTTACGGATGGGTCAAGAAAGTCGATTGAAGGGATTCTTAAGGTCTTTGAAGAGTATGATAAGATGAGTGGCCTCAAGATCAGCAGAGAGAAATCGGTGCTGTTTGTTGCTGGGGCAGATCAGAGAGGAGAAGAGATCCTAAGACAATTCAATTTTGCTACTGGTAAGCTACCTGTGCGTTATCTTGGCTTGCCATTGTTAACAAAGAATATGACTGTCACAGACTTTCTGCCGTTAGTAGAGAAGATAAGGAAGAGGATAAGTTCTTGGAGAGGGAGATTCCTATCTTATGCTGGAAGATTGCAACTTATAAACTCAGTTATAAGAAGTCTCACCAACTTCTGGATGGCAGCGTTCCGGCTTCCCAGTGGATGCGTTAAAGAAATTGAGAGAATCTGTGCTGCTTTTTTGTGGTCTGGACCTGAGTTAAATGGAAGGAAGGCGAAGGTTTCGTGGGAAGATATCTGTCGAACGAAACGAGAGGGAGGCTTGGGGTTAAGACCTTTGAAAGAGGTGAATCAGGTCTGTTGTCTTAAGCTGGTTTGGAGAATTCTTTCTGCTGATTCTCTTTGGGTTAACTGGATAAAAATTTACCTCATTCGAAAAGGATCTTTCTGGACGATAAAGGAAACTACTCAGTGTGGGTCTTGGATGTGGAAGAAAATACTTAAGTGCAAGGAAAATGCAAAGGATCTCTATAGAGTTGAGGTTCGGGACAGAAGGAACACTTCCTTTTGGCATGAAAAATGGAGTTCCTTGGGGTGTTTAATGGATGTAGTCAGAGATGGAGGGTGCATTGATATGGGCATAGTAACAAATGGGACAGTAGCTGATTGTTTGCGGCACCGACGGAGACATCATCGCGTGCAAACTTTCAACAGGATTGAAGTGGAGATAGAGAAGTTTAAGAGAAACTGGGTTCAAGAGAATGATATCCCATTATGGAGGAATGAGAAAGGCAAATACAAAAAAGTTTTCTCTACTAAGGAAACTTGGCTTTGTATTCGAGAGAAGCATCTCCCTTGCCATTGGTTTCAAGCTGTCTGGTTTAAACATGCGACACCGAAGTTCTCGTTTATTACGTGGCTTGCTATGCGTGGGAGGTTATCAACAGGGGAGAGGATGCAAAAATGGAATGGTAATGTTGATGCTTCTTGTGTTCTATGTCAAGAACCGCTGGAGACTCAAAGCCACTTATTTTTTGAGTGTCCTTACTCAACACAAGTTTGGGAGACACTCATGAAGGGTGTACTAAGAGATCAGTACTCTGCGAATTGGGACATCTTGGTTAGTCTCCTTACTGGAGATTCGAGATGGAGCAAAACAAAACTCTTTACAGCAAGATACATGTTCCAATCAGCTATTCATACAATATGGAGAGAGCGGAATAAAAGAAGGCATGGAGAGGGTTCTGTTCCTGCTGTGCTTTTGATTCAGCGTTTGGATAAGAACATGAGGAATCAGTTCACTGTCATTAGAAGAAGGGGGGGGAAAGGAGTATGAAGATGGAATGACTACTTGGTTTGATACTAGATAGTTTCTTCACTATGATTGAATTTTTTTTTTTGATCAGAACTAAAAGATAGAAAATACAAAATTGTAAAAGGTCTTTTTTTCTTGAATTAAATTTAACATTCAATTCAAAAAAAAAAAAAAAAGAAATTACAGCTCAGCCCCTTGTGACCAAACAAAAAAACAGAAGCCATTTTTACGAATATAGCCCTAGTAAATCGTCTGAGTCGTCTGAGATGTTGGAAGTCGTCTGGACGACTGAAGTGTAAGTCGTCTGGTACCAGTTTATTTTAAAAATAATTTATAAATCTTGTAAAAAATATTTTGATGCCTGAAAAATAAAAATCAAGTAATTATAAACAGTTTTAAGTGACTTAAATTAAGATATGATAAAATTGATTTGTTTTGAAGATAGATGAGTGGAAGTAGTGAATCATGAAATACTTTGGTTTAGGAGTTTGGCAAACATATGTTGTAGTATTGTATGTATTGTTAGGGTTAGATTTTGGAAAACTAAAATGTTTTTTTTCAAAAATTAGTTTTCACCTATATGTGTTTATTTATGTGTATAGTAAACACTTTTCAAGTTTGATTTGATTTTACGAAGTCTTTAATTAGATAATTAAGTTTAGGGGTTATGTTTAGGGTGTGGACGACTTATATTTCAGTCGTCTGTAGAATAATTTATTCGGACGACGTATATTTCAGTCGTCCACATCGTACTGAACCTTTAATTTTACCAATGTACGTTTTAACCTAACCGGATCATTTTACTCGGACGACTTACATTTCAGTCGTCTGGTGAAGAAATTAAAACAAAAGTCGTCCAAATATTCCCACCTAAAATTTTTTTTAAAAAAATATTTTCCCGCTTAAATAATTTAAACTAGACGACTTACTTGTAAGTCGTCTGGAAAGTCTTCTATTTTAGTTTCCCGCTAAAAATATTTAATTTCACGCTAAAAATATTAAACTCTTCTGGACGACTTATATGTAAGTCGTCTGTTTTAATTTCTTCACCAGACGACTGAAATGTAAGTCGTCCAGGAAGTCGTCTGAGTCAAAAATATTTAACCTAATTGGATTTTTTGTCTCCCTATATAAAGAAAAATTTACACATTCTCTCTCCTCCTCTCAAATGGCTTCAACAAAAATGTAATGTTCATCATTCTAAAACTCTCCAACCTCTCTCTAATCTCTTTGACTTGAAAACACCAAACTTTATATGAATTTTTCAGTTTTGTCTCATGTATTTTTTACTAATCTATCTCTTTTGCAGGTTTTTAATCAAATGGTACTCATCTTCCACTAATTTAAAAGTAAATCTATTAATTTTAGATATGTATTTTTGTGTGTTCTATAAATATAGATTTATCTAATCTTCCACTCATTTTCTCTATTTTTAAGTCATTTGAACGTTTTTGGATATGCAGGTTTTTCAGATCTGGATTTGATATGCAGGTTTTTCAGATCTGGAAGACTTCTTGGACGACTTACCTGTTAGTCGTCTGGAAGTCGTCTGGAAGTCGTCTGGACTTCTTGGAAGTCTTCTGACAAAGTCGTCTGGACTTCATGGAAGTCTTCTGACGAAGTCTCCCTTTCATAATAGATCTGAGCGTTTTGGTAAGTTCTTATGTCTGATTTTTCTTCATTTGGTAACTTTTTGTTGTATAAAGTTCTTACTTTTTTCCCAAACTAAAACTCTCCAAACCCACTCTAATCTCTTTGACTTGAAAACACCAAACTTTATATGAATTTTCCAGTTTTGTCTCATGTCTTTCTTACTAATCTATCTTTTTTACAGGTTTTTAATTAGATGGTACTCATTTTCCACTAATTTAAAGGTAGATCTATTATTTTTAGATATGTATTTTTGTGTGTTATGTAAAGGTAGATTTATCTAATCTTTCACTCATTTTTTCTGTTTTTATGCCATTTGAACGTTTTTGGATATGCAGGTTTTTCAGATCTGGATTTAATATGCAGGTTTTTCAGATCTGGAAGACTTCTGGGATGACTTACCTGTTAGTCGTCTGGAAGTCGTCTGGACTTCTTGGAAGTCTTCTGACAAAGTCGTCTGGACTTCCTGTAAAGTCGTCTGGACTTCCTGTAAAGTCTTCTGGAAGTCGTCTGAACTTCCTAAAAGTCTTCTGACAAAGTCGTCTGAACTTCCTGGAAGTCGTCTGGACTTCTTAGAAGTCGTCTGGACTTCTTAAAAGTCGTGTGGTCTTGTCTACTCAAGTGGAATCCAAGCTTGTCTTTGTAGAGGAATGATCTATAATAGTTTTGTTTGTGGTCTGTTTTGTGAATTGCTTGTCTACTCTTTTAGTTGTGAATTTTTTGTAAAATCAGTAATAATGTTTTCCAAGATGTATTAAATGTGCTAACAATGTGTTTACACATTTAAAAATCAATGAAATAATAGACTTCAGTAGCCTTTTTCTTATCTTTGGATCTCTCATATGCAATAATAAACTCCAATGGCCTTTTTCTCATCTTAATAAACAAGAATGTTGGTAGCTTTATACTGATACAACATTTTAAGAAGCATTTTAACCCTTCTTCCAAGTCATAGCAATAGTCATCATTATTGTCTATAACAATAATACTTAAGAGATGGAAACAAACAATAGTAACTAGTCAAAGCATATCATATTTTATTATAAGTTTGCGTTGAAAAACTTAGTCAAATTTAGTAAAACTAAGGGAGAGAACATATTTTGTAAATATGAGTTTTACATATCTTGAAGTTACTTATCACTCTTAAAAATACAAGTTATTCAAAAACTAACGTAGAAGACTTAAAAACTAGCGGAGAAGACGCGTACGACTTCAATCTAAGTTGTTCAGACGACTAAACTATACGTCGTCTGGTCAACGCAGAGGTTATTTTTGCAATTGACTTTGAAATCTGTTATTTCGGACGACTGAAAAATAAGTCGTCTACTATTGTTTGGCTAAAAAAAAACTCCAAAAAAGCTAGACGACTTACATTTCAGTCGTCATAGGTTAGTTTTGCATTTGACTCGATTATTTCAGAAGTTTGACTTTTCTGGACGACTTACATTTCAGTCGTCTAGTGAAAATTAAAATAATAATATTTTTTAAAAAGTAGACGACTTACAGTTAAGTCGTCATAGGTTTGTTTTGCAATTGAAAAAAAAAACTTCAAGATTTAATTATATACAGACGACTTATAATTCAGTCGTCCACGAGACGACTGAAATGTAAGTCGTCCAGGATTTACGAGGTTTGACCAGAATCTCGGAAAAAAATCCTGGACGACTTACAAGTAAGTCGTCTCGTGGACGACTGAATTATAAGTCGTCTGTGTATAATTAAATTTTGAAGTTTTTTTTTCAATTGCAAAACTAACCTATGACGACTTAACTGTAAATCGTCTACTTTTAAAAAAATATTATTATTTTAATTTTCGCCAGACGACTGAAATGTAAGTCGTCTGGGGAAGTCAAACTTCTGAAATTATCCAATCAAATGCAAAACTAACCTATGACGACTGAAATGTAAGTCGTCTAGGTTCTTTGGAAATTTTTTTGAAACCAAACAAAAACAGACGACTTAACTTTCAGTCGTTTCAGGTTACAGATTTCAAAGTCAATTGCAAAAATAACCTCTGCGTTGACCAGACGACTTCCAGGTAAGTTGTCTACAGCCAGACGACTTCCCAAGTAAGTCGTCTGACGAACAGATCTGGAACGATAAGTTCCTTAGCATATATAAGGCTTCTCCAAGCACACAAAATCACAAACGAAAGTAACCCACCCAGAATTGTTAGCTTCTATGACTCTATGAACCATAAAAAATTTAGAATCAAAATCTTGGGTTTATTTAGCTCATTGTGGAGAGAAAGTGAGAGATATGTTGTGTTTAGTTCACAAGAATGGAAAAAGAAGAAGGGTAAATCGATTTTGGGAACATTAAGAGCTTCAAATTGGTTGTTCATGGTGGTTGTGGTATTGATGAAAATGGCAATCTTGTAATTACTTGAAGATGATGAGGGTGAGAGAGTAAAAATGTCATTTTCAAAAAAAAAAGAAAAAAAAAATTGATGGCATTTTCGTAAATTATATGAACTTGTGGGGTGAATAGGGCAAAACCAATTTTCAAAAAAAAGGAGGTTAGTTTTGTGTTTGACTTTAAGTTATAGGTCAATTCTGCAAAAAGCCCTATGTAATTCACTGAATTCATAAAAGAAGTGAAAAAAAAATCTTAACTCATATCAATGAAACAAAGACGAGAACGAAAACATAATTCTATAGAGGTAGAAAATGAAATCACTTATGGAGAGTCAATAGTAAAAAAATCGAGAGCAGAAAATCCAATCCCCTTTCGTCATTATACAATCGATGTTGCATATTTGGTTTTAGTGATTTGTGTCAGTCGCAAAACTTAATTTATTTTTGTGCATATAAAGTCTTAAAAATAATTAAAATGAGATGTAATACGTTAACTATTCGACAACGATGATATATTTAAGAGACCAACATTTGTATTCATCATTTTATAATCGATAAAGATTGTAGTGTTGCAAAATGTTAAAATAATTTCATAAAAAAAATTATTATAAGAACTCACCCCGTGCCACATGCGCAGGTTATCATCTAGTTGTTTAATATTCAGAATCTTATTATCTTTTCTGTTTATGTGAGTTCGAACATCACTATAATTTATATGCAATTCAATCAAAATAAGCCAGTTTTCATATGATATAGAGATATCATTTTTTGTTAACATTCAGCTACACAAACAGGATCTTCATACCTCTGTAAAAAAACATAGGTCATGTATCAACAAGGATCTCATGGAGCCTATACTCTAATTTTACATTACTAGAGACGCAGAGCAACACACCCAACACAAAATTTCTGTAAAAGAATACATATATTTATGATGAGTCAAAGCTTGTGGGTGTTTCAGTCACTGAACTCTAAACTTCCACTGCATGAGCTGCTACCCATCGCGGCTATGCAAAGAAAGGCCTCTCATAACCATCAACTTTCTTCTCCTTGAAGAAATTTTCTCTCTCAACATGCTTTGCAGGTGGTGGTGGAATCACAACAGCCTGGGATTATGATTGCGAATGGCTATCACCACCACCGTGTAATAACTCCTTTGATGGTAAAGGACGAGTGAGTGGACGGTTTATTCTTTCACTATGTATAGATGATGATCCAAGCAAGGTGTGTGGATGAGGTGATGGCTCTTATTCATCCTCATGCATTGCTCTAGCTTTCCCTTTTCGCAATCTGCAAGCACACAAGAATAATAGCCATTTTAAGACTCCAAGAACCTTATGAAAGCAATCAATAAGGGGAGAGAGACATTCTGACTAACTGCTCAGTCTCCTCTTCCTCGTCTCCAAGATTAAGATGTGTTGGATTGGAGATAGAGCTATTTGCAGTAGAAGCGTTTAGCTCAAGTTTCTTGTGGCCATTGGATGTAGTAGACCTGCCTGGCACTGTGATTTTACCAGACAGTAGATCTTTATGTCTGTTAAGAATCCTCTGAAGTTTCTCATTCAGTTCGATTGCTAGAGAAACTGCTCTTTCATTCCTGCACATACAATCCCATCTACTTGAGAAAGACATGCCATCTTAAGCAATAGAGATGGAAAACTTGCCTTGAGGTCATGATGAGATGCATTACACGCTCTTTCTGAAACGAGCATTGCTCGACAAGATCAAGAGTAAACTCATCTATTGCTCCCTAAAAGGTCAAAAAGTGGATCAAACTTGAGTTATCACTCAGACTAAGAGATCAACAAGAGAGCCAAAGAATGTCTGTTTAATACCTCAGGATTTTGAGAATCAACTGCATCAAGCACTTGCTTCAAAACTTCTAATGAAGCACTGGCCTCCTGTAAAATGCTACAAGCAAAAGGAGATACAAGTGATTAAGCATTAAGAATTGAGGTACCTGACATGTGGAAGAAGAAGAAGATACCTAGAAGGAGAGGTAGTGTGAGACTCTCACTGCTGAGTAGTGGGAGCAGTCCCTTCGCTTCTAGCATACAAATAGAAAAATCTAATATCCGTAGCATACAAAACAAATCACAAATACCTCCAAAAATTCAGATATCCATCCGTGTCCAGCCCTGTTGCATGAGATTCCACGAGAAGTCTGCTATGTTTTTCATCTTCTTCTTCTTCCTCCTCAGACCACCTCCAGTAACCTGCATTGCATATTTACTGGCTTTAATTAATATTTTCACGAGACCCAAGCGGCTCCATCCTTGTGCTGGTAGCTGCTGCTGCCTACAACTTCAGGGTAACTACTGCTTTGGCTGCTGCTACTCTCAAATTCCTCGGTCAAGATATGCACACCACACTCAATAATGTTTTCATCGTTGTCTCGGCAGCTGAATTCAAATATAATATCACTCCTAGACACGTCCACGTCATGGCATCTCTCTTTTTGAAACAAGTCCCACAAAGCACTAACAGGTGTTCCGACAGAAATGCATGCGTCGTCTCGACAGACAACCTAAGTTCGTTGATGAGCTCACCTTTGCTTCTTAGACGACAATAGAGACTACTATCTAAGTACTGTACCCCTAGGGCTGATGAAAGCAGGACGCATGCCTTGAAACTTGAAGACGTGGAGAAAGTACCCTCAGGGATGGTTATGGAGTTTCCTGTGGCTTTGTGAGTGAACTCAGCAGGGATTTCTCTGCCTGGTAACAATAAACACTTGTAATTGACAAACAGACAAGAAACTGAATCAGTTCACTACAAGGACGAGGAGGAACATCTTTCAACCAAGCCATGGTGGTTTGGTTTTTCGTCTAGAGATTAGACGGGTTTTAATCACTGATATTGTTTCAAAACTATCACACATGTTAGACTAAGGCTGCATTAGTTTGTACAAAAACCTTTTTTGATTTAAATAAATTCAGAAAAAATGTCAAAAATATCACACTCATAATATGGCTTTTATGTTTACATTAACCAATTTACATTCACTAATCTAGACTTAAGATTTAGAGATGAGTGGTGGGGTAAGTTTTTAGAATCTGAAATCTAGGATTCTAATAAATATATAAATAAATACTTAAAACAAATTAAAAAAAATAATTTCAAAAAGAATTTTCGATTTTCGAAAAGAAATTTTAAAAAAGAAATTCAAAATATTTATAAAAAAAATCGAATTTAAAAAAAGTATAATTCGAAAACATTAAAAAAAATATTTTGTTTTTATTTTTTATTTATTGAAATAATTATTTATTATATATATATAGAGAACGGTAAAGATGAATTTCCCCCATAAATTTAACTTTTTTCAAAAAAAGAACACCTATCCCATCGTTGTATTATTAGCCTTCTTGCTTCTTCATCAAGTTTCAAACAGTTACGGAACATGGACTTTCTGAATGGATGGAAAATGGAAGATGCTCTTCTCTCTTCTTTCTCCAAATTCACATCGTTGCATTTGTTGGGAGTAGTACTATACGCTCTTGATGCAGATAACAAGAAACGTACGCTTTTGAGCGATCCACAATCAGTTGCATCGAGAAGCCAAACCGAAAGGGGAAGACTCTGCAGTGACACTAGTTTTCTGCAGTTTCTGATGATAAGATCGTGCAGATGCCGGAGACCGATGACACAATCTGGAATCCTCTTTATATCACTGTTGCTTAGGTCTAGATAAATTACATTTATAGGGACATGCGTTAATCTCTTGAGGCTTTTGTTGCCTATGATAAGATACTTGAGGCGAGACCAGCGTTCAGCAACAGACGCAGGAACATCTTCTATCTTTGTGTTTCCTACATCAAGATATTCAATGTTGCTAGAAATATTTGGAAAAGTTCTCAACCGTGAGCAACCGTTCATGTCGACTTTCTCAAGAGATGCTAAGTTGATGTTGTTGGTGGGAATGACTCGTAGTTTAGTACAGTAGCTCATCTTCAACTCTTTCAGTCTGTGTGAGTTTTTAATAGAAGAGGGAAGCTCCACCAGGCTTGTGCCCGTCAGTGTCAATGTCTCAAGATTAGTAGCATTCGTAAGATTTGGCATTTCTTTCAGCTTATAGGAAAAGCTAAGATCCATCTCGTTGAGATTTGCAAGGGGCTACATGTGTCAAACACAACAAATGAGAAAAATCGTATATATAAAAACTTTTGGAGATTTTTTTTATATGAAATTTTAAATTAGTGATCATGCGAAAACAAAATATTTACAAAGTGATACTATGTAAACTAAGTGTGAAAGGATGAAAAAATAACTGATTAGGCCCTATGAACGGTTAACCTCAAACCATCTTCTAAGTAAAGCCTTTGATTGGTGGTATGAGTTAGTCTTGATTAAGTTGGAGTTATGAGTAAAACTCATGAATTAGTTTTAAGTTTTTGAGCTTTTGTTTGAGTTATAATAAATTATAAATTATAGTTGAGTTACAATTTTGAATTACTCCCTTTGTAAAACTAATAACTCATATTCTTATAGCAAACTTACTATAAAAATCTACCTTTTATACCACATAATTTTTACTACGAGTTACGTCAAATTGTAACCTTTTTTGTAATTCAAATCTAACACTACTTGTCACCAGTAGGATGTAAACTAAGTGTGAAAGAATGAAAAAATAACTGATTAGGCCCTATGAACGGTTAACCTCAAACCATCTTCTAAGTAAAAATAGTATAAGATTTTTTAAAATAACAAATACCAACCTGGATTCCTCCCCAGAGCTTCTCGAGATTGCTGTGCGTCATACGGAGCGTAACGAGACATTCTGGCTGAAATGTTGAAGGAAGACGTTTTCCTGGGTAAAACGCCCAATCAAGCATACTTAGACGAGGCAGATATGTCAAATCCCCTAGTATGCATGGGAAGCTAGCATTTTCATTATAAGAACCCATGTAAAATCTTAAGAACCGGAGATTACGCATTCCTTCAAAGGCTCGCCCACTTATAGAAATCATCCCGCCGACCTTCGACGTATCAAGTGATATACCTATGACAGATCCAGTCCCCTGACATACATTTCAAAAAGTCTGGTTAAAACTGTTATTTTTTTTTGGGAACATATAACTGTTATATCTAGAAAACCAAATATATAAATATATGTAAGAACTTACTGTTTCATTTGCAAGCACAGTACAAATCTCGTCGGCCTCTACTAAAAACTGACGTTTCCCGGGCTCATCAGACTGTTCATAAACTACTTGTCTCCCCAATTGTTGTAGTAAAGAGTGCATCTCTATCCACCCAAAAGATATATCCACAAGAGATTTAAGATCTAGGGTCTTCAACCCATTTTCGAAATCCAAATTACTGTTAGCGAGCATGGCTTTCACATAGAGAAAACCATTATTGTTGAAGATGCTTGCAACGTGAAGGAATATTGATTGATCTTTCTTTGACAATCTGTCATATCCCACTCTTAAAACGTCTATGATTTTTGCATCAAGACTAGTTTCGATCCTAGATAACTGAAGTTCCCACTCTTGCTTGCTCTCCCCACGCAAAGATGAGCCCACAACACAAAGGCCTAACGGAAGATTACCGCAAAGCTTTGCTACTTTGTTTGCGACCTCTTCAAAACCCTCTCGTGGAGAACTGTGGTTAAAAGCAGATAGACACAAGATCTCCACGGCTTCTTTTGAGGATGGAAAATCGACATGGTATTGGTAGGTATCTGGAACCCCATGTGCTTTCAAAATCTTTTTATCTTCTGTGGTAACAATGATCCGACTTCCCAAACCAAACCAGGAAAGTTCTTTAGCCAAGACGTCTAGTGTATCTAGATCATCTACATCATCAAGAACGATAAGAACTCTTTGATCTTGTAGCCATTCTTTTATTGAACCTAGATGATACACCCTCATATCCCTTTGATTCAAAATCTTAGACAGGAGTTGGTTTTGCAAACCCAACTTCAAATCATAATCATCAACACCAATGATGCTCTTGTAACCTCCCTTGAGGTTCCCCATAAAGCATCCAAGTGGAAAATCGGTAGAAAGCTGACAGAATAAAACTCTAGCAATCGTGGACTTGCCGATTCCAGCAGGACCCCATATTCCAATCATCTTCACTTCATTGCACTCAAGGCATAGCAAAGCGTTCAGTTTTCTCAAGTGAGATTGCAGTCCCACCACACCGTCGTAATCCCTTGACAGTGTAACATTCAGTTTGTTCGAAACATCCGTGACAAACTTTTCGACCATTCCAGCTTCATCAGTCCTAACAAAAAATTAAAACCAAAATCTTACTTATGGGTCACTGATTACGAAAGAGAAGAGAAATCTAAATGAGAAAAAGATAAAAATAGCACTAAATCAAGTCTATGTTCCCAAACTAGTAATCAAGGTCAAAAATCACAAAAATAGCACTTAATGTTTTATCAAAACTCACAAACTTAGGGTTTAGAGTTAAAGGGTGGGGTTTAGGATTTAGTATTTAGGGTTTAGAGTTTAGGGTTTAGAGTTTATGGTTTAGAGTTGAGAAATGAGGTTTTGGAGATAAGATTTCAAATTTTGAAAAATAAAAAAATTAAAATTTTCAAAGGATAAACTTAGAAAGGTGCTATTTTGGTCATTTTAGTTTTTGAGTGTTATTTTTGTGATATAAACTTAGAAATGTGTTATTTTGGAGATTTGGCCAATCTAAATTATTGAGGGAAATTTAAACAAACAAACAAACCAGTTAAGAGAGTGTTCTCCTGCTACGGTTGCTACATATGCCAAAGCTTCGGTCCATCTCTGCTTCACTTCCATTGGTTTCCCTTCGCAAGCTTTTTCGAACGCACTTCCAAAGCGTCCACTTTGTTTCCGCACATCGGATGGATCGACGTCGTAAAAAATCGTCATCATCATCTGTCCCTGATCTTCTCTGCACTTCAAGATTTCAACTAGTTCATCTAAGCACCAGCTTGAAGAAGCGTAGTTCTTCGAGAGCAAAACTACGGAGACTTTTGATTCTCTGATGGCTTGTACAAGTTCAGGGACGATCGTTTGGCCTCTCTCAATCTCCTGATCTTTGAAGGTCGTGATTCCTTTATTTGTGAAGTGTCTGTGTAAATGACTAAGAAAAGTTCTGCGGACGTCTGGCCCGTGGAAGCTAGGGAACACATGGTATCTCCTTATGCGAGACGAGGAAGAAGAAGAAGATGAAGCCATGAGACTATGTGAGAGAGAGAGACTGAAGAACTGCTTTTTTTTTTGGTAAAGCTTTCTTCAAAACAAGGAGAAGAACTTGGGCTCCTATTGAAGCCAATGCATAAAGACTCTAGGAGACGATAAATTTCAAAAAGATCTGTATTCTGATTGGTTGAAACTACTTTTGACCTTTGTTTTCTTATACAGTCGTGGAGGACCCACTGGCTTCTTGATTAGTAACGCGTAATTTGTGGAATTTGAGTGGCACTGGTGTTGGCTCCAGGTATGTTAAACAATGTTTAAGAAATCATCAGGCGGTAATTAAACGTTTTATAGGAGATTTTTTTTAAGAAATCGATCCTTTAGAACTGATTTACCGAATATTGATGTTAAATGTGTTGTTTATTTGGCTGATTTGGTTTTGATTGTCTCTTAATATTAACCATCTTTGAGTTTTTGCTTCAGTTGTTTGCAGTAGCTAGGGCTTTTGGAGCTTCAGAGTTCAGACATAATAGCTGTGGATGTTCAGGATCATAAGTTGCAGAAGGCGATGACTCTTGGTGCTACACATATTGTCAATGCTGCTAAAGATGCTGTTGAAAGGATAAGAGTAAGTGTTATTACTTGTGAAGATAAAACAATTGATTTGATATATTAATATGTTTTTCTTATTTTGGGCAGGAAACAACAGGTGGGATGGGTGTGGATGTTGCTGTTGAAGCCTTGGGAAAGCCTCAAACTTTCATGCAGTGCACACTAAGTGTAAAAGATGGTGGAAAAGCTGTGATGATTGGACCCTCACAAGCTGGTTTTGTTGGTGAAATAGACATAAACCGACTTTTTCGTAGGAAGGTATGAGTTTGCTTTCTTTGGCCTAGTTAAAAAATCTACTTAAGATCATAACGTTTGAATCTCTGTGAAGATAAAAGTGATAGGGTCATATGGAGGCAGGATCTTCCTAAAGTAGTGAAACTGGCAGAGTCAGGGATATTCAATCTAGCAAACGCTGTTTCGAGTAGATACAAGTTTGAGGATGCAGGAAAAAGCATTCCAAGATCTCAATGAAGGAAAAATTGTGAGCAGAGGTGTTGTTGAGATTCTATAAAACTAAAGAAGCCCTTCTTAAAAGGCTGCTTTTGACTCAGGTTTTGGTGATGACTGCTTCTGACTCAGGTTTTGGTGATGACTGCTTCATACCTGATTCACTGAGGTCTTGTTTTTTAGTATTTGCAACAATGCCCAGACCGTCAGACAGGTTCATTGTTATCTGATTTTTGAAGCTTACTTAGGTTGTCTGCTTCTTTGTCCATACCAATGTCTTCTGAGTCCTCCTTTTTGAACCTTTTGCTTGAGAATTTTAAAAAGGGTCCATAATGTATGTGTTCTGCTATTTTGTTTCAACTAGATTAAAGTTATTAGGAAATACTGATGAAAATTATCCTAATTCAAATAGGAAAATATTTAAATAATAATTTAATTAAAGAAGTATTAAATATATATGAGAAATTATCCAAATTCCAATAATGAATTAATATTTTTGTTAAAAAAATAAAGGGAAATACCCTAGGATAGCACTAAAAAAATTTCTGTCACAAATATAAACTCTAAGGATCAAAATGACCAAAATGTTTCATTAAATAGGTAAATATACACTTATACCTCCTAGGATTAACTAATCCAAACCTTAGGTTTAGAGTTAAGGGGTGGAGATTTGAGATTGAGATTTAAAATTTTATAAAATAAAAAATAAATATTAAAAATTTGAAAATAAAAATTTTAAAAATAGTTTCAAAAAGTATTTTCGAATTACAAAAATAAAATTTGAAGAAAAAAAAATTCGGGAAAAAAAAATTTATAAAAAAGTTCGAATTTGAAAACATATAATCTAAAACTAATTTTTTTTAAATGTTTATTTTTTTATATATATCTAGGATATTAGAATCTTTTTAACTATTAAATGAAACATTTTAGTCATTTTCCTCTTTATGGTCTATTTTTGTGATCAAAATTTGAAAATGGTATATTTAGGAGAATTGTCCAAAAAGTAAAAGTATATTTGAATAAATAATTATTTACAAGAAATTATCCAAATCCTAATACTATTGAATTTGTGGTTTTGTTAAAAAAAACAAAAATGTATTTGGATAATTTTTTTAATGAAAATGTATAAAATAGTTGGACCAACTAGCCAAGTTACAAATCTGCTTTCCATTTTGAACGTCGCCGTTTTGAAAACGCAATCCGTCTTCTTCCTCCGTCCCACCGGAATATTCTCTCTAATTTTGTCTACTCTCCTCCGTCGCCGAAGCTCGTCAAGCTAAAATTGACCTCCGAATTTCATCCCGATCACCTTATCGGGTCAGATCCTCACGTTCCGCGATCGTTAATTTTCGAAAAACTAAAGTCTCGAGCTTTGATTGGAATTTGAAATTGGTTTCGGATCTTTAGGTCTGTGATTAGGTTAAGGTCAACGTAGAGCTGGGTATGGGTTTTTAGGGCTTTCCTCTTTTTGGGTCTAGATGAGCTCTGTTTCAGATATGAGAGGAGCCAGAGATTTGGTTAGACGTCAATTGCTGAAAAAAGTTGAAGTCTTTAAGATCTAGTTCTGTTCATTGGATGTTTTTCTGAGGGATGTGTTTGAGTTATCAGCTAATTATGATATGTTTCTAATTAGAATCATGGTTTGTGTAGACAGAATGGTTCTTCTTGAACTTGCTTACCTCAATAAAACCAAAGCTTTGTTCAAATTTTCAGGGAAAACTATAAAGCTTTTGGAAAATGGGAGATGGAAGTAGCACCAGATCCAACAGCTCAAACAGCAGTAACTCTGAGAAACCAGAGTGGCTGCAACAGTACAATCTCGTCGGCAAGATCGGTGAAGGCACTTACGGTCTCGTCTTCTTGGCCAGAACCAAGACACAACCCAAAAGACCAATCGCCATCAAGAAGTTCAAACAGTCAAAAGACGGAGACGGAGTCTCCCCAACCGCCATCCGCGAGATCATGCTCCTCAGAGAGATCTCCCACGAGAACGTAGTCAAGCTCTTCAACGTCCACATCAACTTCGCGGACATGTCTCTCTACCTGGCCTTCGACTACGCGGAGTACGACCTCTACGAGATCATCAGGCACCACAGAGACAAAGTCGGACACTCGTTGAACCAGTACACGGTCAAGTCCTTGCTGTGGCAGCTCCTCAACGGGTTGAACTATCTACACAGTAACTGGATCATACACAGAGACTTGAAGCCGTCGAACATCTTGGTTATGGGGGAAGGAGAAGAGCATGGGATCATGAAGATTGCTGATTTTGGGCTCGCGCGTATCTTCCAAGCTCCGTTGAAACCGCTGTCTGATAACGGAGTTGTGGTCACTATCTGGTACCGCGCGCCGGAGCTGCTTCTAGGGTCTAAGCACTACACTAGCGCGGTTGACATGTGGGCGGTTGGGTGTATATTCGCGGAGCTGCTGACTCTCAAACCGCTGTTCCAAGGAGCAGAGGCTAAGTCTTCTCAAAACCCTTTCCAAGTAGATCAGCTCGACAAGATATTCAAGATCTTGGGGCATCCGACGGTGGATAAATGGCCGACGCTGGCTAACCTTCCTCACTGGCAATCCGATCTTCAGCACATTCAAGCTCATAAATACGACAGCGCCGGTCTCCACAACGTGGTTCACTTAAATCTCAAAAGCCCTGCTTATGATCTCTTGTCCAAGATGCTTGAGTACGATCCTCTGAAGCGTATCACGGCCTCGCAGGCGTTAGAGCATGAGTATTTTAGGATGGATCCTCTCCCGGGAAGGAACGCGTTTGTAGCGTCCCAACCGATGGAGAAGAACGTGAATTACCCTACTCGTCCTGTTGATACAAACACTGACTTCGAAGGCACGACGAGTATTAACCCGCCTCAAGGAGTAGCGGCAGGAAACGTGGCGGGAGGTCATGGAATGGGGAGTAGAACGATGCCGAGACCGATGGTTGCGCATAACATGCAGAGGATGCAGCCGCAAGGAGGTGTGATGGCTTATAATTTTCCTGCGCAGGCTGGGATGAATCCTAGTGTTCCTATGCAGCAGAGAGGGATGGCTCAACCGCACCAGCAGCAGCAGCAGCAGTTGAGGAGGAAAGATCCTGGAATGGGTATGTCTGGTTACGCACCTCCTAATAAGAACAGACGTCTCTAAAGATGAAAATAAATCGTTGTGATTTGCTTTTAGAGTAGACTAGAAGACTGTAATGCAACAGCATGTGGTTTCTTGCTATTATGGATTCTGTAGTTTTGTAAAAACGTTATTGATCTCAAGGTGTTTTGTCTTAATGAGATTTTAATTCCTTTAATTCGAAAGTTCCAAGTAGTTAAATTGTAAGAACATCTTTTTAATAAATTTAGTTTGGAAAATATATAAACTAAAAATAATTAAGAAGTTAATGATATCTGATCTTTTGTTTGTCAAAGCTAATTTTAAAAATAAAAATAAAGCAGAAAAATTGTACCCATAGGCCGGGGCGGTTCATATCAAACTAGCTTATATCAAACTAGCTTATGATATGGTCATTAAGCCTTTTAATGATATCTGATCTTTTGCTTGCCAAAGCTATTTTAGTTATTATGATTTGTTTTAAAAACGGTGAAGTCTTTGTCTGTTCTCATGTGTTTCCTGAAATATGACGTGGGTTTGCCGTAATTTATGAATGTACATTTTTTAAAATTTTATTGATCCCAAAATATAATTATAAAAAATATGAGATAAAATAGCGAGGTGGAGTATTGAATTTTATTAGATAAAAATATTAAGTGTGTAAGAATAAAATAAATGTTAAATAATAGATAGAAGAAAAAGAAGATGATATAGAATATTAAAAGTGTAAATTAGAGCATCTCCGATCCATCTAATTCATCTCACTTCTAGATGACAAAAAAAAAAAACTTCATCTCACTTCTAATTTTTTCTTTAAAACAAAGATTGCTATTTTCTCTTCTATATTTAGGGGAATAAATATCATTCCTCTATAATAGAGGTATATTTTTTTATTTACACAATAGTTTTTTAACTTTTTGTGATTATGACTACAAATACATGTTTATGAAGAAATATATTATTTTACATATAAAACCCACTTATTTTTTGTTTACATAATATTCTTAATTATTACATTTATAAATAAAATAAATAAATATTATTATTAACTTATTTGAAAGTCAAATATATTTTTTTAACAAATAGTACTTAAATTTAATATTTAAAACTAAAATTATTTATTATAGTTTAATTATTAAAAAGTTCACATAGATTTTACATAATGATAGCATAGTTAAGTTGAACTTAAATATTAATTAATACATATTAAAACAACTTAATATTCTGGTAAATTACTTCCAGATCTACAAATATCGTTATAATATTGTCCAAACGAAATGGATGGACATGGAACTTGTTGATTTTATTGCTGATTGTTTCAAATATCAGATGATAAAGACAACCGATTCCAAGAGTTTTTAAGTCGATTGAAAACTATCAAAGATAAAAAAAATCTAATTTCTCATTTCATAATGCATTAATTGATTATTTATGAGAAAAGTATAATAATAATGATGGTTAGATAATGTCTACTTTGTTTTATTATTGTTGTTTAATGTTTTTTGTAATAAAATGTTAAAATTAAATAATATTGTATTTTTATGAAAAATTTCTAAAAAATATAGTGAATGGATTAATTTTCAACATTTTTAAGTTAAAGAGTGTTAATAGTAAAAGTAAAAGAATCTTTTAAGAATATTCTTTTTAGAGGAGAAAATAGAGGAATACATTGTAAACAAATTCATCTCTATTATAGAGTTCCTCTATTATAAATGAAAAAATAGAAAAATACATTGGAGGTGGTCTAAGTTAGGATGTTAAATAATTATAACCATTATACATGGTCTTAAGGAGATAGAAATATACTTATTTTCTTATAGTTGACTAATCTAAACTTAGAGTTTATGATGATGTGGGGTTTTTGATTTTTTAAATAAAATATTTAAAATTTTAATATTTTCAAAAGGAATTTTCGGATTTCAAAATAAAATTTTGAAAACAAACAAAATTGAAAAAGAAATCGAAAAAGTTTGAACTGAAAAGTGTTTTTTTTTAATAAAAAAGATTCTTTATTACTATTTATTTAAATATTTATTTATATTTGTATAAATTAACTAATTAAGTGTTGAAATGTCTTTTACCTCTTTAATGAGTTTTTTTGGTCTTTTGTCCTTGTGTGCTTTCTTAGTCAAAAAGATTTTTTAAAATCTTTTGTGAAATTTTCCTTCTATTTTTTTTACAATTTTTTTTCTAAGTTGGATACTCGCATATTAAAAATCGCTTAAGAGCATCTAAAAAAAACTCTATAACTTCAAATATTGAGTTTTTTGCTCTCCAAAAAAGAACTTCAAAACTTCAAATTTAGAGTTTTAAGAAGTGAAACTCTAAATTTGAAGTTTCATCTTTTTATTTACATTTTGGTCCTTATAATTAATTATACATCACATTTATAATTCTTAAGTATTTTTTCATTCATAGTTTTAATCTTTAAAATTTGTATATTTTAAATATTTCAAATTTATTTTTATAAATTAAAATTTTACACATAACAGTTTTTTTAAATCAAAATAAGATTTATAATATTTTAAAGGGGGATTTACCATATATGATTCAAAACTTGATTTTGATTGCAAAAGTATACTCAAGTTTGAATCAAATGCAAAAGTAACTTAAAAACCTTGTGAAATTACAGCCAGCCCCTTGTGACCAAACAAAAAAACAGAACTCATTTTTACGAATATATCCCCGCTAAGTCTTCTGAGTCTTCTGAGATTTTGTTAAGTCTTCTGGACGACGTCCACGGAAGTCGTCTGGTATAGTTGATCTTAAAAATAATTTATGAATTTTGTAAAAAATATTTTGATAAGCGAAAAATTAAAATCATGTAATTATAAACAGTTTTAAATGATATAAATTAAGATATAGCAAAATTGAATTGTTTTCAACATAGATGAGTGAAAGTAGTGAATCATGATATTATTTGGTCTAGGATTTGGCAACATATGTTGTAGTATTGTATGTACAAACAGGTCTGGAAAAAAACTAATTTCATAGTTTCAACCGGTGAGATAACTTGTTTAGCACACAAAAGTCTTCTCCAAGCACCCATAATCTCAAACAAAAGTGATCCACCAAGAATCGTAAGCTTCAATGGTTCTATGAACCATAAATTTTTTAGAATCAAAATCTTGGATTTTTTTTAGATGAATATGGAGAGAAAGTAAAGAGATGTTGTTTTTGGTTCATAAGAATTGAGAAAGAAAGAGTGTAAATCGATTTTTAGGTGCATTAAGAGCTTCAAATTGGTTGTTCATGGTGGTTGGTGTATTGATGGCAATTGCAATATTGTGAATACTTGAGGAAGATGAGGATGATAGAATAAAATATGCATTTAAAAAAAAAAGTGATGGCATTTTCGTGAATAATCTGAACTTTGGAGGTGAAAGAGGCAAGTCAAAGTTCCAAAAAAAACATGGGTTAGTTTTGTGTCTGACTTCAAGTTTTGAGTCATATTTGCAAAAAGCCCTATTTTAAAAGTAGAATTAGACAACAAGAATATTATAAAAAAAACTTAATTTTTTTAAGAAGATATATTCATGAAGACATGATTATTACACAAATTTAAATATTACAACAATAGTAATAGTCTAGTAAAATTTTCTGAAACTTATAAAATATTGTACAAACAAATTTTGTATAACCTAAAATAGAGCATTAATAAATAATTTTGTGTAATAATGTGCTATTTTCTTGTAGTTTAATATTTAATTAAACATTTCTATTTATAATTTTATATATTAAGTGTAAGATTTTATTAATTAATATTATTATAATATTTTTATATATGTGCTAATTATCTACAAAAGTTTTATGGATTTATATTAATTATGACAAATATAAGGAGTATAGTGTAAATTATAAATAATTTGGAAATTAAATTTGAAGTTTTGCTTTTGGACAAAAACACTTTGAAATTTTAAATAAAGAGTGTGCAAAACTTTATAATATATAATTTTTTGGAGATGCCGTAATGGTTGACAAAAAAAAAATCTCTTAGTAATGAAGTTGCTCTAAGATACTCACCACCTCTTGCCAAGCAGAAACAAAACAACGGAACTATAATGATAGCTTTAGGGGGCGATTTGTTTAACAAAAGACGAGCAACTCTACTGGTATTTGCTTATCTCAATAGTCAATACGAAGAAGATCACATGTGCGATTCGTTGTGAAATGTTTTATTAGAAAATAAGTTTTCAGAAATCAACAGGCAACAGCCAAAGATCCATAAATATTTTATGGGGCCGACACAATCAGGGTCGGCATGTGATTTACATAGAAATACACATAAGTTTTTTACTTTAATTATTTCTCCTTATTTTGATTTATAGTTTTATGGACTATTAGTTGGTAGTTATCAACGTTATCTCACCTTCTCTCCTTCAACGTGAAAACCAACTTCAAAGAAGAAGAAGAGAGCAAAAGGAAAAATCATGGAGGTTGAGAGAGACCAAACTGTATCCTCACCAACGATCCCTATCGTTGATCTAAGCAACCTCGACAAAGAGCTAGTGGCACGTGCGGTTGTGAAGGCGAGCCAAGAGTGGGGGGTTTTTCAGGTGGTGAATCATGAGATCCCCAAGGAACTTATCCAGAGTTTAAAGAAGGTTGGGACACATTTCTTTGAGCTCTCATCAGAGGCGGAGAAGGAAGCCGTGGCGACGCCAGCAAACTCCAAAGACATCCAAGGATACGTTACAAACAGCCAACAAGATATAGAAGACAAGGTTGATCGAGTTGATCATCTCTTCCATAATTTACCGCCACCCACTTCGGTTGATTACAGATACTGGCCAAAAAATCCTCCAGAATACAGGTACAGTAGAAACTCTATTGCTTAATACTCGAATTAAGAAAGATAATAAATTAAATTTTATTCATTTTTCAATTTTTTTTAGAATAGCATATGTAAATATATGGTTTCACTCAAATTATAATTAATAATATATATATATATATATATATATATACAAAGAAAACATTACATAGTTGTTTATATTCAAGATGAAATTTATCTTTATTTTTTAAAACCTTCAATATATTTTTTTTTAGTAAAATTACATCTAAAAGCACATTTAAATTATACACTACATATATCATATACACCAAATAATATAACAAAAATATTACGAAAGTCTAATTTTAAAATTTTAATTAATATACAAATTCTGAAATCACTATTTTCTTATTTTACAAAAATCTATTCTAAAATAGAATATCTGAAAAATTATGATATTTTATTAGTTTACCGAGATTTATTTGCATAACAAAAAGTCTGAAAAAGAACTTTCGTAAGTAAATCTCTATAAACTAATAAAATATCATAACTTTAACATTATTAATTTATAGATTCTTCTTCGCTTGTGTTAGTCCGTTGAATTTATAAATATACAAGTAAACTCAAGCAAACAAACAATCAGGCTTTAATATTCGATTTTTGCCGAGTTAAATAAAATTTTATTCCATAAAGTACATTCAAGTTACACTTTCTCCAAAATTTGGTCAATGCAGGCAGGTGAATGAGGAGTATGCAAGACAGGTAAAGAAGCTCGCAGAAAATATTTTGGGTTGGTTATCCGAAGGATTAGGGTTAGATCGTGAGGCTTTGTTCAACCAAGGTTTTGGAGGTGGCGAAAAGGCGGTTTATACGATGAAGATAAACTACTATCCGCCGTGTCGTCCACAAGCAAATTTAGTCCTTGGAATGCAACCTCACACAGATATCCACGGTTTGACACTTCTGGTCCCCAATGAGATTCCTGGACTTCAGGTGTTCAATGATAACCAATGGTTCGACGTGGAGTATAACCCATCTGTCATCAATATTCTTATAGGCGATCCGATCTGGGTATGTTTTATATATGTAACTCTATTATATAGTATAAGGTTGGATCTGACATTTGGGAACCATAAATATTTACATAAATATTTTTTGTTAATATTAATTAGAAAAATAAAAAAAAACTATGTTAATTGTAAATAATAAAATCACCAACTATGCGACTTATATACAAATACTATATCTTTAAATTTAGAGACAAAGCGAATGTTTCATCGGTTGTATCCAATATCTCTATATCATTTATTTTGCAGTAGCCTAGTGTATATAATTTGTTTTGAATAACGGGAAATTGTATCTATTTTAAAGTCAAACGTGGATTCATTTTACAGAGAATGAGCAACGGGAAGTACAAGAACGTGTTGCATAGAACGACTTTGAACACGGAGAAGACGAGGATGTCTTGGGTTGTTCTCTTGAAGCCACCTTATGATATGGTCATTGAACCTTTGAAGAAGCACACAGGAGATGGCGACGAGGCTCCCAAGTTTGAGCCCATTACTTACGGGGAGCACGTAGAACGCAAGGTCAGGGATAAACTTTCAAAAGCGGTCATGAGTGCGTTGTTGATTTGATGTTGTCTCCTGTTTTTTTCTGACAATTCGTCGTTTCTTCAATGTTTTTTTCTGAATTTGTTTTATAAGGAAGTTGTTATATACATTTATAATAAGAATACTAGGTTAAGATCCGCGCCTTGAACATTATATATATAAATTATTTTATATATTATATGTTTATAGCATATTATAAAATAATAAATATATATTGAATAATTAAAAAGTCATTATCTACTATTTATATAATTAAATTGGTGCGAACATATAAATAAATTTAATAAATCGAAAAAATATTTTTTTCTATTTGATATGATATATAATTAAATTTAAATGATAGTAACATATATATGGTATATGTTAATATTAATATTTATTAGATGATATTTTTTGCTCATATATTTTTTTTTATTATTTGTATCTGTTATAGCAAAAAGTCTAAATTAGTGACAACAAAATTTTCACTGTAGAAATAGTGGTTTAAGTAATTTATAATATTTTAAAAAATTAAGTTGTCAATATTTTTTTAAATTTTTTATCAAAAAAAATGTTCAAAGTAAATTTCAAAATTACGATATTTATGTATTTTTATATGGCATATAGTTTAATTAAAATGATACATATATTTATATATCTTTTTTTTATACTTATTAAATGAGACTTTCAACTTATATTATTTTTCAATTATTTGTATCATGTCATAACAAAAGTTTTAAATCATAGATCACAAAATTTGAATGTAAAACTTTTAACAGTTTTAGTAATTTATATTCGTTTTTAAAAATTCAAAATATAATATATAAATATTTTTTTTTTAATTTTATTATATAGTTACTATGATTGTTTAATTTATTTTAATAGCTTAAAATTAAAAAAATATAATTATAATACACATTTTTTTTTATCAAATCTTTATTATTCAAAATCATTAATTGTCATATATACTTTAGCCACATTAGGTAATTCTGTAATCTTATTTAAGGAAATAATGAATCACATTAATAATATATTTATTATGGTTTAATAAAAAGCTTATTATATATTTAAATGGACCAACCTATTTCTCTAAGGAATTCTAGTGATGACATGTGGTTACAAAAAAAATGTTGCAATGTTTCTCAAATAATATATAGGGGATTCGGAATGCGATTTGCGAGAATTGTTCGTTATTGTGGTTGTGAAGAAAGTAATACATTTGCTTTCACTTTGGTATATGAGTACAAAAGAAATACAAAAGAACAATTGACCCAAGAAGATGTACAAAAACAAATTAGCATACTAACCTTTTTACTAGATCTTTTTTTATCTAACAACTTAAAGTGACTAATCAAATTATTTAGGCTTAACTAGTTAATACCTGGATGAAAAATATAAGCACAAACGATGCCTATATATATATATTTAAATTCGAGTGTGTAAAATATAAGTTTATCTCGCCGCTAAATGTTTTGTTCCATTTTTTTTGGCTATGTTCATATATATCAATTGGCAGTCTTGTGGTTTCAATGGTAACGTTTTGTTATCGCATTTGTTCTCGGTAAAACATATATCTGTGTTGATCAGTTGATCGCAGATATATTAAATTGTTAATATATATTATATAATACCATTATTAAAATAATACATATTTCAACATTTAAGTTTAAAATAAATGTAATATATATGTGTGCTTTTATATTTTAAGTATGAAAACTAGATTCGATAAAATAAAATAAAAGTATGAAACCTAGATTTTGACCCACGGTAGATTAAATCTTTCTATTTAATATGTTTATAATTATTAAGAATACCATCAAATTGATTGTTTGTATTCCTATTGTAGATTCATATGTTTTCAGTTTGAGATTTGTGTGTTTATTTTTTTTTTTTAGTTTTTGGTCTTGCTAATTTATGAAATTCTTTTCTTCTTTAAACATGCGAGTTGTTATTAATTTAATTTTGATAAATTAAAGATTGAAATATAAAATATTAGAATTTTAAGTATATTTTTAGGTTTTATCATATTTTTGAAGATGGTCATTTTGATTTGAAAATTTTATATAAATTTCAAATTGTATTTTGGGTTTTTTCAAAAAGAAATACATGTTTAGCTATGTGTGAGGTATATTAATATAATATGGCATTATATTATGTAGATTATTATAATTTCAAAATTTTATATTTGACAACTATAATACATAAAACTATATATACACTACAAGAAAACATCGGTATTCTGACGGACATTCCGACGGAAAATGAAATCCTCGGAATTTTTCGAGGAATTTCCGAGGAAATTCCGAGGAAACCCAAAATTTGGGTTTCCTCGGAATTTCCTCGGAATATACCGACGGAATTCCGAGGAAACATCAATCCGTCAGAATATTCCGAGGAAATTCCGACGAACTAGTGATCGATCGATGCGTTTTTGGACATATACCCATCGATCGATCACATTGTTACGCTTTGGTCCATCTTAGTGATCGATCGATGCGTTTTTGGACATAAATACATCGATCGATCCGTTTATAAAAAAACATTCGAGATTTTGAAACCCCAAACACTAGTTCCTCAGAATTTCCTCGGAATATTCCGAGGAAATTCCGAGGAACACTTGATATCCTTGATCGATCGATGGGATAATCTCATCGATCGATCACATTGTTACGCTTTGGTCCATCTTAGTGATCGATCGATGCGTTTTTGGACATAAATACATCGATCGATCCGTTTATAAAAAAACATTCGAGATTTTGAAACCCCAAACACTAGTTCCTCAGAATTTCCTCGGAATATTCCGAGGAAATTCCGAGGAACACTTGATATCCTTGATCGATCGATGGGATAATCTCATCGATCGATCACATTGTTACGCTTTGGTCCATCTTAGTGATCGATCGATGCGTTTTTGGACATAAATACATCGATCGATCCGTTTATAAAAAAACATTCGAGATTTTGAAACCCCAAACACTAGTTCCTCAGAATTTCCTCGGAATATTCCGACGAAATTCTGAGGAAGAAAAGGGTTTCCTCGGAATTTCCTCGGAATATTCCGAGGAAATTCCGAGGAAATAGGGTTTTTAAACCGAAAACAACGTTTTGCGGTTTGAATAACACCTATATAACCCTTATTAAGTGTCTTACGTTCATTATGAAGTCAAAAATTTGTTCATTACCCTATAATAAACACTTTTCCGATTGTATGAACGAAATCCCCACAACATAAGAGAAACACTTATACACTTTAATGAACGGTAAAGGGAATACTTACAATTCGTTTTGAAATTTGTTATTTCATGGTTTATGCTCATCTATACAAAGAATCCTCAATGGTATGCATTACAATTGTATAAGAAATGAAATACGGCAAAAAAAATTGATGTTTTGAAACCCCAAACACTAGTTCCTCGGTATTTCCTCGGAATATTCCGAGGAAATTCCGAGGAACAATATAAATTAATAGAAATACATGCACAAGATATTCTTTTTCCTCGAATTAATGAAAATATTCCGAGGAAATTCCGACGGATATTTAAGTGGCCGTCGGAATTTCCTCGGAATATTTTCATTTAACCGGGCAAACAAGCCGCCAAATATTTTGCGAAAATTGAAATTGAAAATACTGAGGGAATTCCGACGGAAAATATCCGTCAGACCCAAGGTTTTATAAACTCGAACCGCATCTTCTTCCCCATTTCTCTCTTCTTCCCCATTTCTCTCTTCTTCCTCTCCGGCGATCTCTCTCTCCTTCCGGCGTTCTCCACCTTCTCTCGCGACGATCTCTCCGGCGAATCCTTTCCATTCCTTTACAAATCATGTAAGGACCTTATCCCACTCTCTTAGGTCCTATTTGTTAGGTTTTTAAGTAGATTTGATGATTTTAGAAGTTTTTTGATAGACTTTTGTTAGGGTGATTGGGTAGGATTGTGATTTGTTGTGTAATAGGTTTAGAATTGTGATTTGGTTGTGTTGAATTGATTTAGAACTTTTTTTATAAATTGTTTATTATTTTTGTATTTACAAAACGTTTATATAAATTCGATTTTACAAAACGTTTTTGTATATAAATTCAATTTTTGGATTTATAAAAGATGATTTCATATTTATAAAAATATTTATATTTATTAAAACTAATTTTGTATTTATAAAACATTTTTTTGATTTATAAACACTATTTTTTTATTTTTGTATTTATAAAAACTATTTTTAAATATACAAAACGTTCTTTGTATATAAATTCGTTTTTTTGATTTATAAAAGATGATTTCATATTTTAAAATTAATTTTGTATTTATAAAACATTTTTTGATTTATAAACATTATTTTATTATTTTTTGTATTTATAAATACTATTTTGTATTTATAAAAAGATGATTTCATATCTATAAAAATATTTATATTTATTAAAACTAATTTTGTATTTATAAAACATTTTTTTATTTATAAACACTATTTTATTATTTTTTGTATTTATAAAAACTATTTTGTATTTATAAAAAGGTGATTTCATATTTATAAAAATATTTATATTTATTAAAACTAATTTTGTATTTATAAAACATTTTTTTATTTATAAAAACTATTTTATTATTTTTTGTATTTTAAATATGTTTTCTATTTCAATTTTAATTTTATATTTTTGAATTTCAATTTAAAAAAATAAATTTATAATTTTTTTTTTGAATTTTGGAAATATTCCGAGGAAGTGTATCCCTCGGAATATTCCGACGACATATTCCTCGGAATATTCCGAGGAATTTCCGACGAAAAAAGTCCTCGGAATATTCTGAGGAAATTGAAATCCTCGGAATTCCGTCGGAAATTTCCGAGGGATTTCCGAGGAAATATGAATTTCCGAGGAGTTATTTCCGAGGACTTTTTTCGTCGGTATGTCGTCGGAATAGCGTTATTCCGACGACATACCGACGATTTTTTCCCTCAGTATGCCGCTGTTTTCTTGTAGTGATATTATTAAAAACTATAATATTTGTTGTTATATGAATTACTTTCAATTATGTAAAATTAATTGTTGCAGAATTAGGTAGTTTGTAAATGTTTATATGTGTATTTCACTATAACCAAAAATATAAAAGATTTTAATTAGATAGAAACAGTTCAAAAATAAATATAGTTTTGCATTTGACCCGCAATTTCAAAACGCGAGAGATTTTTTATAAATAATTAACATAATCTTTCATTTTGAAAATAATATATATTTTTTGAAGTTTTATGTATTTTATTTTACCATTCACATTTTTTGTCATCACAATTGACATTTATTTTTAATTTCGAATAATTTAATTTTAAATGAGAAATCAATTTGTAAATGTAACTAAAATTTATATAAATATGACTTATGAAAGTTAAAATAGTATAACCCGCCAATTTAACTTCGTTTGAATTACTTATAGTTTTTTATTGTTGGAAGTAAAGATAAATTTGCATATTTTAAAATATCAAAATATCGAGTATGTTTCTCAATCTGGATTTTAAGTAATATCAATTTATATGTTAAAATCTGAAAATTTAAATATAATTTTAAGACTGCAAAAAATGCTATACTGGATTGATCGAAATATATTTGCTTTTGGATTGTAGTTAAATAATTATATTTGAATAAATTATCACTGAGCTCTGATTATTAAATATGCTCTCCTATTATTTATGCTTTTCAGACTTGAAATGATAATATATTAGAATACAATGGTCTACGTCATAATTAAATTATAAGAATAAATATGTGAACTTAACTTATACAAATTTTGGTGAGTTACATTATTAAATGCTCCGATGTTTGTTGGCAATCTTTGCAGTTTTTTTATGATAATAATCGCGTAAAAATTGTAATTAACTAATATTCATAAAAATAGGTGAATGGGGCATTTAAACTATTTTGTTACATTTCAAAGTAGATTCTTTCAGAAATTTTGTTTAAATGTTATATATTAAAATGTTTAATGTAAATTATAAAATAAGACATGTTAAACAACTAAACATTTTAAATATTCAGAAGTTTGGATACCATATCAAATATAAACAATTGAATATAAATTGGGTTAATAAGGGCTGTTTGTTTCTCCATTCAGATGTACCATCTGGATGAAGATGAGAGTTTTGTTTGTTTAGGCATTAAAAGTACAAGTCATCTGGATGGCTCGTCTGAAGTGAGTTTTGAAAATTTAGGCTTAATTTTGAAAATCAGCTGGTTGATCTAAATTGGATCATCTCGATGGAGATGAGTTTGTCAAAATGGTATAATGTCTATTATACTCTCATGTAATTAACAAATTATAAACTTAAACCTAATATCATTTTGTCACTCATTTTGTCACTCATGAAAAATGACAAAACCACAATAACGCATTTTCCCACCAAAACCACAAAATGCATTTTCCCACCAAAACCACAAACCACATTTTTAGCTAAAATCGTAATTTTCTCCTAAAATGAACTTTCTCGCCAAAGCAGATTTTCCCGTCAAAATCACAAAAATGCACTTTCACATCAAAACACGTTTTTGCGCAAAAACTGCAAAACACATTTTTCCGTTAAAACCGCAAAAACGCATTTTTCCTCCAAAACCGCAAAAACACGTTTTCCCACTAAAACCGTAAAAACACGGATTTTTACAAAAACGTATTTTCCCGCAAATGTATTTTCCCACAAAACCATAAAAATATGTTTTCCTGCCAAAACCGTAAAATTGTGTTTTTCCGCAAAAACTGCAAAAACACGTTTTCCCGCCAAAACCGTAAAACGCGTTTTTCCGCCAAAATCGTAAAACACGTTTCGCGTTTTCCCGCCAAAACCACAAAAACGTGTTTTCCCGCCAAAACCGTAAAAACATGGTTTCTCGCCAAAACCGGAAAACGCATTTTTCCGCCAAAACTGTAAAATTACGTTTTCCCACCAAAACTGTAAAAACGTGTTTTCCCGCCAAAATCACAAAAACGTATTTTTTCACCAAAATCGCAAAAGCGCATTTTTTCCGCAAAAACCGTATAACGCATTTTTCCGCCAAAATCGCAAAACGTGTTTTCCCGCCAAAATCTTAAAATGTGTTTTCCCGCCAAAATCGCAAAAACATATTTTCGCAGAAACTGCAAAATTTGAGTACATCACGCTCTTACCATTGCTTTCATCTTTCAAATTTTAGTTTTATTATGAGTTTTATTAAAAGTTATAGTTGTAGTTAATTTAAATGCAAATTTAAATAAAAATAAATAAATTTATATGAAATAAAAATTTATAAATGTCAAAATGCTAATTTTAAAATAATTTCAGTGTAAATATATTTTAGACTAAATAAAAAAATTAGTATAGTTAAAATTAATATCAAACATATGATTAGATCAAATAAGGGTATATTTGTAATTTTTTTATTACACTCATCTGGATGGAAATGAAAAATAAGAAACGAACATAAAATCCATCCAAATGACTCATTTAGATGGCTCATCTGGATAGAGAAACGAACAGCTCCTAAAATCTGAATGGATCATATAGATGGATCACATATATGGAGCAGATGGATGGAGATGACAGATGGAGAAACGAACAAGCCCTAAATGGAATCACTTAACATGACTCGTGTGTAACCCTAGTTATATCTCGCAACCTCTCCTTTCTATAGACAACACTAAGCAGAAGATAATGAAGTGAAAAAGAAACAATGGAGACAATCTCAGCCCCGGACGATATCCCCATCGTCGATCTAAGTAACCCAAACGAAGACCTGGTGGCGCTTCATAGATCCTAAAAAACTAAACTTCTAATTAATATAACTTC
Organism: Brassica napus; assembly: GCF_020379485.1. NCBI lineage: Eukaryota > Viridiplantae > Streptophyta > Magnoliopsida > Brassicales > Brassicaceae > Brassica > Brassica napus. The sequence continues at coordinate 5,513,366 of NC_063452.1, read as the reverse complement.
TCTACTTGTTGACCCTCCCGACCGCATATAATTGTCGTATTAAACTCGTTCGACCGATCGAGAAGAGTCATAGGGCCAATCCACTTGTCACTAGTCAGTTTTAAGTTGGAAACGCCTTTCCATAGACACATCAATAAGCAGAAGGGAGTGAAGCTAGTGAAAAGAAACAATGGAGACAATCTCAGCCTTGGACGATATCCCGGTCATCGATCTAAGTAACCCAAACGAAGACCTGGTGGCGCGTGCGGTGGTGAAAGCCAGCGAAGAGTGGGGCATTTTCCACGTTGTTAACCATTGGATCCCCCCGGAGCTGATAGGGCAGCTAAAGGAAGTTGGAACAGAGTTCTTCCAGCTTCCGGAGTCGGAGAAGAAAGCCCTAGCTAGCGAAGCCAAAAGACTCCAGGAACATGGAAGGTTACGTAGCAAATTTAAATGGCTGGGCTGATCATCTCTTCCACAGGATATGGCCACCGTCGAGAGTCAACCACAGATTCTGGCCTAATAACATTCAAGATTACAGGGAGGTGAACGAGGAGTACGCAAAGGAGATAAATAATCTGTCGGAGAAAATCCTTGGGTGGTTGTCCGAAGGATTCGGGTTACGTCGTGAGGCATTGAAGGAAGATATTGGGGGAGAAACGGTGGAGTATCTGATGAAGGTCGTCTTCTATTGGCCGTGTCAAGATCAGGATGTGAAGTATGAACTCCGCATCATACTGATCCCAGTGGGATCACGTTCTTAAATTCGTTGAGAACACCTATGTTCTAGCCGAAAACAAAAGAATAAAGAGAAATCTCTTAACTTTTATTAATCAAATCATAAACTCCATACAAACTTAAAGCCTAGACGGCTATATATAATAAAACCATAAAACCCTAAAACAATAAAAATAACTATCAAAATTAATATAATTAATAAAATAAACAATAAGATATTTGGAAATATTCCAAATATTTATCTGCATCATTTCTTCAAAACGTCATCTATGATCGATATGGTGAGGATATGATGATGGTCGAGCCAATTGATTTTGTATTGAGCAAATATGCGTTCAAGACGTCAGACGCACACGCAAGAGATTTCTTTAGTGTTGTCAAAAGTGGAGCATCAAAGTCTGAAGAAGTTAATTGGTATGTACTAGACGATTTATATCACGTGGCTACTCTTTCATCAATCCTTGCAGTGAAGTACTTCTCCAAAAGATAATAATTCCTCTCGTGGTAGACAGCCGCTTGGAACTAGGTAATTTACTTTTTGAAGATTATAATGCTAATTGGGCTTTTGAGAAAATCAGCCCAATAAAATCTTCAAAACGTCAGCGTAATGCGGAAGAGCGTAAGGATCTAAGGCCATGATTAACCCGGGTCTCTTAGCCAAGGTTCTTAACTTATGATTTGATTTTTTTTTGTTTTTTTTTACACTTTTTGGCTAAGAGACGGTTTTTATAGCTCTTATTTAAGAGACGGTTCTTAGCTTTTCTTAGTTAAAATCTAAAAAAAGTTAAGAATCGTCTCTTAGCCGAAACTAAAAATTTCAGTTAAAAGACTGGCATTAATCATGGTCTAAGATCATTCAATCTCACGTTGACATTGTTAAAGCTTGAAACAAAGTTTGATGTTCGAGATCGGAAGTGGGCAATTTTCATCGTTTAGCAGTTAAGAGTCAAGGACGAATCTTTCCAACCCTGAGAGAATAATGCCGAGAATATAAATATCTTATTTATTTAGTGTTTTATTTAGAGTTTATTTATTATTAAAATAATTATCTCTAATGTTTTAGGGTTTTTATGTTTTCTTATATATAGTCTTTGAGGCTATGGTTTTATGTAGTTTATGAGTTGATGATTTATTGATAAAATTGAGAGTTCTCTCTTTGTTGTTCCTTGTTTTCGGTAGATTATTGATGATCTCAACGAATTTAAGAAGACATTGATTTTAGGTATTCTTAGACTAAATAAGATCTTTGTGATTATCCTAGTTTTCTAGGTATTCTAAGAATCAACGGAACTCTAGTTCTATCCTATAAAACTTCCGCTACATCAATAATGCTCCTAAGTTCAAGCCTTTTGTCTACAAAGACTACAAATTTCGTAAGCTTAAGAAGCTTGCTCTTGACTGAGAAAAAAAATCTCATAATCCAGAAACAGATGGGAGATTATTATTCATAAACCCTATATGCTTTAATAAGTAATGTCAGAGTTTCAATTCTTCAAAAAAAAATTGAGTTAATTTCATACTGTCTTGTACCGTATTGTGCACGGTGACTACATGTAAAATTATTGAAGCACCTTTTACAAATTTTTACCTCTGAAAAATCATTTGTTCTGATTTTTTTTTTTAACATTAATGTTTTGTAGAAGTGATAAAAAATTCATTGAATAGTATTTCTATTATTTCAAGCTGTAATCTTATTCGAAATAGCAGGACAGGTCCGACAGGACTAATTGGTTTAAATTTAAACCATTACATTAACAAAATGGATGGTTTTCATCATACAAAAATCTCAAGCTACAGATTATTAAAAAAAAAAAAAACTCACTACACAACATACGTTCTCATCAACAACACTCAGAACATTCTAGATCCTACCAAGAACCCTCTCAGCTGCCGCAATAGTGAACTGTATATCCTCTGTAGTGTGAGCCAAGCTAGTAAACCCAGCCTCAAACTGAGACGGGGCAAAGTAAACACCTTCTTCCAACATTCCCCTGAAGAACCTACCAAACTTCTCCGTGTCGCTCTTCTTGGCATCCGCGAAGTTGTAGACCGGTCCTTCTGTGAAAAAGAAACCGAACATACCGCTTATGTAACCGCCGCACATTGCATGTCCGGTTTTCTTCCCGGCTTCTAAGATGCCGTTGGTTAGTTGTTTAGTGATCTTGTCTAAATACTCGTATGTTCCTGGCTGCTTTAGCCGCTTCAGAGTATGAATACCTGCCGTCATGGCCAAAGGGTTACCACTTAGTGTCCCGGCTTGGTACATCGGTCCTGCAGGTGCAACCTGCAACGACAAAAAGAATAACAGAAATATCATTATGTGCCAGTTCTGAGATTTATGGATAGGCTTGTGCACATTTATATGGAAGGAAGAGCCAAACCGAAATTGAACTGAAATTCATAAATGTATGCATAGATTCTATATCTATGAAACTGAAAAATAGAAACCAAACCGAAACCGAATGAATATCCAAACTTTTAAATAGAGTTTATATAACTATAAATATTAATTATTTTTAGTTTTACAATAACCATATATCCTTCAGAAAAAACCGAATTATCCAAATATTTTTACATCTAAATTTTTCAAATTATCCGAATTACCTGATATTTATTTCGAAAAACTGAATTATCTCCGAAAAAAATATGAACTATCCTTAAAATTTACTCAAATTAACTGAATCCAAAAAAAAATTGGATATTAATTGGTTCCGAACTTTATTATCCAAAAATCCAAAATAACTGAACCGAAGCCGAGTTAAATTTCATAAATACTTGAACGGATCAAATTTCTAGAACCAAAACAACTGAAAACCAAAATGACCAGGATTGAAGGTTAAATAATCAGTATATCTACTTTTAATCAATTTGGGAGTAGATGATCATCTATACATACTAACCACTTAAATTCCTAAGACCAGCTCTAACTACATTACTCAAACAATACTTTCTCTTGAGAATACTAATGTCAGAACTCTAGTAATCTTGTATGACTGAGCATGCTTTATACAACATATGTGCAGGGTCAGATCTTACCATCTCCATAATATCTCGTCTTCCACCGTAAGCTCCCACAGGAAGCCCACCACCGATGATTTTCCCAAGTGTAGTCAAGTCAGGAGTGATTCCAAAGTACTCCTGAGCACCACCATAAGCTAAACGAAAGCCAGTCATAACCTCATCAAAGATGAGAAGTGCACCATTGTCTCTACTCAGCTGACGCAAGCCATTGATGAACTCAGGCGTAGGAGTGATGAAACCCGAGTTACCAACAACAGGCTCAAGAATAATCGCAGAGATCTCCCCTTTATGCGCCTCAAAGAGCTTCGCAACAGCTTCAATATCATTGTAAGGAGCTGTAAGAGTATCCGAAGTAGCCGCTTTAGGTACACCAGGCGAGTCAGGTAGTCCTAAAGTGGCTACACCACTACCAGCTTTAACAAGGAAGGCGTTGGCGTGACCGTGATAACACCCTTCAAACTTGATAAACTTCTCTTTGTTGGTGAAAGCTCGCGCGAGACGGAGCACACCCATACAAGCTTCGGTTCCGGAGTTAACAAACCGAACCATCTCAATGCTGGGAACAGCTGATATAACCATCTCGGCTAGAACGTTCTCTAAGAGACAAGGAGCACCAAAGCTTGTTCCTTTCTTCATCGTCTCAGCTAAAGCCGCGAGAACCTGCACTAAAGTTCGGTCCTTTATCAGAAAAAAACAGAGTAAAAAACAGAGCTCATTGCAAGAACGTAACCTCATCATCAGCATGGCCGATTATAGCTGGTCCCCAAGATCCGACATAGTCAATGTACTCATTACCATCAATGTCCCACATCTTTGAGCCTTTAACTGAATCAATCAGAACTGGTTGTCCGCCAACGGATTTGAAGGCTCGAACAGGGGAGTTCACACCTCCAGGCATCAGATTCTTACATGAAGAGAAGAATGAAAAGTTTAGACCTTTGCAACTAAAGTCTGATCCATTTTCGATAAAGGCTCTAACTTTCAATCTGATATTGATTAGAAATGAATCTACTGACCTTGGCTGCGTTGAAAGCTTCCTCGGATTTCTGAAGAGTGAAGCTTTTCTTCTTCTCGTCGACGGAGACTGACATCTTGATGGAGCATCGGTTAGAAGGGGAAGTAGAGACTCTCTTAGAGATCTTGCAGGAGCATGAGAAGCCCAAAGCGGTTCCTGATCCTGTAAGCGTCGCCGACATCTTTGCTCTCGCGGTCGGAGTTGGTGAGTGTTGTGAGGAGAAGAGTCAACAAGATAAGGAAGGCGATTGCGAGTTTTTGTATGTTTGATATGTCTAAACCGGGTGGGATCCGACCCGGAAACCCAGTTCTATTAAATGGATACTCCAAGTATTTTAATTTCATATAGTCAAATACATGTAATTAAGGGACAAAAATCTCATATGGACCAAATGGCGAAAAAATAATCTTTCACCACCTAAATTATTCTACGTGGACCAAGTATGTGTAAATGACGTTTTTGCCATTAATGATAGGTCAATATAAACCTTTTGATCAAATCATTTATGTTTTAATGAGAGCCATTGGATCATGAGAGGAAAGAATAGATAAAATATTACAAGTTTGCCATTAATGAAATTTAATCATGAGCCGTCGGATCTTCTCATCATGTTTTAATTTTGGCCATCGATTTCACTCATCTCTCCTTCACTCTCGTTCTATTTCATTATCTCAACCACGTGATCAATTCACAGCCACACAATTTTCGTTATTTCATTCGCATTCGTATAACTCTTACAACTAAACAAGTTAAAAAAATTGAATAACTAGTATAACTAGTATATAAATGTTATAATTTATGTATTATATGTAGTTGCTATAATTAACACGACTAATAAATCATAGTTTACATATGAAATAAACAAGAAAATATCGTAATTGGTATCTGAAGACAAAATTTCATCTATTTTATTTGAGACTTTTCATATTTTTGTTAAATTATTACATTACACTATTAATTTTACATTATATATTTTTTACTTTTAAGGTTTGTTAACTATATTAGCTATATTAGTATGATAAACAAATATCAAACATATTTTTACAAAGTTATGATGTGAAAATATTGGTAAAACCCTAAAACTAGACATATAAACAATTGATATATATCTTTATTATATATTAGACGAGTATTACTGATACAACTAGTACAACTTTGACATTTTAGAAATTAACAAAACCAATTTGGTATTCCATATGAGAAAACAATCAAATATCACAATTAGTATGTACTCAAAAAGTTTCTCTTCATTTATTTGTAGTTTTGGAATTATTTTTTTGAAAATTATTGCACAATTCCATAAGTTTACATGATCTACATTATACTTTTAAGGTTTGTTAACTTGTTTGTCCACATAATTTTTGGAAAACATACATGAAATATATTTTTACAAAATTGTTTATTTCATTGTAACCAGGCACAGACATGTAAACATAAATAAGTGGTACAGCTGAAGTAACTTTATTTATTATGTGGTACAACTAATATTTTTCAATTTCACAGCTAATGTACAACTATGCACAAACGGGTATAACTGAAAAACTAGTACAACTATGTTATAGCCGGTATAACTAACAAATTGGTACAACTACTTGGTATTTTATTTAGTATTGTTTTAAATGTGCATCACGTTTTAAATGTGTATCATGTTTTAAACATTGTGGTTTTACACTAGTGTCGAGTATTGACTAAAATACCTGTAAATTTAAACTAAAAAAATTCATAAGAAAGAGGATCTTCGGGTTAATTTGGTGATTTATAGGGCTCACTACCGGGCCGAGATGGTGCATCCGTTGACGGTTTCGGGAAAAGACCACCTTGAGAGTCTGGTTGAGATGCTATTTCTCTTTCGCAATTCCAAGCTCGCTTGGTTGGATTTGACAAGGACACACCCTTCTTCTTCTTTTTTTGTTCGTCGCTGGTGAGTCGTTCTTATTCGTAGTCAGCACTCTCACCTTCTTCTTTCCGGTGAATTGCATTATAGAGCCATAGTTGAAGAATTTTCTGGCTCCGCATCTAGTTTTGTGGTCTCGAGAGAAAAAGATGAAGATGATTTTTCCCGAAAAATAGTACAACTAGTATAACTAGTACAACTTGTAAACGTATCAATATCCAAATCAAATATTATTAAAAATATACTATTCATATATTTGACACATGCAGCCGGAGGAGATTAGACCAATATGTCTTATTGGTTCTACATCATCTTCTTTTATAGCATTTTCATATGCTGAAAACAATAAATAAATAAAATTATAATGCTATTTCATAATTTCTCAAAGCCGGGTCATCTTTTTTTTGGTGATAATGAACATGGTGATGACGCATAAGAAAATCACTTCTCAAATAACGTCTTGGTTATACTTAATATATTTATACTAGTTATAATCGCTTTAGATGTACTAGTTGTACTAGTTGGAGTTGTACTAGTTGTACTAGTAATACTCTGCGTTCTTCTTTATCTTGAATCTCGTATGTAAAAGATGAAATTTGATTTTGGATAATATATAATTGACTAAATCTTTCTATGGATTGATCGATTTGAGATAAGAAAGTGAAAATTAGTGGATGGTTGAAGAAAATTTTTGATTTTGTTTTATGGTGAAAGAACTAATAACGGAGAAGAAAAGGGGAAGAAAAAGAAACTTTAGGTTAAAGTTGGGTTGAATTTCGGGTCTGAAACCGGGTCGGATTCTGGGTAGGATAGTAATGGCATAGGTTAGTAAATATGTTTAAGTCCTTAGGCTTTTTAGTTATTTTAGTTAGATTTCTATTTAAATTTAAATGTAAAAAAAAAAGAAAAAAGGGATGGGTCTAATTCAGATTTTTTGGAACCCAAGTGGTCCATATTAGCATTTGTTCCGTAATTTCGTGTGTTGTAAAATAATATTAATTGGGAAAAGATATTTTTTTTTGTCAAGGGAAAAGATATTTTTTTTCTCAAGGGAAAAGATATTTAAAATGATTATTTAATTTAGATTTTTGGAAGTTGTAAAAGCATCTCCAAAAGACACTCTATAACTTCAAATATGAAGTTTTTGGCTCTCAAAAAAAAAACTTCAAAACTTCAAATTTGAAGTTTCAAGGAGTGAAATTCTATATCTGAAGTTTCACTTTTCAAAACTTCAAATTTGAAGTTTCATATTTTTGTTTGCATTTTGGTCCCAACAATTACAAATCACATTTATAATTTTTAAATATTTTTTAGTTTATCGTATTAATCCTTAAAATTTTATATTTTATTAAAATTTTAATTTTTTATAAATCTAAGTTTTAAACATTAAATTAAATAAAAATTTAAAATAAAAATAAAACTTTAAAAAAAAATTAAAAATATTTTTAAACTAGATTTAGACAATACCAATACAAAATAAACTTGACAACAAAAGCTTTTAAAAATTTACACGAAGACAAAACTATTACAAAAATTTAAATATTACAACAACACTAATAGTCAGGTAAATTTGATCTGGAACCTCCAAATCTCAAAATATTGTAAACAAATTTTGTGTAACCGAAGATGGTTGTTGCTGTTTTGATGTATTTTCTGTACAATTTTTTCTTATTCAGATCGAATGTATTCACGAGTATTAATATTATCGATAGAAGTTAAGTCTTTTAGCAAATTTTTTTTCTCTTTTACTTTCTTGTCCAGATCTAACGTATTTACAAGTCTAAGATCACTCGGTCTCAACAATTTTTAGTTTGTAATCTACAAATTAAAAAAAAAGAGAAATATTTTTTACTTCGAAATGCATTAGTTGATCATATATATATTACAAAAATAATTTTATTGAATAATATGATATTTTGCTTGAAGTTTAATATTAATTATGTTATTTCTATTTAAAATTTCTATTTCAATACAACATTTTATTAATTAATATTGTTGTAATATTTTTATATATGTGCTTAGTTATCTACAAAAGTTTTTATGAATTTAAATTATTTATGACAAATATAAGGACCATGATATAAAATACAAATAGTTTTGAAATTAAGTTTGAAGTTTTTATTTTGGAGAAAAACACCTTGAAACTTCAAATATAGAGTTTTAGAAACTTCATAATAGAGTATCTTTTTGTAGATGCTCTAAATTATGAAAGCGCATAACAAACAAGAAAACTATAGAATAGACCAGTGCTTTGAAACCCGACCCGGACCCGCGGTTGAACCGGTAAACCCGGCAACCCAGAAAAAATCTGGTTTGCGTTTTGTGAAAAATCCAATATTTAGAAACCCGCAAAAACCCACAAAAACCCAGTAGAACCCAGAACCCGATACCGGTTGAACCAATAAATAATTTTTACTTCTTTTTTAATTTTTAATTATGTTTTATATTCTAAATTTCCAATTAAGAAATTATATACTGGAAAAAAAGTTAGGTTTTTCCTTTTCAGTTTTATATTTGTGATTTTTAGATTTTAATGAAGATTTTACTATGCCACTTGAAAAAAAATAAAGTGAACGATAGTAGAGAGAACCACAACTAGTTGATGTGATTTGGTGTTAGTTTATTTCCGTTATTGATAATTTATTATAATGATTTTTTACTCTTGTTTTATTTTGTTTTTAAAATTTAATTTATTATTCACATTAAACATTTAAATATTTATAAATTTTATGTCTTGATTTTTTTAAATGTCATAACTCTTACCTTGTTAGACAAAATTATAAATAGTCTAAACTATTTTTTGATATTTTGTATATCAAATGAAAATAAATATATAGAAATTAAAGTTAAGTATTTTCTAAATGTTATTAAACATAAAAATATACATATCCAAACTATTATTTTATGTTTATAAAAAAATTTTAAAAATATTAAACTTTAGTTTCTATATTTTTATTTACTTAGCTGATATATTATTATATAATAAAATTAATTTATTTATTAACTCGTGGTCGATCCAGTAAGTTGTCTGGTTCAGTGTCCGGATTGGGTTTAAAAACATTGGAATAGACAAATAACCACCGCCCATTCCTCTCCCCCCCCCAAAAAAAGGAATTTTTAACGTTAAAACCCTTCAACTATGTTTGTTTTGGGTAAAAACCTCCAAACTAAGTATTTAGCGTAAAAACTCACAAACTAACTTTATTTAATGAAGTAAACCCTAACAAGTCATAATTATCAATACTACCGGTAAATCTTTAGTTTAGGGGTTTCTACATTAAGTAAAAATAGTTAAGGGGTTTTACCATTAAAAATAAAAATAAAAAATAAATTTTATAATATTATCTAAAAATTAGTAACTTAAATTTTCAAAATTGGCATTTTTAAATTTTTTTGTAAATATATGAGTTTAATGTGTTTTAACATCAACACTATATATGTATAAATTAAAAATGTAAAAACCGAGAAAATATAACAAAAATTATATAAAGAATTTAGACGCAGTAAGACTTTCTTCCCTAACTTCCGGATCAGACATATTCCAAGAGCACAAAATACTATGGCGGACAAGCTTGCAAGTGGTACGAGGAGTTCTCCTTCAGCTATGTTATATGTCGATTCAATACTTTCGGTTTGGCTTTCTAAATCGCGCGGTCCAGTTACTTAGTTCTCGCTTATGTTGTCAAAAAAAAGTTACTAATTTTTAAATAATATTATAAAATTTTCAATCTTTTAAAAAAAAAGAAAATTAATGGTAAAACCCTCAACTATGTTTACTTAATGTAGAAACCCCTAAATTAAAGATTTACCGGTAGAAATGGTAATTATGAACTGCTAGGGTTTAATTCACTAAATAACGTTAATTTGAGGGTTTTTTCGTTAAATACTTAGTTTGAGTATTTTTAACCAAAACAAACTTGGTTGAAGGATATTAACGTTTAAAAATCCAAAAAAAAAAATTTATATAACTGACACATCACAAACAAACTACAATAATAAATCCCAGGAAGAAGGATTAGGCTTGATGAGTCTATTCACATATCTTCATTACGTTTACATTTTAAGTTTGGAGCCTTGACTATAGTGCTGATTTTACTTCAATGCAAATATTGTTGGTGGCAATAGTGAAAGTCTTAATAAACTTATAAAAATAAAAGTTCATGTCAAGGGTATCAAATAGAACAAGGATTAGGAAAAACCTAACATGTAACAGCTACACAAGAAGTCACTACATGAGGAAACTATAGGGAGATTACATAGTAGTACAAAGTACAGATACAACACTCTCTTTGTCACTTAGACAATGTTGATCAGTTTTGATTCTCTTCACATCAGATCTTGAGAGAAGAACCTTAATCCTTTGGCTTTTCTTCCTCTTCCTTCTCTTTGTCACTTTCAGCCTCAGCTTTCTCCTCTTCTTCCTTCTCTTTATCACTTTCAGCCTCGGCTTTTTCCTCTTCTTCCTTCTCTTTATCACTTTCAGCCTCAGCTTTTTCCTCTTCCTCGTCTTTCTCTTCTTCCTCCTCTTTATCACTTTCAGCCTCAGCCTTTTTCTCTTCTTCGTTCTCTCCGTCACTTCCAGCCTCAGAGTTCTCCTCTTCGTCTTCTTCATCAGTCATTGCACTTATAGCATCTGTGATAACAGCCTTCACCTCTGGTTTTCTATGCGAGAGATCAACACCGAAATGCTTGCCTGATGTTATCACATACAACAAATGTCACCAAATGCTCAACACTTGGAAAATATAATTAAACATGGATTGCAAAATCAAAGAACGTACTTAGCTTCTTCAGAATATCTGATAATGTCGCCTGTTATTAGGAAAACAAACAATAGAGTATAAGAACATTGATTCAAGGTCTTTCGACCATTATATTTCAGCAAATTGAAATAGCTCACCGTATTGAAGTCTACTTCCTGCAGCATTTTGGACACCACTTCAAGCATCTCTTCTCTGGTGGGCTCTGCTTTGCCTTTCTTAATGGCTTTTCCTGCACCCAATCCATGACAGTAGGTAGAAACAGAAGAGCAATGAGCTTCAAAGAGAGAATAATTTCACTTTAAAAAAATCTAACAGCTGAGAACGGTTATGACCTTTCTCTTTAGATCCCTTGGCCTGTGTCTTAGTTGACTGTTTCTTGCTTTTCCCTTTCGAAGACTCTTCATGATCAACTTTTTGCTTCTTGGATGGGGATGAAGTTGACTTGGCAACTCTTTTGGAGGACTTTTCACCCGATTTTTTAGAACCTTTCGCAGAAGCTTGTTTGTCCTTACCTTTGGTCCCTGAGCTCTTCTCTTCAGTCTTTTTTGACGAAATTTTCTTATCAGATGGCTTTTCATCTTCTGCTTCGTCTTTCTCATCTTCAGTTCCAGCCTTTTCATGGTCACTTTCTTCTTCTTCTCGTGCTGAATCATCATCTTCATTAGCATCCTTAGTACCTTCAGAATCAGAGTCCCCCTCATCCTTGCCTTCTTCTGCCTCTGGCTGATCTCGCTTTTTTGTTTGCCTCTTCCTCTGTGTAGTAAGAAAAACATAAACACACGAGGGATGTTAAAACCCATGTTCAACATCCAACAAACCAAGAACACAGGTAAAAAGGCAAAATACATTCAGAATCCAAATTACATCAGCCATATGAAGAACATATTAGAAACCGAAGATAGAAAAGGAGCTAATGGTAACAGTTACCAGCCAGTAGCACGCAAGGAATACAAACTGTGCTATATTTACAGTTAAGAAACTACAAACCTTGGCTGGGGTCTCTGAAGATTCTCCAGATTTCCCCTTCCTTTGTGTGCTCTTGCGCTTTTTGGCTTGCTAAAACATATAATTCGAAAGAGAATTCAATACTCCCATACTGACGATAAAATCATCTAGAACAATAATGTACTAAATCAAACAGTACCTTTTCACGATCAGCAAGTATAACATCTCTTGTTGCCTTGGGAGATTCCAAAAATTCAAGCACTTTGACAGCTAATTCTTCCTGAGAGTATCAGGACAGAGAGACTCTTATAGGTTAGAATACAGAGCAAAGTACAGTAAATAGACAAATCACATCTTATTACTTACTTTTTTTATGTTGCTTCTGTTTACAGGTATATCAAGTACGTCACAGAAAAAGATTAACTTTTCTTTTATGCATTTGTCAAGTTTCTCCTTAAGTCGGGCTCTTTGCTTCTCCTCCTGGAAAACATTTGAAGTCTCAGCACGAGGCAAGACAAGAATATACATCCCTATAACAAAATAGAAACGAAATGCTTTACCTCTTTCTCTGACCACGCAAAGCCGGAAAACTGACCAATGTTTTTCTTAACCATCTGTGCCTGCAGAACAAATTTTCACAAAACTCTTGTAAGTAGACAATAAAAAAAAATTCCAAGATAACAATCCATAACGGGACATGCTTGATAAAGCTTTTAAAGCACCACCTTTGCTTTCTTCCCATACAGAATGGTGTGTAGCAGCATCAGGTTGTCGTCAGCTTTTCTCTTAGATAGGTTATGAGCAACTGAAACAGCCAACATTGTCAGACAGATTTCTAATAGTCAATAAAGGTAAACAAACAAGAAGACTCTGTCAAAACAACTAAATTTTCCAGCATACATGAGAAAGAGAAAACATGTAGTCAGATCTACAAGATGAGATATAAACAAATCACAGACAGTAGTTAATACGCTAACTGTGATAGCTACAGCTACAAGATGAAATATTCCACCAGAAAGTCAGACTATCAGTATGCAAAAGCCCGAGCTTCTCTAAGGCGTTTCCAGATCTGTGTCTAATCAAATGGCTTTATAATCATATCAATTCTCACAGCTATCTCAGCAATTAGGTGAACAATTCACAAATCCACAAGAATTCAACCACGACAAGCAGAAACACATACCATTTGGTATTTCCTTGAGCGGTGTTCCACGACCCTGACAACACACACACACACGGAAACAAGAGCTAGTGAATAAAACACACAAAGAAACCTATTTGAATTCTAAGAAACATATGATTACCAAAAAGGATACCTTTTCAATTGAAACGGACTTGCTCGGTGTAACTCGCACAGGACCAGACGAGGAGAAACGCTCAACTTGCTTTCTCTCCCTCGTTGGCCTATCGCTACTCGGAGTCACCGCCTCCCTCTTCTCCGGAGACTTCTTACTTCCACTTCCTTCTCCTTCTTCTTCCTCATCTTTTACATCCTCTTCTTCGTCTTTATCTTCCAATTCACCTTCTTTCGATTCAGCCTCTTCCTTCTTCTCCGCGTCGTCGTTTCTTGGGGGATCCGCTACTTCCTTCACCTTCGAGGCGTCGCCAACACCTAATTCCTCCTTCGCCGGAGATCCAGCTCCCGGTGTCTTCTCATCTAGGGTTTCAGTCGCCATGAGAGTCCAAATCGAGAATAGCGAATCAAAGGTAAAGAGAAAGAAAAAAAAAACCTAGATCTCGAGAGTATTGAAAACCCTAAATCAATAGAAAAAAACGATTAAGAAGAGAACACAAAATCGAATTTGGGGATTTCAAAATTTTTCTGGTGCCAAAATTTTAGAACACAAAGGCGGGCTCTCTCTTTCGCCAAACGAAATATTTTCACTAAAAACATCTCCCGGCAAACTTACCCAATATATATACGTATACAACTCAAAACAAGGCCCTATATTAGGCCCATTTAAGGCCTAACAGCTCGCTGCAAACTTACCTAATCAAAAGGTGAGTTCCGACATAATGAATTTATAATGGGCCGAATCAGCCTCCCACTAAGCCCATTGAAGTTCCGACGTGTTGTGACAATAAATTTTCAAAAAAGCAAATAAAATTTTGGAGGGAAATAACAAAAAAAAAATCCCTAATTTTCGCCGGCGAAATGCCTAGACGACGGCTGAGACTCCAGCACTACTCCGACGAAGAAGAAGAAGAAGAAGGAGAAGATGAAATCGGAGCAAGCGGAATCGGCGATTCTGCTCAGAGCGTTAGTCGTGCTCCTTCTGTGCAACCGGAAAGCTCGTCAGCGTCTAATTTAAACCCTAATCCCGTCGAGCAAACCACTGTATCGGAAGTTGAGATTATCGACGTCTCCGGTAATTCCACTCCCTCGCCGCCGGATTCTAGTATTCCGGTTGATCCGTCGGAGGCGGAAGTCGAGAACGGCTACGACTCGCCGATCGCTGAGGCTCTCTCTCGGATGGGGATTAAGCTCAAGACGGAGTGGTGGGTCTCTTGTCTTTCTGGGCTTGAAGCCTCCGTTCCGGAGTTTTCACGCCTCGAAGTTGCGGCGAAAGCTAAGCATTGCTTCGAGCAGTTTCTGTTTTGCGATATGAATCTGTGCGGAGGCGGGGTTCTTCCGCGGAACGTTGCGTCTATGGTTCTTGAAGAACTCGCTGGTCCGTTTGTTCTTCAGGTTGTTCCTTTTTTTGGTATAGAGATAATGCATAAAGTGTGGTTTTATTTTTACTGAGACTTGTGGTTTAATCGTCAGGTTGATGAGATTGTTAACATTGGGTGTGCCCTCAAAGGGAGATATGAAAACGCTAATGCAGGGCTTAAGAGGTGTTTGAAGCTGTCTATGACTGATGGTGTTCAACGTGTTTTTGGTATGGAGTACAGACCTATTAAAGATCTGCAAGTCTTGGCTCCTGCTGGTTTAAAGGTGTGCTTCTTTATGAAGTGGTAGATGATGAGGAATTAATATGTGGAATTTGCTTCTAAGAGCATTATACAGGCTTTTAGGGTGTTGTATTAGTTGTATTTTTTTTTAAATTCATGCTTTTATGATTGTAGCTGCTGGTCTGTATTTATCACGTTTGTGTTATAAGAACTGACGAGGACCGTAAATGCAGATTGTTGTGTCTAGCGTACAAGTTAGACATGGGCTTTTAATGCTAGTACCTGAGACTATACAAGTTTTAGGAGGGATGGTTGAAGAATTGGAAGAAGCACGAAAGCGTCTGGTTATTGAAGTGAACAAACCTCCAAGAGGAATAAGGTAAGACTTTTTTCAGAGAATGGTTGACGTTGTTTAGAACTTGGTATTTTCTTTGGTTTATGCTTCTCCCACTTGCTTCGTATTCAGAAGTTGTGTTGTCGTGTCTCTTTGGTTGGACCTATTACTTGCTCCAATTAGAACTTGGTATATCTCTAGCTTGTGCTTCTCCCACTTACTTCGTATTCAGAGGTTGTTTCGTGGTGTCTCTTTAGTTGGATTGGATTCTCTCGGAAAGATGATGCATGATTTAACGTTAACACATTTTATACGCACTACCAATTATCTTTTCTATGTGCTTACAGCAATTGCCTTTGCAAATTTTCCCTTTCTTTTGGAAGTTCTTATTGGATTTTAACTTTTGCAGAACAAGGAACCGAGGTGTTGCTTCGTTGGCAACCAGAGCAAGTCTAGCTGCGTGGTCGCTAAATGACAATGATACTTGTAACCAAGTAAACAGTTCTACCTCGGGAGATGCTAGTCACGTTCAGGCCAATGGTCAAGGTATGGATAGTTCTTTCAGTTGTCACTATGATATTTCCTCACTTATCTATAACAGAGTCACAACAATAAACAGAAAGTTTGCTGTCTTTCTGAGTGGAAGATGGTTGTTATTAGCGACTTTCAGTAATGTGATACAACCATTTCCTTTTGAGACTATTAACTCTCTTTTAACCAAAACACTTATGGCAGGCAATTCTGCGAATGTAACGAGAACTCATATCAGTCCACGGACAATGAGTAATCCTCCTGCTTCCATCAATGTGGAAGCTACTTTTTCGAGGGTTGAGCATATGCAGATTGATACTGCTACTACCCACGGGGAAAGAACGTTCTCTGGTTTGCACTCGACTTCTAGTAACATTCACACGACAGCATCCACACCTCCTACTAGCTGTAGTGGTACAAGACTCTTTTACAACAGCGGTTGCGAAAATACCTTGGATCAACAAACATCTAACGTGACTTCATTTGTTGAAGAAATGCATATCGACAATGGTAACGTGAGGGATACAACGGGTCCTGTATATGGTTCAGGTTCAGGCGCTGTAGCTGATGATGAAGTCAGTAATATGGTTGTCGATTTGGAAACCCCCTCTGTGATGTCTACAAATCCGGAGACACCTTTCACTTACTTGGCCGAGATGTCTCAGAATTGGGCAGTAATGAAAGATACCATGCCTTTTGTTCAAGGAAGGATTAAGGTACTAACACCAAAACTCTCTCAGTCTTAAACCGATCTGTGAAACTTATGCATCCCTTTTGGCAGTGCTTTCTAACTGGAGTGAAGAGATTCCAGTTCAAGCAACAGTCTACTTTTGAGCTTATATGCTACGTCGATGATGGTAGTCTTATCTGTGAGATCTTGCTCCATAATGACGTGAGTCTAATCTCTTGTTTCTCTAAATTTTGTTGTCGGTGTTAGAGTGAAGATCGTCCCCTCATCACTCATCATGTCCATGCTATTCCCTCTGTAGGTTGTACAAAGAAGGATAGGTCATTCATCCATGGAGGTCACAGCTGCGCTTTCCTCTTCAGCACCAACAAGAGAAAATGCCATGATGAAGGAGAAACTAAAAGGCTTCCAGTTGTTTCTAGCTGACTTTGAGGTAAACCCATTAACTTTTCTTCAGTGGTTATAGCTCAAGGTCGATAAGAAGTCATCCATGATCAGAGACACCAAAACATAAGTTGAATATAGAAACTATGCTTTGTACTGAATGAAAAAAACCCAAGCAAACCCAATCCAGGCTAGTTTTTTTTTGGCTTTGGGTCTAAATTGTTTATTTCTTATGTTGCTGTAGGGAATGATGGTGGTAGAAATGAACAGAACGTCACAATATCCAGTAGCTATTGAGATGAATCAGGGATGTTCATCAACCGATGCTCGGTTACTATTTGAAAGAATCAAATCTTCTGGCATAGCTCCTCCAGTTGTTGTTTTATCCCCTTGATCAAGTAGTCGAACTAAAGCTTGTGAAACATTGAGGGATTTTAGTAACTTGACCTCATAAACCGGTTCAATATTGGAATCGGGTAATTTTAGTTTTGGTAGCTAATTATACCGGGTTTTATAACTTAGTACCAAGTACAGTGCTATTTTCTGTTTCTTTTACCTATAAGTTTCTTCTGCCATGTTTGGATAAAAGCACAGTGTAATAATGATATATAACACAATCCTCTCATCAGATTAGAATCTTGGAAGGTCTTCTAGGTATAATGCCTACACAATAACAGGTCATCTTCAACCATCCATCTCAGCTTCTTTGCCTTTACCTCCCACTAAGTGATGTGATCTAAAGCCCTTTGTAATAAAAGTTAGCTTTCTTTATTCTAAAAGTTATTTTATTAAATGATTGTTTTGTAGATTTGGCTCATGTCTAAATCTCAACAAAATTCTTGATGACAATGAAAATAATTTCTATCATTTTCGGCAGATAAAACTTACCCGATTCCAGTAGGCCTACATTTTCTCTTTTAATGTGTTTCACATATAGAACTCGTTAACTGAGTGGACTTTAACAAATAGTTGTACTAGCATCATCTTTTTATTTTTTCTTTTCTTTATAATGGTCCTACTCCTGCATCCTTTTGGTTTGTGTTTACGTTTGCATGTTAACATATATTGCGGTTATTTTAGTATTAAATTATGTATTAATCAACATTTATATCTAGTTTGTTACGTAAAAGCTAAATGCGAACGAAAGATAAAGTATACATGCTTTTATAACTCGTCTACAAACTATATACTAATTTTAGTCAAAAGGTGTTCAGTTAGAAAAGATAAAACATTTTAATTTTTATTATAGCATATAACCAAACTTAACAAGAAAAACAATCAGGCCTTGGTGTTTATGAGACTAACTTGTGTTTGAAACAATCAAAACATTAATCTATTTTCCTCGTATTAAATCTTTGATTCCGGTAAGTGAGTGGACCTCGGGCAAACATATTGTACTGTTTAACATGTCCTGTACGTCTTTACTTTCTCAATATTTTCTCGAAAATGCGAGACGTTTAAATTAATGTCAAGGTCTAAAGGTAGGCTTATCCACCCAATCTAAGTTGTTCTATAATCTATATAATTACGACTCTATCATCTATGGTCCTATCTATATTCTAAAATATATATAGATTATGGGTTAAGATCTTTCAGTATGGTACAGATCTTAGAATTCTTGAGTTGAATCCCTCTTCCCTCGTTATATATATTATTCTCTCAGAATATAATCAAATAACTAAATCTTTGTCAAAATAAAATAGGATAAACTGAAGAAAATAATGAAAATAAATTGACATAGGTGAGCTAAAAAGGAACGGTATGTATGAGATGACAACGAAAGGAGAATACATTGCTTGGCAGTTGCTGCCAAAATCAAAAGTGTAAAAAAATAATTGGTAATAGCAATAGGGATGATCGGGATGGATATAATAACTAGTTTTAGAGTTGTGTGAGAAATTCAGGTAAACGAATCAAAAGATGTTGATGGTCTCGACACTTTTAATTAAAGATTAGGTTAAATGGTCGACTCAGTCACAGTTCGGTCACAATCAAACCTAAACCAACCTAATGAAATCTGGTCAAGTGTCTCGTTGTAACAACGTTGTTATCATCATTATTTTTTATTTCTATAATTTAACTTTCGAAAATACGTTACTTGATACTTATGCATTACAAAAACTTACTAATCGTCTCCGGATTATTTTTCTCTGAAACTTTGATAGTCTCCGAGTTTTTTTTTAATTTTTGTTGAAGTATTAATTCTCGACATGAAAACCTACATGCAAACAACACGTAACTTGACATTTGTAACGTATATGTATGTCTCTATGTGTCACTCGAAATACAGTCGAAGGTATGGTCCCAAAGAAAAAAGACCAACACAAGTAGTGGATAAATGCTATAACCCATCCACCATTTTACTTCTTCTTTTTTTGAGAACGACACCATTTTACATTTTTCACTATTTTGAAAAGGAAAAATAATACTCTCATTCTTAATTATAAGTAAGAAGTTACTTGGATGCAATTTAAACAAACTAGCAAGATAAAACTAAAGTATTTTACTTTGTGAAAATGTGAAATAGAATATAAGATAAATCTAAACATGATCTGCTTTCACCAGGAAGACAAAAAATATCACCCACGAAGCTACTACTATCAACAAAATACAAAGAGTTCCCAATGTATAAGACTAGTAATTTAAAAAATTCTACAAAAATGTATTCCATACGTTCATCAACAAAATATTAGATAATTAATAGAAACTTTTATATAACATAAATAGTACTTCTTGTGTTATTTAAAACGTTTTGATATGATGCTTATTTCTTACACTAACCAATAGTTTGTTTGTTTTTTCACCACCAACCACGTTATACTATTATATATTCATCCAAAACGAGGAAAATGAACTGAGCTACCGACATTGGATTATAACCTTTTTTTAATCATCATTTGATAATAACTTTCCACTCCAATCGTGTACTGGATTTCTTTTTCATAATAGTTTTTCAGAGAGAAAGAGTAATTTGCTTACTCGAGGGCAAACAATAAAATAGATACTTAATTTAACCCATTATTATGAAGGTTTTTAAGTTGCGTCTTTTACAATTTATATTAATATTTAGTTTCACAGATTTTGATTTTTAATTTTTAATTAAATATCAATATATTGTCTAATTTTGATAAACTGAGACTTATAATAGAAATACTAACCAATATTTAAAAAAAAACTGAGTAATTTACTTATTTGTCAAAAAAATCTACTTATTTTTCTCTTCTAAAGTAAAACAAAGAGTAACGTATACAGTTTCTTTTTATTTAATTTTGTTTGTTTCTAAGGGAATCGTGTAAATGTTTAATCAGAAGATAAAAAACAGTGCGTCCAATAAAAGAAGCGACAAGCGTTGTAGTACGAAAGCACATGTTTTGAGGAAGTGGTGGCGGGTCACGTGGGCTCGTTCATAAATGTACGTCCTCAGAGATGGCACGGACCCATCACATGGGGTCCAGGTTAACACCGTCATATCACGGCTCCGGTTATACATCACGCCTCACGCGCCGCGTAGGCGGCTGGGGTTTCTGGTGTCTACTCCGCTGGAATAGAATGTTCTTTGTTCTTTGTTCTTTGTTCTTTTGCTTACCATGAGACGACGTCACGAGATCATGAAATTTATAAAACTATTAATGCTTGACCATTGTAATGAGATACTAATCATACTATTTCAAGTTTAACATCAACTATGATAACAAATTGTTGGAGATACTTTAGTTTATTCAATCGAATAAGCGACAACTAGTTGCAATGTTTTGATCTATTTAGTTATTACAAAATATAAAATATAAAAAATAATAATATTATTGTTTGGTTTTTCTTTGACATGTAAATCTAATTTGATATGTTTTAGAATTTTTTATGCTGTCCAACCCATATTGAGATAAACCAAAAACTAAACTACTGGCTTATCCAGTACATGTATTAAACCCACAATTTGTTAACCAAAATTCATTACAAACTGTAATGTTTTTGAGAAAATTCATTTTTCACGTAGTAGTTTTGTAATCTGATATTGAGAATAAGGAAAAACAAACAAACATAGGATTCTTAATTATTTTCATATGATTGATTGACACTGCCACCATTTAATTTCTAACAACATTTGATGGCCACAAATAAAGAAAATAATCATAATCGAATAGACAAACTACAATGGCAAGTTTAAGATAAGGCAGCATAATTTTTCCCAAAAAAAGAAGATAAGTCAGCACTCTTTAACCTTTTTTTTTTTGAAAAAATGCTAGCATTGTCATTAACTTTACTCGGACAATAAACGAACCAACCTAATTTATAGAGGCAAGAAAATAGTGTTTCACCCAAGTATTAAGAGCATGTGCATTGCTATAACCCTTAATGGTTTTTAGCTAATATTTTAGTAATTAATGTAGGTTAAGAGTTAATGCTAAAAAATTCTTAATTTTTAGTCCTCCAATGGCACTACAAGAAAACTGCGCGATACCGATGGACAAATCCGTCATAATCTCGTCGGGAAAGTCGCATACCGATGGAATACCGACGAAAAATGTCCGTCGGTATCATCTCGTCGGTATACTGATATTCGTCGGAAATTCGTCGGTAAATACCGACGAACATATTTCGTCGGAAAATACCGACGAACATATTCCGTCGGTTTTTTCTAAAATTTCCGACGACACATATCCGTCGGTATTTATAGAGAATACCGACAAAGAGAATTCGTCGGAATTTTCAGAAAATACCGACGAAGGCATTCCGTCGGTAACTGAAGATAAAACCGACGACTTTATTCCGTCGGAAATATGTAGAAATTCCGACGGATAACTGTATCCGTCGGTATTCCTTTTTTAATTAAAATTTTTTTTTTTATAATTCTTTATTTAATTTCAGAAAAAAATTGATAATTTAGAATTTAAAAACATTATAGATATATAAATTAAACATTATTATACATTAAAGTTATAAAAAGTAATAAAAAGTTTTTGAAAATTAAAAAAAACAACTAAAGGTTCAGAAACTTAACCTTACTATGTTCATATCTCATTTCTTGTATTACTTCAGAGACATAAGTGTTTTGAATAGGTTCAGGTTCCATCTTCTTCATATCAGTCTCTGGATTTGTATCTGCGTCACACAAACCACCTAAGTTCCATGTCCCATTCCTGCAACACCCAAAAAGATTCAGACTCTTGTCTAATGATTAATCCTCATATAATATTGCGAAACAGACCTGTAATGCACAGGAGAGAAGCTTCTGAAGAAGACATAACTACACTCATGATCTAGTTTCTCTAAGACCCATGACTTCCATGTCTTTAAAGACTTCTTAAACCCCTCCATTACTCCCATTGTCTTGTTCAGTTTACCTCCCTCCTGAAAATAACAACCTCTGCAACAACAACAATAACAAAAAAAAACCATTAAGAGAACTCATCCATCACCTTTGCAGGGCTGAGCATAGATTAGTAAAATAACCCCCAATTTTTTAAAAAAATTTACATATATATAAACCTCCAAATTTGTAAAGAAAAAAAATTAAATAAACTCTTACTAATTAAATTGTTTTTAACCCCTAAAATTCCATGTTTCAGATTAGGTTCTTACATGTTAAAGGTTTTGTCTTCGTTCCACCAATGTCCTGTATAAAGACAAGAACATCAGACCCGACCCATCTTTTAGACTGCCAGTTGAACTCATCGACTCTAACAGTCATCTTGACATCTTCCGGTGAGTTTTCAGGTGGCCTAGCAACCACGACCAGAAATGGTGTTCTATGATACTCAACGGTTACGTTATGTTCTGGGAACCGCATTGAAAGGAAGCCTTTGTGCTTGTTTATAGGGTTACCATTAAGAGGACGACGTCTAAGTATAAGAGGAGGTGGTTCATCCCTACAAAAAAAAACATTAGTAAGTTTTTTTATTATTTAGAAACGTTTTATAATTGTGTTTCAAAAAAAAAGAAACGTTTTATAATTAAAATATTTTTATAATAATTAAAATGTGTTTTAAAATTAATTTAACGAATTTTTATAATGAAAAAAAATATTTTTTATACCATATGCTGATTTTTTATAAATAAAAACGATTATTATATAATTTAAAATATTTTATCAAAAAACACTTTATACAAATTACAGAAATCCAAAATCTATAACTTCAATCACACAAATCCTAAATAAAAACTTCAATCCCGGCCCTAAACTAACTTCCAAATCCCTAACCAATCTCAAAATCACATAAACCCTAAAACTAACATTGTAACCATTGAAATCCCATGAGCAAAGTTAAAAGAATTGAAAATCTTACATGACTGGGTGAAAGAGGAGGTCGAATTTGGGGGATTTCGCCGGAAATCATGAGGGAGGAGGAGGGAATCGCCGAAAATCGCAAGGGAGGAGGAGAGGCTGGGCGGAGAGAGAGAGAAAAAGGGGAAGAAATGAGGAAAAAGAAGAGATTTTCTCTTATGTATTCATTTAACAAACCGACGGAATACCGACGGGTTGTTTCCGTCGGTATTTTATCTACCTGTCGGAAATCCGTCAGTTTTTTAATATTGGCGGTTTGCTGAACTTTTGCGCGGTACAGCTAGACCCGGGTAATTTTCTAAATATCGACGACCTTATCCGTCTGTTCTTCGTCGGTATAGTTAATTCCGTCGGTTATTTGTCGGAATATTCCGACGAGATACCGACGGATTACGGTTTAGAGTTTACACAGGGTGTCGAAATTATTTATATTTGTTATACGACTTTCTAAAACCGATATATTATGTTATATAAACATTCTCAAAAAAATGTTCTAAATTTATTTGAGTGCTACAACTTCTGAGAACTGGAACAAGCCAACTTAAAAGTGTATGATGTTGTTCGAACGGTTTTGATTGATTGATATACGGTTTTGATTGAATGATTATATATATGTCATGTTCAAAGTTTTAAAACTGTGAGAATACAATGGGTAGATTTGTTGTCTGATGTTATATATGATATTTAATACAACTGCAAAAAAAATCATACCTGTAAAAAACCGAAACTCTAAATTGATAATGTCCGTCGGTATTCCGTCGGAATTTACCGACGAATTGCCGACGAACCCCTAGGATTTGAGGGGTTCGTCGGTATTCCGTCGGTATTTACCGATGCATTTCCGACGAAACCCTCAAATTCTAGGGGTTGGTCGGAAATGCGTCGGTAAATTCCGACGGAATACAGACGGACATTATCAATCTAGAATTTAAGGGGTTCGTCGGTATTCCGTCGGTATTTACCGATGCATTTCCGACGAAACCCTCAAATTCTAGGGGTTCGTCGGAAATGCGTCGGTAAGTTCCGACGGAATACCGACGGACATTATCAATTTAGAGTTCCAGTTTGATTTTCGTTTTACAAATCTCACCATTGTATTCTCACAGTTTAAAAACTTTGAACATGACATATATATAACCATTCAATCAAAACCGTATATAATCAATCAATGAAAACCGTTCGATTTTTAAATCAACAAATCTAATTTATTTTTTTAATTTAAAAGTATACAACGCTTCAAACCCATAATTTGTTTTTAGAAGAAATCTACAATGTTTAAAAGTAATTTGCATATACATTCATAAAAGAGTATCTACTCTGCATCTGAGGAATTATGTGATGATGAACATGATGAATCTGAATCGTCTTCGTCAAATACTCCTTGTACTCGGCTTCTGGGATTTATTGACATGACAACGATCCAAGGATCGTTCCTTTGCCTAATCCGCGGATAACGAATATAATTCGTCAGTATTTCGTCGGGAAGTGCAACGGCCGCAAATTCGTCGGTATTCCGTCGGGAAGTGAAAGGGCTGTTCAATCCGTCGGTATTCCGTCGGAAAATACCGATGGAATTCTGACCGAATACCTAAATGGCCGGTATTGCGTCGGTATTTTGTCAGTATGTGTCAATTTTTTGCAACGGTCATATATTTGTCGGTTTTCTGTCGGTTTTCTGTCGGGATCGTATGACCAAATACCGACGACTGTATTCTGTCAGGATTTTCCGACGCAGTTCCGACGAATTTACCGAAATATATTTCCGACAAGTTTTCGTCGGAATTCCGTTGGAAAATCCTGACAGATTTTTTTCGGTCGGTTTTTCCGTCGGTATTGTCCGTGTTTTCTTGTAGTGTGGAGGTTTCTTAAGTTAAGGGTTTTTAAATTTATTTTTTTTTATTTTTTTTGAAACAAAAATTTATTTATTAAATGAAACAAAATAAAACATTACATTTTAAACATAGAATTTAAAATAAAAACATAAAAACAAAGGTTACTAAAATAAGCGATAATAATTTAAAAGAGGCATTAAAGATCAGTTGTTGTCTTGATCACCTACAAATTTAGACCATAAATATTCAACCAAATCAGCTTTAAGTCGTTCATGAATTCATCTATCACGAATTGTAGTTCGAACATTCATTATATTGCCCATATTTGAAGGGATGTCTGTAGAATAGGTGAGATTGACTTGTGAACTTCCGTTGCCTTCTCCTTGTTGGAATTCCGAAACATCAAACTGAGTGTTTTGATCTCGTTCGCCTTGTACTATCATATTATGGAGTATGATACATGCTCTCATAATCTTTCCGATTTTGACTTTATCCCAAATACGTGCCGGATTTTTAATAATGCCAAATCGAGCTTGCAAGACTCCGAAAGCACGCTCGACATCTTTTCGGACAGCTTCTTGATGTTGAGCAAATAAAGTTGCTTTGAGCCCTTGTGGAAGCGAAATAGATTGGATAAATGTAGCCCATTTCGGATAAATACCATCGGTGAGATAGTACGCCAAATCATACTCTCTTCCGTTAACCCAGAAATTCACTTTCGGAGCTTGGCCATTTATTATGTCATCAAAAACAGGTGAGCGATCAAGAACATTGATATCATTTAAAGTACCTGGAGGTCAAAAAAATGCATGCCATATCCAGAGATCATATGAAGTAACTGCCTCTACGACAATAGTGTGTTTTCCAGAACCACGAGAATATTGCCCTTTCCAAGCGGTGGGACAATTCTTCCACTCCCAATGCATACAATCGATGCTCCCTATCATCCTGGGAAATCCACGAACCTCTCCAATGTAAAGTAGACGTTGAAGATCATCCGGTGTTGGTCTTCTTAGGTACTCATCACCGAACAAATTTATTATTGCTTCCACAAAATTTTCTACACATAACCGAGCAGTGCTTGCACCGAGCCTGAGGTATTCGTCGACCGCATCAAGCGCAGAACCATATGCCAACACACGAATAGCTGCTGTACACTTTTGAAGAGTAGAGAGACCAAGCCTTTCGATACCGTCTTTCTTTTGACGAAAAAATGGAACTTCATTGGATAGCCGATCAACAATACGCAGGAACAAAGGCTTGTTCATTCTAAACCGTCGTCGGAATAGATTTTCAGGATATGTTGGAGTGTCGCTGAAATAATCATTCCATAACCGGAGATTGCCTTCTTCCCGATTTCTCTCGATAAAAACTCGTTTTTTTGTTGTATTCCTTTCATCTTCTTGATCATTGATAAGATTATCGAAAGCTTGATATCTCATGATTCTTATAAGTTTTAGATTCATATTTTAGCTTATTATGATCATTTTAGGTTGCATTTAGGTCTTTGTGTTGTATTTGCATACTCATTTGCATATCATAGGGGTTGGAATGCTTATTTGGAAGTTTGGGGCGAAATTCGCAAGGTTATACTTGCAAATTACACAGTTTGTGGCCAGTTTGAGAACCATCAAGAGTCGGTGGACAATGCTGCAAATTCAAAGGAAGTCGCTTGGGTTATTTTGCACAATCAAAAGATTCAGGGCCAATTCGAGAGGTCTTTTATGCAACTTTAAGAGTTTGGGGCGAATGTGTAAATAATCAAGATTCCGGGGACCTGTCTTGCAAATATTGAAGAAGTCTCCATTGGAGGAGATCGAGAGCTTGGTTTCAACGCGAACGACGGCGAGGCTGATTCCAACCACGGCAAAGCTCGACGACGAAGAGACTCGAGCACCTGAGAGCACGGCTTGGACGGGATCCCATAGTGGAGCAAGCGACGGAGATGGAGACACTGACGCCACGGAGGAAGCTTGGTCGCGGCTTGGAGGAGACGGTGGCGCAGTCACAGCTTGATCAAGGCGAGGAAGAAGGAGTTCGTGGTGGTTCGCGGTGAAGTGAGACGAGCCGCGACGGAGAGAGATTGGGACACAGCTCGGGAACTCAGCGGGCTCGGACGCGAGTTCAAGGGAGCGAGGTGTTGTGGTCGCTGTATCTCGAACGCCGCTTGGAACGAAGCGTTGGCTGGAGCGAGTGATTGAAGCGACTTGATGAACTCGCTCGGGAAATTCCACATCGAAGATTAATCACCAGAGCGACTTGGTGGAGCGGGGTGCGAACGTCGCTGTGGAGAAGAAGAGAAATGATTGACCGGTTTATTCCGGTTTGACCCGGTTTAATTCACTAAACCAGCTCGAGTTTGGCATCTCTTATATATAGTTTTAAACCTAAAAACCTGAGGGGAATCTCATTTTTCTCTCAAGAACTTGCCTCCCTTTGTAAAAAAAGCTTGAATCTTTATATCATAATCTAAGGAAGTTCTTCATATTATATCTTGTTTCTCCTTCTCATAAACATGGTGAGCCTTGAATCCATCATGGGTTTGAGGTTTCTCATGGAGATTAGAGAGTAGACACTCCTTGGATTCATGGTTAAGGTAGATTAGGGTGATTAAGTGTAGATTTGGGGTGTTTTATTGTAGATCCTTGTATGAACTTGCTTGTTGAGTATTTTTAATGCTTGTTTAGTCTTGATCACTCTAAACCTGATTTCTAAACACTTCTCATCAGACATGATTAGATGAAGTGTTTGAATCAACTCAACTAAGCTCTAGTGAGATTAGCCAAGGACACTTGATGTTAAAATTGCTAGGTAGTTATTGAACTTGAACTTAAAGATTGCTTGATTGAATTAAGCCAAAGACATTTGATGTTTAATGATTTCTAAGCAAATGGGCATTTACCTAGACATAGGACTTGTCTAGAATTGTGTTTAGACTTAAGAGATTACTTTGATTGAAAGTTGCCACCTTTAGATTGAACCTTGATCACCTTATATCAATTATCCTTACCATGGATCCATCCTTAATATTTGATTGAATTCTTGCACTTATTTCTTGACTGGATTTGAGATCACCTTGTTTATATTTCTAGGATATTAGTTTGTTACAAATCATCTATCTTCTTGTTTGCTTAGATTAGGAAGGTTTGTGTATTCTTGGTGTTATAAGTCTCTAGTTCTCTGTGGATTCGATCCTAAAATGCTACAATGACATACCATTCGATTGTGGTATTGTTGGCACATTAGGTTAATTGGTGTGTGCTTAAACGCGTAATCAAAGCTTCATCAAATTGTTGATCAAAAAATTGATCGAAAGCTTCATCAAATGATCCCCCAATATTGATACGAGAAGAAGACGCCATCATTGTTTTAAATCATAGAGATGAAGAGAATAAATTGTTTTGTATCAAAGAGATGAAGCGAATGAACGAGTTGTTTGTTGTAGAAAGAATAGTTGTTATTGGGATCAAGAGAATTTGTGAACTTTCAGAATATATAAAGAAGAGTTGTTGTAGAAAGATAATCGAGAGAAGATGAACGAGTTGTTTGATATAGAAAGAACTCAATTTATACAACTCAATTTATACAACTCATCAGTTTAATGTTTGTCTCGTGATAGGACACAACAAACTTCTCGTGATACAACAAACACAACAGAAACTCTTGTGACTAAAAAAAACAACTCCTGTGACAAGTACACAAGACCATTCCCGTGATTAACTCTCGTGATACAACAAACCGCTGACAAGTACAGAAGAGAAGACCACACCCGTGATTCTTCAACTCCCAATGACCTGAAACACAAAACACAGTCAATAAGGGATGAGTAGTATTATACATATAGCCACAAGAAAATGAAACAAGAAGAGAACAAGACCAAAGCATGAAACAACCTAAGTTCATTACATAACAGAAACAGATTCAACACACCAAAACATGAAACAAGAAGAGAACTCGATTCTACAAACATAAACATATTCAACAAACAGAAACAGAAACAACAAACAGAAATATTCTACAACTTAAGTTCATTACATAACACCAACAGACAAGAACAATAAACAGAAACAGAAACTTAAATACTCAAACAGACACAAGAACCTAAACAGACAACACGTTCTCAATCAGCTTCGTCTTTAGAGCTTCTTCACTCTCAGACAGTGGCTCTCTCTTTGCAAGAAGATTGTCAAGCAGAGACATCTTGTAAAGCTCTTTCTTTGCAAGAAGAACCTGCTGTTTGATGGACCACATTGACTGAAAATCAGCTGCCTTCCCATCAACCGTCTTCTTACCCCGTGCCTTAGAAGCCTTTACACCCGAGGGACAGTTGGTGCAGTCATCAGCTGCAGAAGCCTTGCTTTCGGTTGCGTGTGAAGCTGATGATTGATATCCGTCATCCAACTTCCTCTTTTTAGAGCTTCCACCGTGTCTAGAGCTTGAAACGTCACACCACTTCTGGTCATTGCGCAGCTCCATCCACGCATACTCTAGGGTGAACTTCTTTTTATAGTTGTTGTAGAAAATCTCATGTGCTTTTTGAGAACATCAGTCTCATTTTACCCGCTGGTCTTATCCCTGATTGCAGCCTCGTACGAGCCACAGAACTTGCACACGAGGTCGTTGATCTTCTGCCACCGTGTCTTACAGTGTAACGCCTCTCTCGGTTCACACCCTGCAACCTTCTGGCTTGCCGCGAAGTAGCTCGCAATTCGAGACCAGAAGGCGCCTGATCTCTGCTCATTACCCACGACTGCATCTTTGCTCGTGTTCAGCCATGAGCTGATGAGCAAAATGTCATCAGAGGGCGTCCATTTCCTCCTTCCTCGGCGCTCTACAACACTCTCTGGACCGAGGTTGCTATCCACCGTCTGTTGAGTTCCAAAAATAGGAACTTCTGATGAACCAAATACACTTTGTTGACTTTGAAGAAGATCAACAAAGTTAGACCTACTCCTATATGGATTAAAATCCATATCTGAATGCAAACAACAAAAGAAAGAAAGAGAAGAACAAGAGGAAAGTGTTTAAGATAAGAAAGACAGGGAACAAGAGGGAACCAGAGGAAGGGGTTTAAAATAAGAAAGACAAGGAACAATAGGAAGGCGTTTAATAGAGGGAAGAGGACTTGACATATATCTAAACACATTCATCACAACCTTCCTAGACTTGACATATAGCTAACACATTTAAAGATCTAAACACATTCATCACATCTATTTATTACGTACACAACTGTTATCTAATCCTAAACGAAACATTTATTGCAGACACTTCAAGTCAAACAAGAATCAAAAGACATTAAGCTCAGTTGTTAGATTAAACAGAGATGTTTACCTGTATTGCAAATGTTGCCCTTTTGCTCTCCTAGCCTTGCTTATGTATCCTTATCGTGTCTCCTTATTGTGTATCCTGAACACGTCTCCTTATCCAACAGACACAAACACATAGAAGAATCAAAAAATAATCACAGGAAGGAAATATTAAATTGAACAAAAATGTTCTTCATTCTGAAGATTCAAAATCACGACACCAAGCCACTTAAGCCAATACGATCAAGAATCTACTAAACATTTTATCTACTAAACCAATACAAACATGAATCTACTAAACATTTTTACTAAACGAGTTCAAGAATCTACATAACGAGATTCCACTAAACCAATAAGATCAAGAAGTACTAGACATTTAATGTTCAGTGATTTTTAGAATTCACTCAAAAAATCAAGGAAATTATCAAAACATTCCGAAAGTTCTCAATCAACATCACATTATCAAGGTGATTTGTATGGTATACAGGACCGAGAAGGTCGAGGTTGGTCGGAAAAACAAACCTTGAGTTTCAAGAGAAGATCGATTATCTCTCCAGAGAATTAATGATTCTCTCTTCATTGGAACTTCAATCTGCAATTTAGACAATCAGATTTACAGACTAAACATCAAAAGCGAACAGGAAGGAGCAAAATCATTCACATGCAAATTTGAGGGTTCAAAAATAAAAACGAAATAACTTAGCTTTGCTCATCGATTATACTCAGCAGCAACCGACGACCCTGTTCGTAAAGCCGAGCCACCGAGATTTTCTCCGTCAAGCCACCGAGATTCGCCGTCGCTGAGAGCGACCGAGATTCTTCCTCGAGGAGAGGCACCGACATCTCTTCCTCGACGAGACCAACGAGAATCTCGGTCAGGGAGAGCCACCACCAACGAGATTCTTCGTCATCGAAATCAACCCAGAGAAACTTCGAGGAGCCGAGACGGATCGTCTTCTACGGTGAGAGAAAGAGGCGTTTGCTTCTTTTCCTCTCTTATTTTCCTCTGTTATTTTCCTCTCAAAAAACCCAAAACCAATAGACATAAAACACGTGTACACCAAGACTCGATCCTTCAAACGCTTAATTAAGCCTCGATGCTTAACTGTTGAGATAAGCTTGAAGAGCAAAGAAACTTGAGAAGGAAGTTAATTACCTAATCCTATTATGATTCTGATTAATAATATATTTAGGAGTTATCTAGATATATTTATGTAATAGGATTAGAAAAAGATAATCTCTATATAAAAAAGGATATGTCAAAGTGTGGCATAACTTGTGGGATTAGAGATTGAGGATTTGAGAGCTTAAGTTTTTGAGTGAGTTTTCTTAAGCATTAATATAAAGAAGAGTTAGTTCTTTATATTGATAAACTTTCAGTCTTTGATTCTAGATTTGGTATCAGAGCGCAGGGAAGATGAGTGGTGAGATCATGGCAATAGATACGAAAACTAAAGAAGGAGGAGGAACCTCCATTAAGTGTCCGATGCTTACTGCAACAAATTATACGGTTTGGGAGATAAGAATGAAAATAGCTTTGAAGGTGCATAAGGTCTGGGAAGCTGTGGAAGAAGAAATCCCTGACGGAGATAAGAATAACATGGCTGTAGCCCTTCTCTTTCAATCGATTCCTGAAGCGTTGATTCTTCAAGTTGGTGAGCTCAACTCGGCAAAGAAGGTATGGGAAGCCATTAAGAGTCGACACGTTGGAGCAGAGAGAGTCAAAGAGGCGAGGTTACAGACATTGATGTCTGAATTTGAAAGGCTAAAGATGAAAGATACAGAGAAGATCGATGACTTCAGCGGTAAGTTATCAGAGATAGCATCAAAATCTGCGGCCTTAGGAGTTAGTATTGAAGAACCTAAACTGGTAAAGAAGTTTCTTACAAGTCTCCCGCGAAGAAAGTTTATACACATCGTTGCCTCCTTCGAACAAGTACTAGACCTCAACAACACCAAGTTTGAAGACATCATCGGCCGATTAAAAGCCTACGAGGAGCGTATTTGTGAAGAAGAAGAGCAACAAGACGATCAAAACAAATTGATGTATACAAACTCTGAATCGCAATCCACGGCCTCTAATCGTGACTACAATAGAAACTATCGAGGCAGAGGACGAGGAGGTCGATCATATAACAGAGGACGTGGAAGAGGACGATATAATGGAGATAGAGACACTTCAAGAATCATGTGTTTTCGCTGTGATAAGTTAGGACACTATGCCACAGACTGTCCTGACCGTCTCCTAAAGCTTCAAGAAACTCAAGAGAATGACAATGTCGATACACAAGATGCAGATGAGTTGATGATGCATGAAGTGGTGTATCTTAATGAGAAAAACTGCAATCCTGAGAAGTATGAGACACACATGGATACTGCAGACATATGGTACTTGGACAACGGAGCGAGTAATCATATGACGGGTGATCAACGATATTTTTCTGATCTGGACAAAACAATCACAGGAAAGGTGAGGTTCGGCGATGACTCAAAGATCGATATAAAGGGAAAATGTACTATCTCGTTCATTGATATGAATGGAGAAGCAAGAAGAATGAATGATATGTATTTTATCCCTGACCTACGGAGTAACATCATAAGCCTCGGTCAGGCAACATAGTCAGGGTGTGACATAAGGCTCAAAGATGACTATCTAACGATGAGTGACCAGCAAGGAAAGCTTCTTGTAACTGCAAAAAGGTCAAAGAATCGGCTTTACAAAGTACGTATGGGCATTAGAGATGCAACACAACTACACTTGAGTCAGATAAGCGAGTCAAATAGGTGGCACTACAGACTTGGACACATCAACACTGCTACAATGAAACTAATGATGCAAAAGGAACTTGTTGATGGAGTCCCAAGCATTAATGTTGAAAAGGACTATGCACATCCTGCTTACTTGGAAAACACGCGAGGCAAGCATTCCCAAAATCAACGATGTATAGAGCAACCAGACCACTCGAGCTAGTACACGGAGATATCTGCGGACCTATCACGCCAAGTACATCAGGTGGGAAAAGATATATATTTGTGGTTATAGATGATCACACTCGATATATGTGGTCAATCCTACTTAAGGAGAAAAGTGAAGCTTTCGATAAATTCAAGAAGCTAAAAGGGTTGATAGAGCAAGAAGTGGGAGAGACTATAGCTACATTCCGCTCAAACTGTGGTGGAGAATTCACATCTCATGAGTTCAACTTGTTTTGTGAAGACAGGGGGATAAAGAGGCATGTTACGGCTCCATACACACCCCAGCAAAACGGAGTGGTAGAGAGAAGGAACAGAACGCTAATGGGGATGGCAAGGAGCATCCTAAAGCATATGCATATGCCAAACTATTTATGGGGAGAGGTGATATGGCATGCAACGTATCTGATCAACCGGATAGCCACAAGGTCTCTCAAGGATCAAACTCCTTATGAGGTTTTGCGAGGACGAAGACCAAACTTGAGTCATCTACGTGTTTTCGGTTGAATAGGCTACACAAAAGTTGACAAAGTGCATCTAAAGAAGCTAGACGATAGATCACGCATGCTCGTTCATCTCGGGACAGAGCCTGGGTCTAAAGCGTACATATTGTATGATCCTGATGCTAAGAAGATTGTCGTGTCTCGGGACGTTGTCTTTGATGAGACAAAAGGCTGGAACTGGAAGAAAATCGACACTGAGACTAAGAACTATAATGATTTCGAGGTAACACTTGGGGAGTTTGGAAATCATGGGATAGCTAAAACAGTTGATGAGACACATGTTGATCACGAAACAGAGCATCATGGTAATGGAGATGATAGTATGGTAGCTGATGAGAGTCTACCAGAAGTCACAGATACGACTCAAATAGATGATGAGGATAGTGAGAGCGATCATGACGAGAGGCCACTGAGAAGAAGCAAACGGCAGACGTCTAAACCAAAGTATCTTGATGACTATGTGTTGATCGCAGATAAAGAAGGAGAGATATTGTTACTATGCCTGAATGAAGAGCCTAAGAATTTCATTGAAGCAAGCGAGCTAAAGGAATGGATAGATGCTTGCCTCGACGAACTA
Organism: Brassica napus; assembly: GCF_020379485.1. Classification (NCBI taxonomy): domain Eukaryota; kingdom Viridiplantae; phylum Streptophyta; class Magnoliopsida; order Brassicales; family Brassicaceae; genus Brassica; species Brassica napus. The sequence goes on along the minus strand of NC_063452.1, from coordinate 5,478,702 downwards.
CAATCAATTGAGAAGAACCAAGTGTGGAGTTTAGTTGATCTACCAGAGGGTATAAAATCTATTGGTCTTAGATGGATCTTTAAGATCAAACGAAACTCTGATGGGTCTATCATGAAATACAAAGCGCGTCTTGTGGCAAAAGGTTACGTCCAACAATACGGAGTTGATTTCGATGAAGTATTCGCACCTGTGGCTCGACTTGAAACCATCAGACTACTAGTCAGCATTGCAGCAACCAGTGGATGGGAAGTACACCATCTGGATGTCAAGACCGCCTTTCTGCACGAAGAGCTGAATGAGATAGTTTACGTGACACAGCCTGAAGGATTTGAAGTGAAAGGAAGTGAAAAAAGAGCTTATAAGCTTCACAAAGCATTGTATGGTTTGAAACAGGCTCCAAGGGCATGGAACCACAAATTAAATCAGATTCTACTCGGGCTTGGTTTCAAAAGATGTACTAAAGAGGCTTCGGTATATAGGAAAATCGTGGACACAAACATACTTGTAGTAGCGGTGTATGTCGATGACTTATTTGTTACTGGAGCTAGCAAGAAGATTATTAATGTCTTTAAGGAGGAGATGGCCTCTAAATTCGAGATGAGTGATCTTGGGAAGCTAAGTTACTATCTAGGGATTGAAGTAAGTCAAGGAGACGAGTGCATAACCTTAAACCAGATGCGGTATGCGACAAAGATCTTAGAGGAAAGCGGCATGAAGCATTGCAACTTGACACACACGCCTATGGAAAGTGGACTTAAACTCGCAAAGTCCATTGATGAAGAAGAGGTTGATGCGACGAAATATAGAAGGAATGTTGGTTGTCTGAGGTATCTTCTACACACCAGGCCGGATCTCTCGTTTACTGTTGGAGTATTGAGTCGGTACATGCAGAGTCCAAGAGTGTCACATGAAGCCGCAATGAAGCATTGTCTCAGGTACGTGAAAGGGACGACATCGCTTGGCCTCATATTCACGAGATCAGTATCGAATATTCCTAAGATCATTGGCTATAGTGATAGTAGCCATAACATTGATCCAGACGACGGGAGAAGCACTGCAGGTCACATATTCTACCTTGGAGAAAGCTTGATTACGTGGTGTTCTATCAAACAGGACACGGTTGCATTATCAAGCTGTGAAGCAGAGTTCATGGCCGGTACGGAGGCTGCTAAACAGGCTATATGGTTACAAGAGCTGCTAAGTGAAGTCATGGATCAGACGGTTGAGAAAGCCGTGATCAGAATTGATAATCAGTCAGCTATAGCCCTCACAAAGAATCATGTCTTTCATGGAAGGAGTAAGCATATACACTCAAGATATCATTTCATTAGAGAGTGTGTTGAGAGAGGGAAGATTGTCGTGGAGCATGTGTCTTGTGATCAAGAGAAGGCTGATATTCTTACTAAAGCTCTTGGAAGGATCAAGTTCAAGGAGATGAAGGATTTGATCGGAATGCAAGATTTGTTGAAAAATGATTTCAAGCTTAAGGGGAAGAATGTTGAGATAAGCTTGAAGATCAAAGAAACTTGAGAATGAAGTTAATTACCTAATCATATTATGATTGGGATTAATAATATATTTAAGAGTTATCTAGATATATTTATGTAATAGGATTAGGAAAAGATAATCTCTATATAAAAAAGGATATGTCAAAGTGTGGCATAAGTTGTGGGATTAGAGATTGAGGATTTGAGAGCTTAAGTTTTTGAGTGAGTTTTTTTAACCATTAATATAAAGAAGAGTTAGTTCTTTATATTGAGAAACTTTCAGTCTTTGATTCTAGATTAACTAATTACCTTATTTCCTTTTATTTTTAATTACAAATTAGCTAAAAATCATGGTTAGGCAACTGCATTGAACATGCTCTAATAATTCATCGATAAACTATGAACAACGTTCTTTTTACGGTGAGAACTGTATAAATGGGTCACTTCTAGTTCTAGGTAGTGCTATTAAAGTTATTTATAAAATCTATGAATAAGGGACTGTTTATATGAACTCTACTGTTCTTCCACGAGTTTCCAACTGCAGTATAAACAGTATAAGTTAACATACCATAAATTAACAAATTCTATAAATTAATAAACTTTTTGGTTCTGAATGGAACTGTTTCAAAATATGAGATAAAATCATAAATTGATAAAATAACTAAAATAATATTTTTTAAAAAATTCTATGTAAATATATTGCCTCATTAAAATTATAAATTAATAATCTATTTATATATACATTTTTCATAAGTAAAAACTAAACATGATATTGTTAGTTTTATAAATTATCTCTATTTCTTAAAATTTCAATATATTTTGTAGTATTAGTAAAATTATATCTAAAACCACATTTAAATTCTATGAAACATAAAAAATATAAACTAAATAATAAAATAAAACAATATAAAAGTCTAATTTCTAAAATTTAGTTAATGTATATACACGGTAAATGAACTATTTTTTATTTTATAAGTAAAATATTTAAAAATAGAAAAATGAAAAATGAAATATTTTGTAAATTAATCATTCTATAAATTAATAAAGTACTATAGTCCCAACATTATTAATTTATAAAAATTTTACTGTAGTTTACTTTTGGGGTTGAATAATGCGATGGATTATTTTTGGTAAATGAACAAAGCTATTTACAGAACAGTGCAGTTGGTGCAAAGCAAACTCTGCAGTTGTAATTAGGGGTGAGCAAAAAAACCGAACCGAACCGAGTCAAACCGAACCAACCGAACCGAAACCTATTCAGACCGAACCGAAATCTATTTCAGACCATTTGGTTGAAGATTTCTCCAACCCGAATGGTTCGGTTTAAACCGAACCGAACTGAGAAACCGATGTGTTTTGTAATTATTTAAATTAAAAATATTAGTAATACAAATATGATAAAATTCTAATACTATATCAAGTATTTTCTATTTTTCATTCATTAACATATATTCTTCTAACCTAATATGTAATGATCAAAATATTTGATTTAAAAAAAATAGAAAAGTTTGTATATTTATATTTTTGTATATGTAAATGTGGATGTTAAATCTAAATCTAAAACCTAAAACAAATTTTATTAAAAACAAAAGTTCTTCTCTACAGCGTCACATAAATGATTCATTACATGCTTTTTAATAATGATATAAGAGACATTACTAATGATGTTGGGTTTTTTTATTTTAGTTAACTTTCATTTGTTTTAATTCTTATATACTTTTTGTGACTTAAAAAAAATATGTTTCAATTTTATATTGAATTTAGTTCACATAATTTATGTTTTCATAATTTATGTTTTACAACATAATTTCTCTTAAAAAATTAAAGTAAGAAGAACCTAATTAAACTGATAAAAAAAAACAAACCGAAATACAAACCGAACTGAATATAAACCAAACTTAACACAAACCAAACCGAACCAAACCAAACGAACTATGGTTTATTTCAGTTGGAAAAATACTAAAACCGAACCGAATCCGAACCGAACCGAGAAAAATAACCGAAGTGTCCACCCCTAGTTGTAATATTAAATAGTGACTTGGTAAACAAGGAAGCATTTTAGCTAGCTTTTTAGTATTAACACCTACGGTGACTTGTAAAGGGTGGGATGATCACATCAAATTTGGTGCATGTCAAAAATAAAAGCATATTTATTACCACTACTTTAAACGATTAGTCTATGTATTATGAATTAAAATGAATTAATAGATATAAACTATTGTAATTTATTTATTTGATCGCTTATATAGCATTTGAAATAGCTCGTAATTGGCGAGTTCATTTCAATGTAAATTACACAAGAAAAAGAGCTGCACAAAACATAGTAAAGGAAAACCACATGCAAAGAGAGACATCAAGTTACAACTTCATCAAAATTGTTCAGAATACTCTCCATATAAACCCTTTAGCGTTTGCAGTTTTTTTTGTTACATTATGGAACATGAGTTTGGATTCTCGTCGCTGAATAGTTGAGGCGGATAAGCATGGGGCGGCATTTCCATAGGCGGAACCGCCACACGCGGTAGTTGGTAATTATAATAGTAGTAATAAGGATTCTCTATCTTCCTCACATCCACAACTTTTCCCTCCTCCTCACCACCGCCGCCACCGTTTTTATTTTCAGCTGCTTCGCCTTCCCCTTCTTTCTTTTCGTCCTTGCCTTCTTCCCCTTTGGACTCTCCTCCGCCCTTGTCCCCTTTACCTTCGTCTTTCTTATCTGCTTCAGCTGCCGCAGCTGCTTCCTCAGGTGGCGGTGGAGGCGGTGGGTCAATTTTCATAATGGCAGCATGTTTTCCAGTCCGTTTATAAATGTGTTCAACGAGCTTTTGCGGTTCAAACATTCCTTTTACTGTCACTTGAGAACCCTTTAAATCTGATTCAGCAGATTCCACTCCTAAAAGTTACATGTTTCAAAACAAACAAAAAAAATCATCAAGAAAATAATAATAATAGTACTATCAAAGTGAAGGGGTAAATACACTTTGACCCCACCACACAAATGCTTTCAATAAATAAGATGAGTCAGATGAGTATGAATAAATAAATAACACGTGTATATGTTTTAAAGGACGCAATATCATCTTGATTTGAATTTGTATGGACCAAAATTGATACAACGAGAGATAATACAAAGTTGGTGACAGAAGTAAACAAGTGGAGGTTTTTGCAAGACATTGGAAACGTTTTATCTACCGATAACAAACTAGACAGCCAAAAATAAGTTAAAATCTAAAAAAAAATATTTCTGATTACATTTATAAAATTTCCTAATAAAGTCTGAAATGTTGCTCTCCCGGAGAAAGAGTAAAGTTGAGAAAAATAGACCACGCTTAATGCGATATGAATGTTTATATAAATAATCCAATATATTATTAAATATAATATTATTATGTCAAAGAATTTGTATAATTATTTACCAAAAAAAAAGAAGAAACTGTACAAGTAAAAAAGCTAACCTTTCATTCTCATGATCCGTTTCTTGATCTCCGATGCACAAGCTTCGCAGTGCATGTGAACCTTGAGGACCACCGTTACCACTACGGGAGGCTGATACATAAAAAAATCGCCAGAAAATGTTAATACAGCCACTTCTTCTTCTTTTTTTCCTTTGATCAAAGGAGACAGAGTCCAAATTCTATATACAAAAATATAGTTTTATATCCTGTTCGGAACGCGCTAAGCGCTAGTCGGGCGGTCGGGTTGGGCCTAGCGCTTAAAGAGAAAATCGGGGATTAATCAGAAATTATGCGGAACGGAATTTTTAGATGGTTTACTATGTTATAAAACATGTTAATCTTTAATTGTGTATAATATTAATACATTTTTATGTTTAAAATTGTATATAACACACAAATATAATATATAAACTTAATGTAGTGTAATTTTCATCAAAATTATGAATATAAATGATATTTATAAAATTTTAGATCAAATAAACAAATAAAAATATTATTAAAAAAATAAAAATAAAAAAAAAATAAAAAAATAATAAAAAATAGATTAGGCCGACTAGGCGGAAAAAAATCGGATATCCGATTTTTTAAACCGATTTGACATAAATCGGAACGGAAAAGTGATGCATAGCGCCTAAAACTATATAAAACCAGCAACTAAAAATATACCAATCGTAGTATCCTACCAATACATCCCATGTGAAATCACTTCAAAAAGAGAATATATCCAATTGAAAAATAAATTAATTAAAGTTTACCTTAAATAAAATAATAACAAAAAAAACAAATGAATATTCATTTTATTATCCTACAACCCTTAAAATTACCTCTTATTTCTTGCTTTTTTTTCCTTTGCTATCAAATTCACTAAGCAGAAAATATCACAATAAAGAAAGTTACCTCCACTTTCTTCTCTTCCACTTTGGGTTTCTCCTCCTCTGCTTTCTTCTCCGCCGGCTGCGACGGTGGAGGAATTGGAGAAACAAGCACAACTTGACGGTGGGTCTTTCTTTGAACTCTGGCTAATACTTTCAATGGATCAGCTTTCTCTCCCTTCACCACCACTTTCCCCGTTTTACAATCAGTCATGACATCTTCCACTCCTAAATAAATTAAGTGCTTTTAACATTTAGACCAAAAAAAGAAAAAAAAAAATTAAGTGCATAGATTAAACCAAGAACCCAAGATTCAGTTCATATATTTATATTTACCAAAAACAGAGTTTTCTAGTTTGGGTGTTTTATATTTGGTTAAAGGAATAACCTAGACTTTCTGTGGTCCTACACACAAAATATATAACGAATATTAACTATACAAATACTCAAAATTAACCAAAAATGTGTAGTTGATGAAATAAACTTTTGGAGTTTAAGAAACTATTATATGAAAAACTAAAATGTACATACCAAAAGTATTTCAGATGTAGGAATACTAAGAATATGTGTGTGTGTGTGTAGATTACCTTCGAAGCCTTTGAGGCAACGGCGGACTTTTCTAGCGCAGCCTTCACAGTGCATGTAGACTTTAAGGATAATTTCTTGCGGTGGAGGAGGCGGTGCTGGAGCCTCAGGCTTCGCCGGAGGTGAATCTTCTTTGGAATCTTTAGTAGGTTCTCCTTCTTGAGTTTTCTTCTCAGATTCTTCTCCTTTTTTCTCATCAGCCTCCACTTTCTTTCCTTCTCCTTCTTTTTTCTCTTCCTCTGGTTTCTTTTCCTCCATTTTCTTATCCTCTGCTGCTTCTGGTTTCTTCTCCTCCTGTAACAAAAAGGCAGTTTATAAAAATTAGTATTATTTTAGAGTTTTGAGAAGATGATATAAAAGCTTGAGATGTCTTTCAACCTCTCCCATATTTGTTTGTTTTGGTTAAGTTTCGTGTGTTTCTATGTTCACAAAAAAAATGTAACGTCCAGAGAGAAGCTTATTAATCTCTCTCACGCTGTCTCTCTCTCTAAAGAACCACTTGGGTGTTGTGGTACGAAGGTGAAACTGTGGACCTCAAAATCTGAATAAAAATGTAAACTATTTTGTTTTTTTTTATCCTTTTAAACATGACTTATTCGTGAGTCTAATTTAATATAATTGATTTATATTAGTAACTAATTATTTCATTCAATTATTTATTAGTCAAAACATACCTAATCCTCACGCAATATGTGTTTCTCTATTAGGTTAAAGTTTTAAACTGTCAAAACGCAATTCAAGTTCTCGAGATTGACAGTTAATGGTTTTCCCACTCATGCGTTGTAATTTTTTTTAAATACAGTACGATCCATCATTTTATATGATTTAAATATATGGTTGTACTTTTTTGTTTTTAATATGGTTCTACATTATAAATCTATTAAACCTGAACGTTACCATTGTGGAAATCGAATTAATTAAAAATTATATTACCTGAACAAATATTCAAAATTTATCTAATAAATATATACATATTAGCATCAAACTAATTAATACTTTTTTTTCTGAATAAATGTCACTTCAACACTTTTCACACAGATTGAGAAAATACTTTAAATATATGTAATTTGTTATTAATTACATATTTTTGACCAATAATATTTGAGATAAATAAAATTATTTATAAAACAAATGCAGTTTGCAATTATTTTCAGACGAAAATAAGTATAATTTTCATTGGAATGTGAAGTGATATTTTTTATGTAACAAAAAAAAAACTAAAATAACACTGGTTATGAAACATAAGGAAGAGGGAGTATAAGAAAAAATAGCAGTGGTCGTCTTTCAATTGCCAGAGAACTATTTACTGTAGATTTTTTTTTTAGTAACTGAACTGTAGATTTTTTTTCTCAAAAGTTTAACAGTCTCCACTTACTTCTACGTAACGTCAGTTCATTTAAGTGAAACATTTATTAATAGAATATAATGCATGTTGTTAAAATATAATGCATGCTGTTAACTTGTTAGCATGAGATCTTCATGGTGAAGTGAACAACCACGGCATTCATGATAACAACATATACCTATTGCATGCGCTAAACCTAAAATACCAATGAGTTTCTGTTTTAAAATCAACCCACAAAAAGGAAAACAATAGGGAACAAAGAACCATATAACACATGCACATACCTATGACACATGCTACCTTTAATTCATATAGCACATGCAAAATATATACATATGTATTATTTTAGATATAACAAAATCGTCTCAGCTTATAGAGAATGCATATTTTGTCATGTCAAAGTGCACGATGGCTCGCTATGTCTAGAATCATAATGGCGATACTCGAATTGAGTGTTCATTACAAGCTGAATAAGCCAATAAATTTACCATCGTGAGACACGAGTTAGTTTTCTTTTGGTGGAGTAACTGATAAATGAGCCATAGGTGTTGGTTGAGTGAACTTGCGTTACATGAAAGTAAGCGAAGATTGTTAGTAATTGGTTATCTCATGGTCAAAGTAAGTGAAAATGAAATGTGTTTTCTTTTTAGTCCAAGTCTTGACTCTTTAACATTATACTATAACAATTACAAATGTAGCGTATTATATAATATATTTGGCCAAATTAGTCGTACGTTATCCGCAAATACCGTGACTTCGATGGTCACAATGCCCGCAGTTTTATTCAACCTGTTCGACTTTAAATTAATCAAGCCCACTGAAAAATGTTCCCGTTAATCTACATGATAATTACATCCACTATCTAGTTTCAACGTGGTTAATTAATCAGCTGTACACCTTACCTCGAGTGTCTTGACTTTGAGAAGTAATCGAAAGAGAATAGTATCACCTCAATCTCCCATGCAATACATGCTGACATGGCGCCAAGTAAGCTTCACACGTGTGGTGCATAAACTTTGGATCGCACTTAAGGACAAACTTTTGTATTATCGAGGCTTACACATGGACCTTGCCGACTTGGATTCCTTCTTTTTTCTGAGACTCAAAAAGAGTATCTATCTTTTATACGTTCTTTAAAAAAAAAATCTTTCATGCGTTTTAAAAAAATCTGTTCATCATATATAATCCCACAATATGTATGTATAAATATGACATGAAATTGAAATACACTACAAAACAAAACACTGCTGGCGAAACAATTACGGAATTTTATAAGCTAGTTAAAGAGACTACTGTCAGTGCTAAATGTATTGTACGTTCGAATATATAGATTTTAAAATTCTTACTTCAAATCGTATTGGTATAAAATACACACAAAAGTCACGAGAACATTTATCAATACCCTACATTGGTACGAGTAGGACCGGTATGATTATATATTTAATAACCGCTTTGATTAAATAGAATAGTTCTGCTACAAATTTGAGATGTTGTCTATTAAAAAAAAAACAAATTTGAGATGTTGTCGTCCTTTAAATAGCAGTAATATAAATGATGAATCTGGTAACAATTAAATGCTTTGAGGGTTTGAGCAGTGAAAATCAAATCCAAGAGCTGACGAAGACACGTCAGAAATAATAATGACGTAACGACCGTTTTTGTTGGCGTTTGTTTTTTTCTTGCCCCCAGTCCCCACATCATTCTCGCGTTGTGCCCACCTCGAACTTAACGGCGTAAGTTGTTGGCGTTAATACTAACCATGTTCGTTTACATGTCGCGCGACCTGCGATTTGCGACTAAGATTATGTTCGTTTACGTGTCGCACGACATGCGACTTGCGACTTGCGACTAAACATACGAACTGCAACTAAAACTATGTTCGTTTACGTGTAGTGCGACCTGCGATCTGCGACCTGCGACCAGTCGCGCGATCAAAATTTTCTTAATTTTTAGTCGCTGTTTTATGGAACGACTTGAATGGGAACCCGCGACTGGTCGCACGATCAGTCGCGCGACATCAAAACGAACAACAACCTGCGACTTGCGACATGCGACCAATCGCATGTCGCATGTTACGCGACAGCAAAACGAACAACAACCTGCGACCTGCGATCAGTCGCAGGTCGCATGTCGCATGTCGCAGGTCGCGCGACACGTAAACGAACATAGCCACTGTATCAGCCTAACATAAGATAGTTACCCAAGGGTAAAGGGACTGTGGACACCTGTGGTAGCTGGTAAGAAAATCTTCGACAATCTACTGCACCAAAATGTTTTTTTTTGGGGTAAAATGTACCAAAATGTTTTCTTATGAAGTAACATGTTATATGGATTTTCTTTGATATAGATAGTCACGTAGACCTTGTAGACATTTGTTATATGGATTTTCATTGATATAGATAGTCACGTAGACCTTGTAGACATTGTTGGATAATCCCAATTAACTTGAGCAGCAAGTTAACTCATTAAAGTGAAGTTTGATGGATTAAGGAAAAAGAAAAACATATCGAGCTTAGGAATATTTCCATATTATTATTAGGAAAAAATGTACCTTCGCCCTTAGGAAAAGATGTAGCTTCTTCCTATATAAAGAGTTCTCATGGAGAGATGTTCCATCAAGAGAAACACATTGAAAGGTTTAGTTTTGAGAGAGTTTCTAAATCAAATAAGAGGAGAAGTTCTTATAATCATTGTGTTTGTGCAACTTTAATTGGTATCAGAGCTCCAGGTTTCGAAGGTCGTTTACAAGAGGAATTGTAACTTCGATCAAAACATGAGAGACGATTCTCAAGCACGTGATAAAGGTCTTGAGATGAAGAAGGACATACGATGTCCGATGCTAACATCGACCAACTACACCGTATAGTCGATGCGAATGAAAGTGATGCTTCGTTTAAACGAAGTTTGGGATACGATTGATCCAAAGAGTAACGATGCAAAGAAGAACAATATGGCGATTGCTCTAATCTTTCAATCAGGCCTGGTGGCGCTAATACTTCAGATTGGAGAACATGATACATCGAAGAAGATTTGGGAAGCTATCAAATCCCGTAACCTAGGTGCTGATCGCGTGAGAGAAGCAAGGTTACAAACTTTGATGTCTGAGTTCGACAAACTGAAGATGACAGACATAGACACGGTGGATGACTACGCAGGAAAACTTTCAGGCTTAGCATCGAGATCAGCCGCGTTAGGAGAGATAATGGAAGCATCAAAGCTGGTCAAGAAGTTTCTGAAGGGACTTCCAAGAACGAAGTTCATTCACATCGTAGCTTCGTTAGAACAAGTGTTGGATCAAAATTTAACGGGATTCGAAGACATTGTTGGCAGATTGAAGGCTTTCGAAGAACGAATCAAAGAAGAAACCCAAGATGAAGATCAATCGAAGCTAATGTTTGTAAAGAATGATGCACAAGGTCATGGAAGCCATAATGATGCACAAGGTCATGGAAGCCATAGCAACTCGCGAGGAAGAGGCAGAGGTAGAGGTTATGGTGGAAGAGGAAGAGGACGAGGAAGGTCTAATGGTTCTGATGGTCATAACAAAGGAGGAAAAGCTTCGGACAAGACCAAAAAAGACTACTCCAAGGTTAAATACTGGAGATGCGACAAGATGGGGCACTTCGTGTCACATTGTCCTACACGACCAAGAGAAGAAGCTAACCTTACGGAAACACAAGAAGCAGATGCATTATATATGCATGAAGTAGTATTCCTCAACGAAAAGAGAGTGTTTCCTAAGAGGTTTAATGAATGCGATGGAAATACGAGTATATGGTACCTTAACAATGGTGCAAGTAACCATATGACAGGCAAGAGAGAGTTCTTCTCAAACCTAGATGCGAGCATCAAAGGCAAAGTTAAATTCGGTGATGGATCAAACATCGAGATTATTGGGAAAGGTTCGATCACGTTCATCGGAAAAACAGGGGAGAGAAGAGCACTCAAAGATATCTACTACATCCCAAGTTTTAAACACAATATCATAAGTCTTTGACAAGCAACCGAGATGGGTTGTGAGGTTAATATGAAAGAAGACTTATTGATGCTGAAAGATCTCCGTGGAAGGCTATTAGTACAAGTCGCAAGGCAACCAAACCGATTGTATAAGACGCCAATGGAGGTTGAATATCCGAAGAGTCTTCAAATACAAGAAACTGATGTTACATGGACGTGGCATGCACGGCTAGGACATGTGAACTTTGAAATCATGAAGAATATGGTAGACAAAGAGATGGTAGTAGGGATGCCTCAGGTGATACACGAGAAAGATGTGTGCAGCGCCTGCTTAGTTGGGAAGCAAACTCGGAAGTCTTTCTCGCCTAAAGCAAAGTATCGAGCATCACACGCATTGGAGTTGGTACATGGTGACTTGTGTGGTCCGATATCACCATCAACACCAGCAAACAATAGATATGTATTTGTCTTAATTGATGATTACTCAAGATATATGTGGACGATGCTGCTAAGAGAGAAGAGTGAAGCGTTTGATCGGTTCAAAAAGTTCAAGGAGTACGTGGAGAATCAATCGAAGCTACAAATCAAGACTTTTCGCACCGATAGAGGAGGAGAGTTCACATCTTATGAGTTCATTCGTTTTTGTGAAGAAAACGGTGTAACTAGACATCTCACCGAACCGTATACACCGCAACAAAATGGTGTGGTTAAGAGAAGAAATATAACACTAATGGAGATGACTAGAAGTTTGATGAAAGCTATGAAGATACCTAATCAGCTACGGGGAGAAGCAGTACGTCATTCAACGTATCTCATAAACCGCATTGCTACAAAGGCTTTGGAAAACAAGACTCCATACGAAAGCTTGTATATTAAGAAACCGAACATTGAGCATCTAAGGATCTTTGGATGTGTAGCTTTTGCAAAAATCAACAGTACTCATCTCAAGAAGCTGGATGATCGATCAAGGATGGAGATCAACCTAGGCATAGAGCCCGGCTCAAAATCTTACAGGCTATATGATCCGGTTGCGAAGAAGATAATTGTTAGTAGAGATGTAATCTTTGACGAGAAGAAAAGTTGGGATTGGTCCACACTATCAACAAACGTAGACGAAGAACTAGGATCATTCAAGCTTCCTCATATTGATGTTACAGAAGAAGGAGATGGTGATGAGCATCAAGATCACCAACACTATGAAGAGCAAAACAATAATGAAGAAGAAGAAGCTGTAGACGCATGTGAACAAGAACAAGTAGCAGAGAACAACGATGCAAACCAAGACCAGCATGTAACATCAAGATATGGTCGTAACATCAGAAAACCAAAGCGGTTCGATGATTACATCCTACTCGCTGAAGTTGAAGGTGGCAGACTCTTGCTCACCATCGAAGGTGAACCAGAAAGTTACATCGAAGCTGCAGTGATACAAGCTTGGATCAATGCAATGAAGGCAGAGATCAAATCTATCATCAAAAATAAGACTTGGAAGCTCGTCAAGAAGCCGGCAGGTGTGAAACCGATAGGTTTGAAGTGGATCTATAAGATCAAGAGGAATGCAGATGGAACGGTGATCAAATACAAAGCAAGGCTAGTTGCAAAAGGTTACGGGCAACAACAAGGCATAGACTTCGACGAAGTATTTGCACCAGTTGCTCGCATAGAAACCATATGACTACTCCTGGCGTTAGCAGCAACTAATGGATGGGAGATCCATCACTTAGATGTGAAAACTGCGTTCCTGAATGGACACTTAAATGAGGATGTATACGTTACTCAACCAGAAGGCTTTGTGGAGAACGGAAAGGAGGATCATGTGTACAAACTTAGCAAAGCACTATACGGTTTGCGTCAAGCTCCGAGAGCTTGGAACTTCAAACTCGACCGTGTTCTCAAGGAGATGGAGTTCACGAAGTGCACCAAGGAACCTGCGGTATATTAAAAGAAACAGAAGGGGGAGCTTCTGATAATAGCTATATACGTTGATGATTTGTTTGTAACAGGTACTTCACTCAACGTTATCAAGCAATTCAAAGATGATATGTCAAGAAGATTTGAAATGTCAGACCTCGAGATGCTTACATACTATCTTGGTATAGAAGTAACGCAAGGAGCTGATGGCATTCGAATCAAGCAAGGAGGATACGCGCAAGGTATACTTGTCAAGACGAAGATGAAGTCATGTAACTATACTCACGTTCTGATGCACACGAGTTTGAAAGTATCAAAGGCAGAGGAGGAGCCTGAGATTGATGCAACATCATATCGAAACACCATAGGATGCTTAAGAGAGAGTCATAGAGAAGCAGTGAAGCATCTATACTCACGTTCTGATGCAACATCGTATCGAAGAAGTGCGATGCACCTATTAACGGTCTATGGAAGTTCATCGGAGTTCAGAAGATCAACATACCCGAGATTCGAGTTGGAATTAATGGGGAGAATGTTGGATAATTCCGGTTAACTTGAGGAGCAAGTTAACTCATTAAAGTGAAGTTTGATGGGTTAAGGAAAAAGGAAAACATATTGAGCTTAGGAATATTTTCATATTATTATCAGAAAAATATGTAGCTTATTCCTATATAAAAAGTTCTCATGGAGAGATGTTCTATCAAGAGAAACACATTGAAAAGTTTAGTTTTGAGAGAGTTTTTAAATCTAACAAGAAGAAAAGTTCTTATAATCATTGTGTTTGTGCAACTTTAGACATGAGTTAAAAATGTTAAGAGGGTTAGCTATAAAATGTGGTTTCACTGCATTAGCAAATAACAAGTTAATAACTATAGAATCACATGGTGATTTTAATGTATGATATTCAAGTTACAACAGGTAAACGGATATCGACCCGCATCACATAACAAACGTTTGGACACTAGAAAAATTATATAACTAAAAAAGCTTGTTATATGCTAATGATATCTGTGTTGTGAAAAACAAATATTTTCCCAAACTCCTCGATGTATATTATAGGGGGATAAATAAACCATTTAATAACCAACTAGCACCAATCAAGTTTAACTAACTAATAACTACTTATTTTAACTAATTTGTAGTTAAAATCAACTAAAAATATTTAGAACACTAAAGAGTATTATAGATGTTTTGAGTTCTATAATCAAACTTTATTTTTTATTACCAAGTCATAAACCAAAAGTATCAGACATTTGAAAGTGTGGAACACAAATCAAACATTGGCAAGTGTGGAGCATAAATCAAACTTTAGTAATATATATGCATACACTTTAAGTCGTTTACAGCATAACACAGGTCATCGGATTTGAAGTTAGATAAATACAATGAAAGACTACCATCCAACATGCACACCAACGAGGCTGGTCTCTTTTTCATAACGCAATTTAGAAGAAAAAAACAATACACCCTAAAAAAAACTTCAATATCACAATTCACAATAATGAAACAAATGTTGAGATTGGACAAAAGATTCTTCGTCTATTCGGGAAAAGAAAGATAGACTTAAAGATATAATGAACAAAACCAAAAACACTTTGTGTCTGCATCCAGAACGAGTACATTGTGACATATTAAAGATAAGGTTTCATACCGCAATTTTTGTAGGTTTCTTCTTTTATTTTGTTTTGTCAATGATGTCGTTTCCATTACAAATCAATCATTTACGACCAGTATAAAGTATAAACTAGGCCTGGGCATTTCGGGTATCGGTTCGGTTCGGTTCGGGTATTTCGGGTTTCGGGTAGTTCGGATAGGGGCTAGAGGATCCATTTAGTACTTGATCTATTTTCGGTTCGGTTCGGTTCGGATAGTTTCGGGTTCCGTTCGGTTCGGATAGTAAATATAGGAACCGGAAAATATCCGGAAAAAGTTCGGTTCTCATTTGGATCCGGTTCGGGTTCGGATAGTTCGGGTAGTTCGGATAATTTGGATAAAATATCGGTTATTTAGGGTAAAATATCAAATAATTAAGATGATTTACATAAAAATTTTGGATATTTTGGATTACTTTGGATATTTCGGATAAAACTATTCGGATACTTTCGGGTAGTTTGGATACTTTATAATAATTTAGTTATCATCAACTATTTTCAGATACTTTTAATAGAATTTTAAATTTAAAATATATATTTAATGATGTTATATGTATATATAATTAATATTTTTATATATTCGGGTACCCGTTCGGTTCTCGGTTCGGTTCCGGTTCGGTTCGGTTATTTCGGATATAAAAATATAGGAACCGTTCGGGTATTTGAAGGTATTGGTCCGGTTCCGGTTTAGGGTATTTCGGTTCGGTTCTTCGGTTCCGG
Organism: Brassica napus; assembly: GCF_020379485.1. Taxonomy (NCBI): domain Eukaryota; kingdom Viridiplantae; phylum Streptophyta; class Magnoliopsida; order Brassicales; family Brassicaceae; genus Brassica; species Brassica napus. The sequence goes on along the minus strand of NC_063452.1, from coordinate 5,462,718 downwards.
TTATTTTGCCCAGGCCTAGTATAAACAATAGAAAACCGATAAGAGGACCGGAGTATAGGATCTTATAGTAAACCAATAAACAAAATCCGGTATAAATAAATCGAGGTTTGGTCAAAACAGTTCAAGACAAGCAAATGTCCCAAATATATACATATATCGCTCACTAGTCGCTACTCAACACTTCGAAGGTTACACGGATCTGTCTAGAAACATCACTAAACTAGCCCAATCTCGATGGATTCTATTAAAAAACATTTTTTATTGGATGTGACATTCATAAGATTTGGAACATGAAAAGAAAATTTCCATAGAATTCTAAACGATGGTTCATTTCACTCTGGTATTGCTTTCTTCTTTCCACTCTGATGCTTTAATGTTTTGTTTATTTTATTTTGGTTACGTACTTGAGCATATCTTTGCTTGTCCACAAACAACAAAACAAGAACTCATCGCCATTATCATTAAGATATTTATCCATCCAAAATCAGTTTTAAATTTTAATTTAACAAAGAAAGAAAAAAAAGGCAAAGATTGGAATGTTTTAATGCTCTTCAGCTACTTATTGCAATATGCAGAGAGACCTCATACAACAGGCAAGCACACGGAACCAATAAGCGAAGCTTCTAGGAGACTCTAAACAGTGATCCCAAGGGACCTTTTGAACTTCTCTACCTCTAAGTAGACAGTGGAGTAAGGCAAGAACTCAGAGAAGTAATCTCCGCTTAAATGGTTGATAGCTACAGCGAGTTTCGGGATCTCTAAGGTTTCTTCGTTGGTTAGCGTTCTAATAAACCTTGCTGGATTGCCTCCCCATAGTTCACCCGATGGGATCCTTCTTCCTGGTGGCACAACCGAACCAGCTTCCAGGATTGAGCGGGTCTCCACCAGCGAACCTTCCATTAGTATTGAATGTTGCCCGATGATGCACTCTGGTTCGATGGTACATGATCTCAGAAGACTGTATGCACCCACTGTCACGTACCTGTCGATCAATGTCTCTGCTGGTAATCCTGTAAACTCAAAATAAACGATAACCCTAAAATCAAACTTTCAATTATATCAAAAGCCAGAGCTGCTGAAAAGAGTTAAACTTTAGTGTATAATTGTAATACAGAACCAAGACATGCACTAGCCTCATTGTTCATTGGATTTGAGATAAACATGAAACTGAGTATTTGAGGCACTTATTCACATTTCAAATACCTGTTTCGGATCTTCGGGTTGGGGTTTTTACATCTTTTTCGAATTTTCGGATAACAATTCGGATTCGCATATGTTTTATACTATCCTACAATATTCATTCAGGTAGTTTTACATCTCAGATCGTATACGGATTCCATTTCTTTGGTTCGGGTTCAGATCTCGGGTTTTATAAATAGGACTGAAACATGATCGAATGTATACTCTTGGTATGTTGAATGATATATATAACTCATGGTTTCCTACTGCTACACAAGATGATCCACCACGTGCACTAATCTACTCAACTCTCAATGCTAAGCTCAAGCACACATCCTCAGTACGATTCCTATCACATACACAACCTCAACGAATCTAAACCACTAAAGTCCCCTCCTATATAACATTATCTTGATTCCATTACCAGCAACAAAAACCAGGCATTAGATAATCAGGATGTCCGAAAATGGATGAAACAACAACAACCTGTTGGGGACGACCACGCGGCATGGACAACGCAACGTTCCTGAACATTCGAGCAGAACCCGAGCGTGATTTTGTTGAGATCGCCGCGCAAAACGGCGCCGTTCCAGACGGAGGAGCCGTCCCAGACAGTGACCTGACCTGCCAACACGGCGTTGGGTGCCACGTAGGCGTCAACGGCTACCTTCGGAAGCCACTGTCCCAAGGGAATGATCTGCCTCTGTCCCCTGTAGTCCCACTTCACACGATCCGGCGACGGCGACGGCGACACCGTTAGTTTTGGCTTCGGCGGGTCCGTATGCGTCGCGAGTGCCGCTTCCGCAGCGAAGCAGCGACGGATCAGGCTGGAAGCTACTCCTCTCCGAGAGAATCGAGCTATCGAAGTCGCCATTGGTGTGGATTTTTGGATTCTTCACGGATTTGCGAAGCTAGTAGAGAGAGAGTGGCCGTCGAGAGATTCAGATGAAAATGAACAAAATTTAAATTGGGCCTTAATGGACCTAATTGTAGCACGGGGGGGGGGGGGGGGGGGGGGGGGGGGGGTCGTTGTATAAACTCTTAATCATTTTGGTTAGTGGCTTTGATCCTTGCGAAGCCCAATAGTAATTGAGACGGCGTCGTTTTTTGCACCCTTTCTGTTTAATGGCTTTGCTCATTATGAAGCACTTTCTTATTTTTCAAAAATACAAAATTAAGATTTCTGTAATGTTATAAATCTGAAGAATAAATGTCAAGAATACACGCACCGAAAATTGACGTTTTTGTGTGTACTTATATTATGTGAAGTCCGCGTCACTATTCACGCACAGTAATTCTACTTTTTTACTTCTATATAAACGATCGATTTCGATGATTTGTAACTCGCACATCAACATCTCTTCTTTCTCTTTATAAGTATTTTTTCTCGCATATTTTCATATCAATATTATTTCCTTTCTACGGGTATAAAATTTCACCTTTATTTAAAATTTTCGATACAATAAAATCATAAGTTATTTTATAACACGTTATCAGCATGATCACTCTGCGATTCGAAATCAAATGACAAATATAGTGAAACTTCAGTTTCCGTCTCTCGAAATATCTGGAGCAAATTACACGACATGGATCACAAATATGGAGTTTCATCTAGATTCTGAGAAAATCCTCAATACAATAAAAGAATGAAATAAATCAGCTTCTCATGAAAAGGCTAAGGCCGTAATATTTCTGAGAAAGCACCTAAATGAAAACCTTACGCATGATTATGCAAGGATAAAAAATCCTCTAGATCTTCGGAAATCTCTAAAAAAAAGGTTCGATAACCAGAAGAAAATAACTCTACCCCATGCACTCGATGAGTGGGCAAGCAAACGGTTTCAAGATTTTGAAAAGGTGGAAACGTATAGTTCCGCTATATTAAGGATAGCAGCGCAATTAGAATATTGCGGTAAGCCCGTGACGGAAGCATAAATGCTTGAGAGAACTTACCAAATGTTCCACAAAAATCATTATGTTCTACAAGAACAATACAGAAACCGTAGGTATACAAGGTTCTCTGAACTCGCTGTGGCGCTCATGATAGCAGAGAAAAATAATGAACACCTTATTAAAAAACCACAATACCCAACCCACGGGAACCAAAGCATTTCCTGAGGTCAATGCAACAAATGTGAAAAATCTGGAAAAAGGAAATTATTTTTATCGTGGTCGTAGCCGTGGTTGTGGTCGTAGCCATCGATTTAATCGTGGTCATGAAAGGAGTTACAACCCAAGAGGAAGGGGATCCAACACATGGAATCGATCTGATCGAGTAAAAGGGAAAGAAGCCCAAGAAAACTCTACTCGTAAAAATGAGAACGTCTGTTACAGATGTGGATCGAAGGGACATTGGTCTCAAGTGTGTAGAACTCCTCACCACCTATGTAAGTTGTACCAAGAGACCATCAATGGAAAGACAAAGGAAGTGAATCTTATTGAACACTTTGAGGGTATAACTTCGACGTATTTTGAGTCCTCTGATTTTATCAACGATTTTGACGATGCTGCTCATCAAGATAATTAATATTGAAAGTGATCCATTTCGACCACTTGAGAAAAATGAAGAGATATTTGGTCCGGAAGTACCATATCTAAGTGCAATTGGAGGGCTGATGTACCTTTCAAACTGTACATGGCCTGATATATCACTCGATGTTAATCTTTTGGCAAGATTCAGCTCATCTCTCACACGAAGACATTGGAGTGGAATTAAACATATTTTTCGTTATCTTAAAGGGACAATTGAATTGGGCTTGTTTTACCCTAAAGATTCAAAAGGTCAAATGGTTGGTTTTGCAGATGCATGATATCTTTCAGATGCATGATATCTTTCAGATCCACACAAAGCCCGATCGCAAACAAGATACGTTTTCAGGATCGGAGGCACTGCAATTTCTTGGCGCTCTCAGAAACAAACGCTCGTGGCTACTTCTTCAAATCATGCTGAGATCATTGCACTCCATGAAGCAAGTAGAGAATGTGTATGGCTAAGATCAATAAGCTGACACATTTGTTCAAGCAGTGGGATTGACGAACATACGGAGCCAAATATTTTATATAAAGATAATGCGGCATGTGTTGCTTAAACAAAGGAAGAATATATCAAAAGCGATAGAACGAAGCATATTCATCTGAAGTTCTTCTCATACACTCAAGAGCTCGTGAAGAAGAAAGAGATTGAAGTAAGATATGTCCGATCATGTGACAATGCAGCCGACCTCTTCACAAAATCACTTCCGACTTCGGTATTCAGAAAACATGTCCATAACATTGGAATGTGTCATCAGAAAGATCTATGACTGCTCATTCGACGGAGAGCTTACGTAGTTGTACTCTTTTTACCTTACTATGGTTTTTCCCATTGGGCTTTCATAGAAAAGTTTTTAACGAGGCAACAAAGACGTTAAACAAGAGACGATAGTGACACCGGTCTCCAAGGAGGAATGTTATAAACGTGAAGAATGAATGTCAAGAATACACGCACCGAAAATTGACGTTTTCGTGTGTACGTATATTATGTGGAGCCTGCGTCACTATGCACGCACAGTAATTCTACTTTTTTACTTCTATATAAACGATCGATTTCGATAATTTATACCTCACACCTCACACCTCAACATCTCTTCTCCCTCTTTATAAATATTCTCTCTCAAATATTTATCTCATATCAATATTATTTCTTTTATGCGGATATAAAATTTCATCCTTATTTAAAATTCTCCGTACTATAAAATCATAAGTTTTTTTTATAACATGTAAATCATTTTTTGATTCGCACAGTTTTTATTCTTTTATTTCACACAGATTTCAAACCATCGATGGAACAAATCCATGAACCATTAATACATTATTCAAAATGTAGCAGAAGTTTCATTATCATTTTTTTTTCTTTATCTAGAAGTTTATCCAGATAGAACTTAGATTTTTAAGCTCCTAATAAATTTACTTGTTTTAATTTATTAAAAACAGCTCTAAATTCCTGTCGTAGACGTAATCACAAATTGCTAAAAGCCTAAAACAAATCAATAAAAGAGTAATGACAAAATCCAATTACAAAATAAAAAAAATGAAATGAAATCCAGAAAGTATCAACTCGTGTGTAATAGTGACATGAATTGACAATGACAATAAACCCCTCTGCATAATGGGAAACAAATCTCTGATAGATACAGTTATTAATCGCATTTTTCGAGGATACAATTGTAAATTACCGATAAATCAATAACACTGTCCAAAATAAAATAAAAACGAGCCACGGCCAAGTTGCAAAAGCATCGGAGTCAAAGAATCCATCCGATCGAGAGAAGAGGAGAGAAGAGAGAGACGAAAACAAAAAGAAAAAAAAATCGCAAAACCTTTCTTTCATCTTCCCGTCACTTTCTCGGAAGGATTCGTCGTTTCTCTCTTGCCATCATCCTCCTCACGAACAATCGAGAAAGAGTCATCTTCCCACGGAGAACTACTAATCCCAAACTACCATTACCTTCTCTCGATAAGTTGACCCCGACGAATCCGCCAGGTAAACACACCTCTGATTCCCTGCGATTCTCACTGTTTTCCCTAATCAAAATCGATTTTATTAATCCTACAGTAGAAATGGCTAGCCAAGGCGGGTCATCAAGACGGAGCTTATCCGTAACGACTTCGTCTTTGCACGGGAAGAAGAAATCCATGGAACTCGGCGAGCGAGGTCTCCTCGACACTGGCCGGAGATCTCTAACTGTTTCGCGTTCCCCTTTGTAAAGCCTTCTCCTCTCAATCTTGTATACTAAATCGAGATGTGTTATTAGCTTTGTAATGTTGGTTCCTTTAGAAGCAAGTAAAAATTAGATTTAATTTTGGAGCAGGGGTTTAACGGGAGGAGAGCGAACTGTTAAACGCTTAAGGCTATCGAAAGCCATTACAGTTCCAGCAACGACTACTATCTATGATGCTTGTAAAAACATGGCTTCGAGGAAAGTTGACGCCTTGTTGTTGACTGACTCTAACGAAATGCTTTGTGGGATTTTTACTGACAGGGTAATCTCACACTATCATTGCTCCAAGCAAGTTACAAATAAAAAGCTAAAACGATTATGCTTGACGTTTGCAGGACATAGCCACAAGGGTGATATCGCAGGAAGTTAATGTGGAGGAAACACCTGTGTCCAAGGTTATGACTAGGAACCCAATGTTCGTTCTTTCTGAGACACTTGCTGTTGACGCTCTTCAGAAGATGGTCCTAGGTTTGTGGTGTTTGCTTTATAGTTAGAGGAACATCATGTTTTGTTTTTCCAATCCTTGCGTATTGGTCCCTTAATGAGGCTTAAATTAACCCTGCAGGAAAATTCAGACACCTGCCTGTTGTTGAAAATGGCGAAGTGATTGCTCTACTTGATATAGCCAAGTGTCTGTATGATGCGATTGCTCGTATGGAGAGGGCAGCTGAGAAAGGTAAGGCAATAGCTGCTGCTGTAGAAGGTGTTGAAAGAAGTTGGGGAACAAATACTTCAGGTGAGTGTGGGAACTGAACCTTTTCTACTAGTATCTCATTTTCTCTTGGCTTCTCAGATCTTTAAATTCTCATTATGTTGATTTTTTGTTAATGTAGTTCACAACACTTTCATTGAAACGCTTCGAGACCGGATGTTTAGACCTTCTTTATCAACAATTATACCAGATGATTCAAAGTAGGGTAATCTCTTCTTTTTCTAATTAAACTCTCATTACAACAATCTTGAGTGTTCTTTTCTTACCCATTACTGGTGTTTGTTCAGGGTTTTGAAAGTCTCACCAGCCGATACAGTGTTGACTGTAGCAAAGAAGATGGTTGAACTTCAGTCAAGCTGTGCAGTCGTGATGATCGAGGACAAGCTTGGAGGGATATTTACGTGAGTTCTCCTTTCTGAAAGCTTTGGAAGTTTTGTTTAACAATTTATCTCTTTCTGAGCTCAAGTGGTTTTACCAACTTCCCTTCAGATACTATGATATAAGCTTAGCTAATGAAAGTCTCCTGTCTTCCTCCGAAAAATAATATAGCTAGATTATGCTGTGACTGAACTCATTTGTCTTCCTTGTAATGATAACGTCTAAGAGTTTTGTTTTTTTGGTTTATCTAGTTCCAAGGATATACTGATGCGGGTCGTGGCTGAAAATCTTCCTCCATCTGAGACTACAATGGAACAGGTAGGATTAAGTTTAGTCTCCTCTTCAGGCTCTTGTATTATTCAAGTTTCCATTTTTGGACTAAATTTTTAACCATCTTAGATTCCTATTTCCAGCTGAGTTTATTGTTTGTTCTCATTCGTGAATGCGTAGGTTATGACTCAGAATCCAGAATCTACGTCAGTTGACACACCAATCGTTGAAGCTCTGCACATCATGCACGAGGGGAAATTTCTACACCTTCCTGTTACGGACAAAGGTAAAAAGTTCTGTTTACATTTTGGATTGCAAGTCTTGCGAAAACTAAATAGGCAAAACGTATGATAACAAATCCACTGATCTCATTTTAAATAACAAAAAGGGTTTCCTTATTGCAGAAGGAGATGTAGTTGCAGTTGTCGATGTAATCCATGTAACTCACGCTGCTGTCGCCACAGTAAGTCTCCTATCTATTTCTGTAAAGTGTTTTGATTATGACAAATCCACTGCTCTCATTTTTGATGTGATCAGGCTGGAACTACTGCGGGAATAGGTAACGAAGCAACAAACACAATGATGCAAACGTTTTGGGATTCAGCAATGGCATTGTCTCCTAATGAGGAAGACGAGGACACGAGAAGGTCAGTACTTCGACTTGCTTAAACCACTAAACATGTTTCTTTTCGAATTTGAGCTTAGTTTTACTGACTTAGGAAAACAATTGTTTTCAGTGAAAGCTCTTTGAAAGTTGCTTCTGAAGCTGAGACAGGAAAATCCTTACCTTTGCCAAATAAATTTTCTTTCAAGATCGAAGACAAGAAGCACAGAATGCACAGATTCATAAGTGGTAAAGCAAAATCTTTGTCTTTGTTCATCAAACAGTTTTTGCTATTGTGTGTGTGTACTCACATGGATTGGTTCTTGAAATACAGACACTCGTAGTTTGACAGAAGTGGTAACCGCGATACTTCAAAGACTAGGGGATGATATCGATCCAGACCACATACCCCAAATATTTGTACGTATATAACCTTTTTTTACAAAAGAACGATGCAAATCTTATTTCGGAATATGTTATAATGGTGGTTGTAATCTGCAGTATGAAGATGAAGACCACGATAAAGTGTTGTTGGCTTCAGATAGTGACCTTCAAGCAGCTATAGACCATGCAAAATCAATTGGCTGGAAGGTAAAGTTTTGATTTAAAAAAATGAATATCTGAACGAGATGTTTGGTATCTGAATTGATTGGATCATTATAAAATTGCAGAGTCTGAGATTACATTTAGATGATTCAAGAAAAGGCAAAGGAAGAAGAAGAAGAGCAACGGTGTCAGCAGAAGCAATGGAGTATGTTGAGAGAGACGGTTGGGGTGCTACTTACAGTGGAGTAGCGGCTGGTGCAGCATTAGTAGCTGGTCTTGGTTTTATGGCTTATCTCAAGAGAGCCGGACAGTGACTCCTCAAAGAGACAATCAAGTTCTCTTACAGATCGATACAAACAAAACAAAAAAGTGTGATGCAACTGAAAACACAGAGGTTTGAAGATTTTGTCTGAAATATTTATATATACAAATTCATGTTTCAAGTGAGGAGTTGGAGTTCAAGAACAAAGGCTTAGCACCTTGTCCTTACTGCTCACACCATTGTCAAATAAGAGAAAAAAAGACTCAAACAGAACAAGGGCTTTGCCATGTGGAGATATCTGCTATAAGTTCTCGAAACTTGTCGATAAGTTCTTTTACATGAACATTCTTCTTTGCGATCTCCTGCATTTACGAACGCTCAACGCTTTAATACAGATTAGTGACGAGTCTACTCAACATGGTTCTCATGGTTCTAGAACTGCTTAAGCTAATGTTTACCTGTCTGAGACTTAAAGCTTGCTCCTCTAACTTTTCGATTTCTTCTACACTTTCAGGAGTTTCTAAACCGTTTTCCATAACAGATGCTTTTGCCTGTTACAGATGAACACACATTATAGATCCTTCAGCTAAACCTAATGGTTAGTAACACCATTATGTTCATTACCTTCTGAGAATTGGGAACAGCACGAAGAGAAGTCACGGAGTTCTTATACCGAACACTAGCTTCATCCAGAGCACTATTCCCACTTCCTCCGCCCCCGCCACCACCAGATTCCGAATGATGCGGTGCTCCGTCAATCGCAGCCGCGTCGGCGGTAACGATAGCCGTACCGTTAGAACTCGCGGTGGCTGGTGTAGACCACGAAGAAGGATTGCAAAGCTCATCATTCATAGCGGAAATGATCTGAAATGCCGATTCAATTGTTTCTTCCAAATGCTTCTCCCCTTCCATCGCCAGCTCCTGCGTCGTATTCACAATACTCTGATTCCTATTTCTTCTCCAGCGACCAGAACAGTGAAAGCTTCAAATACGGCATCGTTTTGTCAAATTATAGTATAAAAATAAATTAATAAAATAAAGGAAAAAAGTTTCTCAGCTACACGAAGTTTACTGTAATATGGTGGAAACTATCCAATCTATGAAAATGTGTCAACAACTATACAGAGTTTATGTTAATACATGCCACATATACGAAGTTAATGATTATATGGTGGGAACATAACAAATCGGGTTTAATTGATTTTAATCAAAATTCTTGGGGTCAATCTATAATTTTATTAAAATCAATTAATAAATTATTGTTTTTATGAAGTTTATTAAACTTAATAATTTGATAAACTTAATAATTTTAATAAACTTTAATAAACTTAATAATTTATTAATAAACTTGATTTTATTAATAAACTTAATGAAGTTAATAAATTTATTAATAAATTTAATTATTTTAATAATTTTTGGTTAAGTTTAAAAAATTACAGATTGACCCTATTTATTAAGTTTATTAAATTTAATAAATTATTAAGTTTATTAAGTTTTTTTTATTTAAATTATTAGGTTTACTAAATTTAATAAATTACTCAGTTTATTAATTTAATAAATTATTAAGTTTATTAAAAACAAAATTATTAGGTTTATTAATTTAATAAATTAATAAGTTTATTAAATTTAATAAATTATTAAGTTTATTAAATTTAATAAATTATTAAGTTTACTTAAGTTTTTTTAAATTATTAGGTTTACTAAATTTAATAAATTATTAAGTTTATTAAGTTAATAAATTATTAATGTTATTAAATTTAATAAATTATTAAGTTTTTAAAAATTATTAGGTTTACTAAATTTAATAAATTATTAAGTTTATTAATTTAATAAATTAATAATTGTATTACATTTAATAATTTATTAAGTTTATTAAAACTATTAAGTTTATCAAATTATTAAGTTTGATAAACTTTATAATTTAAAAAACTTAATAAACTTAATAGTTTAGTAAAATGAATAAACTTAATATTTTTTTCCAATTTTATTAAACTTAATAATTTCTTCCAATTTTAATAAACTTCATAAAAACAGTAATTATTAATTGATTTTAATAAAATTAATTGATTTGATTTTAATGATTTAGGGTTAAATTTTAATAAATTACAAATTGACCCCAATAACTTTTATTAAAATCAATTAAATCCGATTGTGATGTTCTTACCATATAATCATTAATTTCGTATATGTGACATGTATTAACATAAACTCCGTGTAGTTGTTGACACATTTTCATATATCGGATGGTTTCCACCGTATTATAGTAAACTTCGTGCGGATAGAAACTTTTTTCCTATTTAAAACTCTGTAACAGCTCTTTGATCCAATCACAACCCGAAGATCCAATGGACAATAACAACCAGCAACCGCCACCACCTACCTCCGCCGCCGTAATCCCTCCTCCTGGATCCACACCAGTATCCCCTTCCAGAGGAGCCTCCTCATACCACGAACTCCTCCAGCAACAGCTCCAAATGTTCTGGAACTACCAACGAACCGAGATCGAACAAGTAAACGATTTCAAAAACCACCAGCTCCCCCTCGCGCGGATCAAAAAGATCATGAAAGCCGACGAAGACGTCCGCATGATCTCCGCGGAGGCGCCGATCCTCTTCGCCAAGGCCTGCGAGATTTTCATCCTCGAGCTCACCATCCGATCGTGGCTCCACGCCGAGGAGAACAAGCGCCGGACGCTTCAGGAGAACGACATCGCCGCCGCGATCACTCGGACGGATATATTCGATTTCCTCGTTGATATCGTTCCTAGGGAGGAGGAGGAGGAGGAAGAGGCGGCGGCTCCCGCTCCTTATTATTACCCGCCGATGGGTCAGCCTGCTGGAACGATGATTGGAAGGCCGGTGGTGGATCATGGTGGTGTTTATGCTCAGCCTCAGTCTCAGGTGTGGCAGAGCGTTTGGCAGAGTTCAGGGGGCGGTGAGGATGTGTCTTATGGAAGCGGAGGAAGTAGCGGCGGCCATGGAAATATCGATAACCAAGGGTTAGTACATTGATTAGTGTGCTTGAATTGAAGAAATGTTAATGAGATGTTCATAAGCTAATCACATTACATCAAACATTCAGATTACTAATGTTAAAGTCTCTTCATTGCCTAGCTCTTAATTATTGTATCCTCTCTCTCTATTGACTTTCTTGTTCTCAAGTTTCAGCTTATTAAACTCTTGTAAACCATGTTGTGCAGTTGAGAGAGCTTGGAAAGATTTTAGATGCTGCCTTGTCTTAAAAGACCAGAAGTTGAGATTGATCTTCAACCCTGCCTTGGATTTTGCATGTGTCTGATTCTTATGCTAGTTTGTGATTTAAATGGCTTACTCGAAAGAAGAGAGACAACAGAAAGGCACTTCTAAGTTACTGCAGCAAAAACTGCAGACTTGCTTAACTACATAATCTAAATGTGCAGATTCTAATTTATGTTTTTTTTTTTTTCTTCTACTCTTGCTTCTTGGTAATGAATTTACATATGAATGAGGAATATACAGTTTGTTGGTTTCTTTCAAAGAACTAAGATGAGAAGTTTTTGCAGCTTGTATTGATCACTATTCACTAGGTTTTATATATTTAAGCTTGTAGATCACTCGCTATAATGGACTGGGTTTTTTTAGACTTTGGTGTAACATCGTGTGCTCATCAACTTCTTACGTTTTAACCGGTTTACTTCCGTCTGGTTCGCTTCTATTTCATGGTTTTGTTTGGTAGTGAATAGGTGGAGTTCGAAGTTACATTTTATAGTTTTAGGGGTAAGAATATGATTTTGGCATAACTTTATGCCAATTATGATAATTTTTGGAGGCAAACGGGAATTGCTATCACAAGGCCCATCTATAACAAATAACAATATCAAGAGGCTCAACAAGGGCCCATATTTACCTTATTACACAATCGGTTGGTGCCTGCTTGTATTTTGGTGCCTCTTTGCAATTTTCATCGTCGATCTCTTCTCGTTTCTCTCTAATCTCTCGCTGCGTGTAGTAGCCTTGGCTAGAGGGTTTATCACTGGGTTTCCGATGGAGGCGTCATCTTCTCGGTCATCGGAATCTTCAGAAGAAACTGCTTCCAAGTTCCTTTCCGACCTTCCATCTCGCGGTTTCTTGTCTTCTACCGTCGTCCCCTCCAACCCGGTAACGTTACTATCTAATTAACTCGCAAGTCGCCGCCTTTTCTTCTGTAGACAGTGATTGGCTTTCATATGCTTCAATTTAGTTCATTTTCATTACGAATCTGTAGATTTGTATGACATGAGTCTTTATCTGATAATGGATTTAGATTTGTTTGTATGGGTTATGTAACTTGTTTTAATTTCCTTTTCTAAGTGAATCATGCATATATGCTTCAGTGTGTAATCGAACTGTGTGTGTAACATCCCGACTTGTGATACGTGAAAATGCTTAAGAGAATTGATTTGGCTGCCTATATCACCAAAGTTGACTTACCTTTACCGTCACACATTCGTTTAGAACTCCAGAATTAAGTGTGTTTGGGCTGGAGTAGTGAAAGCATGGGTGACCTATCGGGAAGTGATTCGCGATACCGTGCGAGTGATTTGGCGAATTGATTTGGCGAATCACTTCCCGATACCGTGCGAGTGAGGCCAAAGCACGGGGAAAGGTCGGGTGGTGATTGCAGGGTCAGTAAACAATGATTTCGAACCTTGGAAATTAACGGACCGACCGTCAGAAAGGATGGGCCCACGGGCCGAGAGAGCGGACGTGGGTGGCCCATTAGCTGTGGGCGATCGGGGTGTTATAGTGTGATTCAAGCATATATTTATATATATGTATATATATATATATTCAATGTAACTGGAAATATTCAAGCAAGAACATTAATTTTCTCAAGGTTCAGTCTTCAATCGTAGATTTTTTGCTAATTTTCTTTTGGATATGATTATAGGGAAGCTTGCGTGTCTACGTATGTGAGCATGACACATCTCCCCCTGGTATTCCTTATCTTTTTAATCTCCCATTTTAGTTTTTGTTTGATGAGTTTGATCTTAGGAAGTTTCTTGCAGCAATCTCTATTTATCTTTTTTTTGTTTGATGATTTTGATTCTAAAAAATGCTAACTTGATTTTGGTCATACATACATCCAGAAGGACAGCTTATCAAGACAAACCAGCAAAACATACTAATCAGATCTCTCTTGCTGAAGAAGCAAAAAGGAGAATCTAGTTCTAAAGGAACTCCTGAAGATGGTCCTAAAAAGAGGTATCCACTACTTACCTTCCCTCGCTTCACTTATCTTACTCAAAGTCCTTGAACTTCTACTATTTTTTAGTTCGCTCCTATTGGCTACAGTAGTGGTTTGTTCATCTTTTACTTTCTTTGTTTATCACAGGGCTGCTAATAAGGCTCTGGACGAGAGGAGCTCAGCTAAAAGACCTGCTACTGTATCTAGACAAGGTTTGTTGCTATCTGACTTCATTCTCAAGAATTCACTGGTCACTTGACTTTTTTTCTTAACAAAAGTTTATTTTTTATGCACAGAAGGATCAAGCAGTCGTTCAGGAGAAAATGACTTGCAGTCATTGACTGTGGAGAAGCTCCGTGCCCTTCTCAAGGAGAAAGGCCTTCCAACAAAAGGAAGAAAGGCAAGTTCAATACATATGTAGCTTCTGGTTTGTTTATCTTTTCTTGTGTGTTCTCTGAGCGATTAATGAATTCGACTTGTCTCTCGCAGGATGAGCTCATTGCACGTCTGAAGAGTGCCAACTGAAGATTGAAAGACGCTAAGATGAATGTATGTATCTTTAGAGGTTTCGAATATTCGAAAAAAGTAATGGCAAGTATGGTTGTTCTTGATGGATACAGATCCTTTTGATCTCTTCTGGTGTACTGGTTATCGAGATGATAAATTATGAATCTGGTTTTGGTTTTGAGATCTTTCATCAAAGAATTAGTGACCTTGTAACATGTAAGCTCATCGAGTTTAACACTAGTTTCATCGTTTGACCTGCAAACCAGAGTAAACCAGACCGTGGCGGTATAAACCAGATGTATAATTGAGCTACTTTGGGTTAATGTGTGGCCTTTTGGGCTACTAACGCATGATACAATGATTAAATGTTTAAAAATCATAACATGACAAAATATAAAATATGGTTGTAACAAAAAGGCTCTTAATTTAAAGATATTTTAAATCTTTAATAGTTTAGAAACTGTATAATTTTGTTTAGGCTCCATGAATAACCAACCATTTAATTGGGTCTTGCAGAGTTTTAATGAAGTTGCTTTACCTTACCTTGCATGGTCGCTTTTTACTTCAAGTTGTCTTTGTTTTCCAATTTGGTCAATTAACTCTTTATATGTTTTAAAATTATGTTTTTCAAATTATATGAAACTAGGATAAGATCCGCGCCTTGCGCGGGATTAAGTTATTATTTTTATTATATTTTGGAGAATGAAACAATAGTTTGGCTTCATTTGGATTACGGGTGTTCAACCCGGATATCGGGTTAGTTTCGGTTCGGTTCGGTTTTTTTCGGTATTTGGTTAGTAAAATATAACTACTATTTTAAATCAATATTTACTTTGACTTTAGTCTTTCACATACTTTTGAAAGATTTCAACTGGACGACTAAATTGATCAGCCAATCTTGTTGCTTTAAATCATTAGTGTTTATATATATATATTATTTAGTTTGAATATTTATTAAATAAAAATTCATATGCGTTATATTTTATGATCATTTGTAACTTATTATAACAAAAAAAATAATCTATTGATCACAAAATTTTCAGAGTGGGAATATTCAAATTTCTAATAATATATAGACATTTTGAAAAATTCAAATATAACATATAAGAAAAAATATAAATGTTTTTATTATATATTTAATGTGATTTTTTAATATCTTTCAATAATATAAAATTAAAAAAAAAGAACTAAGACACAAAAATTGTTATCAAATATTTATTATTCATAATAATTCATTTTCATATATACGTTAATCATATTAGGTAATTTCGTAGCTTCTAATTAAGGAAAGTGCAAAAAAAATTTTGGTAGATTATTTATCAATTAGATAGTTAGTTTAATAAAAAATATAATGTAAGTCAAGATGGACCAACCTATTTTTCTAAGAATAGTATATTTTATATAGTCATTTATTAAATGAGAATCTATAATCATACAGTTCTATGATCATTCATATCATTTTATAACTGAATATTTAAATAATCGATAACAAAAATTTCAATGTGAAATCTTTAATAAGTTTATAATTTATAAATGTTTTTGAAAATTCATTGAAAGTTTTAATATTAAAATATTTATGTAATCTTATGGTATATAGTATAATCTATATATATATATATAAATATATATGTTTTATTATTAAATGATATTTTTTACCCATATGGTTTTAAAATAATGTGTATCTTCTTATAATATTAAATAAAAGTTCATATTAATACAATTTTATGATCATTTGTAACTTATTATGACAAAAAAAATAATCTATTGATCACAAAATTTTCAGAGTGGGGATATTCAAATTTCTAATAATTTATAGACGTTTTAAAAATTCATAATATAACATATAAGAAAAATTATAAATGTTTTTATTATATATTTAATGTGATTTTTAAATATATTTTAATAATATAAAATTAAAAAAAGAACTAAGATACAAAAATTGTTATCAAATATTTATTATTCATTATAATTAATTTTCACATATACGTTAATCATATTAGGTAATTTCGTAGCTTTTATTTAAGGAAAGTGCAAAATATTTTTTGGTACGTTATTTATCAATTCGATAGTTAGTTTAATAAAAAGTGTAATATAAGTTAAGATGAACCAACCTATTTTTCTAGGAATAGTATATTTTGTATAGTTATTTATTAAATAAGAATTTATAATCATACAGTTCTATGATCGTTCATATCGTTTTATAACAAAATATTTAAATCATCGATAACAAAATTTTCAATCTGAAATCTTTAATAAATTTATAATTTATAAATGTTCTTGAAAATTCATTGAAAGTTTTAATATTAAAATATTTATGTAATCTTATGGTATATAGTGTTTAATATATATATATATATATATATATATATTTATTTTATTATTAAATGATATTTTTTACTCATATGGTTTTAAAATCATGTGTATCTTCTTATAATAAAAATGTTAAACCAATTGATCATTAATTTTTAACATAATAATTTTAATAGTTTTAGTCATTTATTGTCGTTTTTAAAAATTCAAAATATAACATATACGAAAAAATCTAAATTTTATTTTTATAGCTAATTTGATTGTTTAATTTATTTTAATAATATAAAATTAAACAAAAAATGATGGAGGAGATATACATTGTTATCAAATCTTTTTTATTAAACTCATTAATTGTCATATATATATTAGTCATTTATGGTAATTCCGTATGTTTTATTTAAGGAAAGAAAATATCATATCATATCATTATATCATATAGTTTGACCAACTTATGTATCTAACAACATATAAAAATCGAATGTGGACCTACTTATTTTTCAATTGAATGTAATTGACTACCTAATTGAGTGCCACCTATGCATTGGGGCCTCTTTTAATTAATACAAAATTGAGGTTACATCTTTTCAAATGTTCCTCAATTAATATATAAGGGATATATTATTTTGTTAACAAAATAAAGGATTTAGACATTTAAGCTTTAGTATTTACTGCTTGGGGGTTTGATATTTAAATTCAAGAAGTTAGGTTTTAAACAATTTTATTAGTTTATAAAAGCATGATTTATTTTGTCCATTTTGATTTAAGTTTTCATTACTTTACTCTTTATGGTTTATTCATCTTTTGATTAGAATAAGGTGATGATTGTTTGTTTGGTTTCTAGATTTTAGATTTTGGTTTTTGGTTTTTAGTTTTTGGTTTTTGGATTTTAGATTTTGGTTTTTGGTTTTTGATTTTGCAGTAGATTTTAGTTTTTGAAAAACATGAATGGTAATTTTAGATTTTGGTTTTTAGTTTTTGGATTTTGCTAATAAAATAATAAAATAAAAATATTATCAATAGTAAAATATTTACTATGGAAATAATAAAATATAATATCATTACCAAAATATAAATAAGCATATTTGAAAAAATAGCAAATAACACAAAATTTAATTCTATGTTTAAACATAAGTTATATATACTTTATTTTATAATTAAAATAATAATTTTAAATCATATTTTTATTTTTTAACTATCTTTTTAAAACATAAGTAAAATAATAGATAAAAAATAACGTAGTCCAAAAGCTAAGAAAATAGAGATTTTGGTTTTTGTGTAGAACTAGGTAGTTATTTGAAAAACTAGTTTCCTAACTTTTTAGAGAATCATTTTTAACAAAATCTTGATTGGCAATTAAAGTGGTTTTTCAAAAACAAAAGCCAAAAACCATTTTAGAAATTACAAACGATCAACCTCTAAATGTTGTTTTCATCATCATAAACAAAAAAAAGTTAAGTAGAAACAAAAATTCGTGTGATTCAAAACCACGAGCCTCTTTGGACGGTGATAATGACACAATGAACTTGTGAGATCGGAGAATGAAGAGAAAGCACTTTAGTTTATTTTTAAAAGTGGTCATGATTCTTCTTTGGTATGTGTCGTTCATAAAGACAAATAATTGTCTGTCGAATCAATGCAAGAAGAGTGATCTGGACAATTTCTAATGAGTAGAGACTTGTCGTAATGAACCCAATCCTCTAAACGGCGCCCTTTTCTAGCCACAATCTGAGTGGCTGACATCAATCTTCCTTATTTTGCATATGAATTAATTATCAATTAGTTATAATTTTTAGGTTTTCATATTATACAACGATACAAATAATTTTCATCCATGCACTAGTAACTATTATTGTATACTGCACAAAACTCTATATTCTCATGCCATATACGTAAATAATAGTGTGTAAAAATCTTCCATTATGGTTTGTACTAACTAACAATATGTTCTGTATAGTATTTATTTCATAAACCTAATTTTTATTATTCGACAGCAATTAATAGCTTTAGTGAAACGGCTAAACTTATATTTAAAAAGCTGGAACATTTTATTGACTATATATATATGCATCTTACATTTCATGTTTTCTTGAAATATTAAGAAAATATGTCGTCTATGAAAGATCTAAAAAACTGCTCATGATTTTGAGAAACACGAGCTTGAAAAGAAGGGTCAGTGGAACTAGTTCCGACTTTTTCTCGATGAGATAAACTCAATTTTCAAACCACGAGAACCACGTGCACATAGAGTAATAAGTTAGATAGCTACTGTATATTTATCACGGAAGTGTATATTTATTCTTTTTCTTCATTCAGTTGAATATCTTGCAGTTATATGTGTAAAATTTCAGCTGAGTAATTCATCAACGTCCTCATTCTTATCCCACACATACATGTTTATATTCGCGGATTCTTGAACAGTCGATTGAACCAGCACTTGTCGGTGTAGGTATAACTGTAAACCCAAACTTAAATACTTGTTTAAAGAGATAATTCTAGTATGGTTAATACTTAATTAATACATATGTCATTAGCTAATAATTACGATGCTTAGAATATTTTTTTTTAAATGGAAAACCTAAAGTTTTATTCTTCAATTCTGAATTATAATTTCGCCTAGAAAAGAGAATCTCTTATCATAAAAATAAACTATTTTAGTTTGGTCTCTGATGGTAGTATATGTACTAAGCAATTGTTCATTGCATATATCATAATTATATACTCTTTTCGTTTCATTTAATCGTTGATGTACCTTAAAAAAATTGTTTTAAAATAAGTGTTTTTTTATAAATTCAGTGTAAAATTTATTGGTTTAATATTTTACTATATTTTCTAAATGTTAAAATATGGTTACGTGTATTGATAACGTTATTTTTATTTAGTAATTATACAAAGTAAATATTTTTTTAATTTGCGTGTATAAATCGCAATCAAATAAAACGTAGGGAATGCTTAATATTCCCTTGATTTTAACAAATCTCCAGGATCCCCTAAGAATCAAAGTTCATTATTTGACAAAACAGATGGATCATTCATTTATCTCATCACTGTGCTGGACTTAACTAATGATTATAATACTAGTAGTTTTCTATTATTTAAATTAGGTTATCGAGATTCAAAAAGAATATCTATAGTACTAATCCAGTTTGGACAATTGATTTTATTTATGTAACCTACAACCTTACCACCTAAATTAAATATTATTTTCACATCATAAATTAGAAACTAATTTGAGACTGGAGAGACCACGGAAATCGTTTGACAGAAAATGACGACTAAATTCATTATAACATATTTAATCATTATTTTATTAATTATAAAACAAAATAAAGTCTTAAAGAAAAACAAATCAACTGTTTTGCTTTGTCTTTTTTTTTTGACGTCACAACTGTTTTGCTTTGTCAAAGTCTGACTCTGAGCCGTGTCTATATTTCTTATAGATGTGTATATTTAATTTCGGCTGGAGATTTGGCAACCAGGCAGTGCGGGAAGTACTGGCCTGTCCTTGTCCACATCTATCATTTATATCATTTTAGGTCAATGAGATTGTATTGTTTTTTTTTTGAACTTTGTGAGATTGTATTGTTGCGTCGACATATATTAATATATGTTTTTTTGTTTTGAGAAAAAACATATATAATATATGTTACAGTATTTTATTATCAGTTCGATACTTATTACTTTAAATTGATTCGTTGCAGCTATTCAAGCAGATACGACTTTTGATCAAGTTAAGCTATTTTTTTCAATGCATAGATTAAATTTCGGCTGGAGATTTGGCAACCAGGCAATGCGAGAAGTACCGGCCTGTCCTTGTCTACGTCTATATCTCATTTATGTCATTTAGGTCAATGAGATTATATTGTTGCGTCGACATATATTATTAGTTTCAGTATTTAATTATTAGTTCGATACTTATTACTTTATGTTTATTCGTTGCAGCTTACAACTTTTGATCTGTTTAAGCTTTTTCAGTGCATAGATTAATGTGGTTGTTAAATAGTAGCAAATTAATAAATATAGTAGCAAAACTATATATAAACCTATAAGAGCTTAGACTAGTAGTAAATTAACCTATAAGAGCTTAGACTATAAACCTATTATTAAATAGTAGCAAATTAATATATATAGCTAAAAATAAAAATAAATAATAAAAGAATAATGCGAAGACTGGCCAAAGGAAACGATAAGTTAAAGAAATGAAATATTCATTTTTTATTAGGTCGTTCGCTGGAATGATATGGTCGGAGCCACAACTTGTGTTCTGTATAGATTATTGTCTCCTCCTATATACTGCATAGATAGTTCCTATAAATAACAGGAACACACACACATCAAAACACATAAAATTCAAACTACCAAAGAAGAAACAAAGAACTCCAAAAATGGAAATTCTCATTGCATCTTTCTTCCTATTTCTAATATTAGGAATTATCCTAATCTTCTCATTTTCAACAAAAGCCCTAAAGAAACAACAAACCAAATCCTCCTACAAGCCGACTTCGTATCTACTCATTGGCTCTATCCTCTCCTTTAACAAAAACCGCCACCGTCTCCTCCAATGGTACACCGATCTCCTCCGTCTCTCTCCCTCTCAAACCATCACCGTCGACTTTCTCTTCAACCGCCGCACCATCGTCACGGGTAACCCCGAAAACGTCGAGCACATTCTCAAAACAAACTTTTCTAACTTCACTAAAGGCAAACCTTTCACCGACCTCCTCGGAGACCTACTCGGCGGTGGAATATTCAACTCGGACGGCGAGTTATGGAGCTCGCAGCGTAAACTCGCTAGCCACGAGTTTACAATGCGTTCACTTAGAGAGTTTACTTTCGAGATCCTCCGTGAAGAAGTCGAAAACCGCCTCGTCCCGGTTCTTTCCTCCGCCGCGGACTACGACGGAGGAAGGACGGTTGATCTCCAGGAGATTCTAAAACGTTTTGCTTTCGATGTGGTTTGTAAAGTTTCTTTGGGTTGGGATCCGGATTGTTTGGACTTAACCCGACCCGTTCCAGCTTTGGTCGAAGCTTTTGATGTAGCGGCGGCGATTAGTGCTCGCCGCGCGACGGAGTCGGTCCACGCCGTGTGGAAGTTAAAGCGTTTGTTGAACGTAGGGAGCGAAAGGAGGCTCAGAGAAGCGATCAAGACCGTACACATGTCCGTCTCTGAGATCATACGTGCCAAGAAGAAGAGTCTTGATATTAGTGGTGACGTTTCAGGCAAGCAAGACCTCTTGTCTAGGTTTCTCGCCGCCGGACACGACGAGGAAGCCGTGAGAGACTCCGTGATCAGCTTTATCATGGCGGGAAGGGATACAACGTCTGCGGCGATGACGTGGCTGTTCTGGTTGTTGAGTGAAAACGGTGACGTGGAGGACAAGATTCTCGAAGAAGTGAGGAACAAGGGATCTTTAGGGTTAGGGTTCGAGGATTTGAAAGATATGAGTTACACGAAAGCTTGTCTATGCGAAGCAATGAGGCTTTACCCACCAGTGGCGTGGGACTCAAAGCATGCAGCAAACGACGACGTTTTACCAGACGGGACACGTGTTAGAAAAGGCGACAAAGTTACTTATTTCCCTTACGGTATGGGAAGGATGGAGAAAGTGTGGGGTCAAGACTGGGAGGAGTTTAAACCGAACCGATGGTTTGAGGAAGAACCAAGTACTAAACCGGTTTTGAAAAGTGTGAGCGTGTTTAAGTTTCCCGTTTTCCAAGCTGGACCAAGAGTTTGTATTGGGAAAGAAATGGCGTTTACACAGATGAAATACGTGATTGGTTCGGTTTTGAGTCGGTTTGAGGTTGTTCCGGTTAGCAAGAACCGGCCGGTATTTGTTCCTCTTCTAACTGCTCACATGGCTGGTGGGCTGAAGGTGAAGATCAAGAGAAGAGAAGAGAAAAGAACATAATTAGTAATAATCAGATTTAATTAATCAATTATTCATGTCCTTATAGAATATCCAGCGAATATGTAAAATGTGTGGTTTATACGTTAAATTAAACTAGATTTCGACCCGCACATCCGGTGTTTATTTTCACTTTATAAACATATACATCTGTTTTTACATTATTATTGGTATATAGTTTTTATTAATTAATCATATCTTTAAAGTTTATTTTTTTCTGATACAATAATTTTATAGTGTGCATGTTTGTCTATTCAATTAATTGTTTCAAACTATTACATGTAATTGTGACTTATATATTTATCTTATTAGATTTGCTCACTAATATATGCAAAGTTCAACAAATTTGAATATTATTTGTATTTATATTTTTTGAAATAAAATATTACCTATAATTTTTAATTAAAATAATAAGTAATATAAATAAATATTTTATTATTTAGTAATTTTATTTGTATTTATGAACATATTAACATATTCATCTACACTAATATTTGAACATTATTACTATTGAATATTAAACGAAAAACACTGATATATGTTTTTAATATGTTAAATTGAAAAATGTTCATGAAATAATATACATACAAATTCATGGTGAGATGAAACTATTTTCTAGTAACTACTGGTGGACTCCATCAATTTAAGTTTAGTGAAATTTTTAAATCTACGATCAATATAGTTGCGGGCAAATAATATACCTGTAATTTGAGTAGTAACTTTTTGAATTACATTATTTAATATTGGAATAGATTTTTCCTTGATATTATGCTGATTTTTTTCCAATAATGTTACAATAACAGAATTATAGGATTATACCATTTATATGTGAGTTTTGTAACAAACAAAAAATATTGTTGCTGTTAAATGAATATACCCGTATTTGATGTTTTATAATTTTGAATACAGCCAACTTCATCTTCTCCAAATGATGTATGTGTTTCAGTATATAAAAAAAACAAGGATCATATAATACAAAGAGAACAATAACTCAAATAATGCCAACACAAGTGCAACAATAAATTCAAAGAGCATCGTAACTCAAATATCACTCGAGCATGTTTACTAAAAATAAAATGCTGTTAGTAACAGAGTTAGTTTGGTCAAGCATTGTCATAGAAGTTATGGCCATGAGATACGTTTATATGTATATGGTTAAATATAGTACACGATTAAGTATTTAATGAAAACGACAGAGACACATGAAATAAGATTTATGAACTAATGTATACCCTTAGTATCAGAAAATGTATGGTCATTTATAATAAATCTGGTCTATGAGACACATGTCATTGGTTTTTTTGTATAGTAAAGCGAAATCATCACAATTAATAAAATATGAGTTGGTAATGTGAGATTTTAGGTGACATTAATTTGAAGATAAATGATAAAACAATTAATATGATAAATGTAACATCAATTTTTAGTAATAGATTTATTAGGTCTATTTTTTCAAAAAATTACATATGAATTAAGGCTGTGACTTCTGTTTTAATATATAAGATTAGTATAAGTGTGTATCAATGTATGATTCTCAGTTTCACACAGATTGCTTGTGAATAGAAAAATATAGTAGATCAGTATGGTTGTCTTATCGAAGTAGATGCAACATATTAATTAGTTTGATAGACAAATGCGAATAAATATTTAAATAATTTTGAGCAATTATGTCATTGACTCATTGTATATTGGATACTAATCAAGAACTATACTTTGGAATTTAAATTTCAGAATAAATGATATATGGTGAGTGCAAATTTTGCATGTAAATATTACTTTTTGTATAAATCAAATTAATGATTTGTGATTAAATAGTATCATTATCACAAGTTATTTCAACTTTAATTTTCCTAAATTATTATTTTGTGGAATTGTGTGATTGTATTTGAGCTGATTGATTTATATATACTCTGTAAATAAACAAGAATCATCTTTCTTGTAAGCAACACCAACAAACCTTAAGATACTAAACCATTCCCTCCACACATCTATTCTTATATTAGTGTTTGTAAGTTATAATATTTCATAATAAATATTGTTTTATAATCAATGAAATGTGATATTATTTAGCACTTCTTAAAAGTATCAAAAGAGAAGAAAGAGTTTTTATATTTTGCTTGAGAAGATAAGCATGAAAATAGAGAAGAAAGCAGAGTTGTCTTATCTTCTCAAGCAAAATATAAAAACTCTTTCTTCTCTTCTAGAAACCAGTAAGAGCGTTTACAAAGAAGGCTAGCAAAGTTCTTAGTTAATGTCTTTCACCAAACCGCATGAGGAACATACTTTAAGTTACAACGGCCTCAAGAAGCTTCTCATACACCTCTCTATCAGATAAATCATCCACCTGGTTCACAGGAATATACCAAAATGTGTAAATCTTCAATGCAACAACCAATCTTTTATCACCACTGTTAGAGGACCTTGTGCCATTAGTATAAATTAAATCCACTACCTTAGTATCAAGAGCTAAAAAAACCACTAAATTTTTTTATAAATGAATCTATAGAATTGAAGGAAGTGTCAACGTACCACGAGGAGTTTAGATTTGCTATTCCAGCCTCTTTGGAGAGTCATCTGGCTCAACCTCAAACCAAGCACCTGAAAAAGCAAGTAACACAGAGTTCTTGCATTAGTTAAGTACAGTACACGCCTTGGTTTCAAAAAAAAAGAAAAAAAGTTAAGTACACGCCTTCTTCACATAAAAAGCAGGAAGCTTTCGTAAACAGAGAACAAATGTTTAACAAGTGGTAAGTAAAGGAATGTTTTAATACCCTTCCCATGAATTCCAGAAGCTCGGTGTTAGCTTCCCCACGAGCTGCTGGTGCAGCAGTAGTAACACGAACATCATCAGCGTTTACTCCTGCAAAGAGAAAAAAAAATAAGCAAAACAAATTGTATAATCAATCAAAAGCCAGTGAAAAAAGAATAAGCAAAAACAAATTGTATAATCAATCAAACAGCGTCCTTTGTTTTACTTGTGATAGCTGAACGTTGCGCACGGTCTTCCACTTCTATTGCAACCTGAACAAGTCCACCGTCTAGCTGTGAAATGCAGGGAGGTACAGGCGCGTCCTGTAAGCCGCACAACATAACTATTATCTAGTGTTTGATTTGTACAACTGTAAAAAAAAATATCTATTAAGGAACCAAATGTACCTGTGGGTTAGTTTCTGCAGCAACAGCACTAAGTGCTCCATCAACAATGTAAACAAAGGACGCTGTTTCAAGACTCTCCAGCACGGTAACAAACAAAAAGCTCACAACCGATACAGTTCATTCTAAACTATCTCTCCATTTTACCTTCGCCGCTGGAATGTTAATCAAAACATAAAGAAACAAACTTTTAGATATTTGGTGCTTAAGAGTCTGGCTCATGGGCTCCAAATCAAGCCTTACCGTTTTAGTAAAACTTGTCCTTCCTCTCGGCGATCCACGGTTGCGCCAAACGGTGTCGTACCGGCTTCTTGGACAGGCCCAACACCAGCCCCACTAAAAGAAAGTTGTGATTTTTATTCAACCCACTTTACGAGATAACCGGCTTGAAATCAGATCAGTGTTGGTTTATGAGCATTAAACCATTCGCCTGTTGAGGAGACATATGTAAATCTTAGATACTACCGTTATGCTACGAGTCGTGGTCATGTAGGATCAATCGTATCTATAGAGCGCCTTATGAGTTCAATCACATCTGTCAAGCGCCTTACCATATGTTTAGAGGTTAAGCTTTTTCATCTATACTCTTCTTTTTTTATAGAATCTTATGTTAAATACTTTTTTCCGTCTGTGTTCAGTTTCTCTATGGTGTTGACTCAGGCCCCGTTCATTTGTACATCTGGAAGATGCATCTAGATGGAGATGTCTTATCCAGATGCTTCATCTGAATGTTGTTTGTTTTTTCATTCCGTCCATGCATCAAGATGAATCATCTGAATGCAATTATGTTTGTTTGGTTTCATTATTTAACTTGTATCTGCATCCAAATGGACTTGTTAATAAGATGACTAAAATATTTTTTTTTATGTTTCGGCGGAAAAATAGCATTTTTACGGTTTTGGCGGAATTTTTTTTTGCATTTTTCTAGTTTTGGCGGAAAAAATACGTTTTTAAGGGTTTGGCGGAAAATACGTTTTTGCGGTTTTGGCGGAAAAGTACGTTTTGCGGTTTTGGCGGAAAATGTGTTTCTCACGAAAAGTGCACTTTTGCGGGTTTGACGGGAAAAGTTTTTTTTCGCGATTTTGACGAGAAAATGCATTTTTGCGGTTTTGGCGGGAAATGTGCATTTTTGCGTTTTTGACGGGAAAAGTGCATTTTTCGTTTTTTGCGGAATTGTTTTTTTTGCGGTTTTGGTGGGAAAATACTTTTTTCCAGTTTTGGCAGGAAAATGCGTTTTTACGATTTTGGTGGGAAAATACGTTTTTCTAGTTTTGATGGGAAAATGTGTTTTTCCAGTTTTGGTTGGAAAATGTATTTTCCAGTTTCGGCGGAAAATGCGGTTTTCCAGTTTCGGTGGAAAAATGTGATTTTTCGGTTTTAGCGGGGAAATTGCGTTTTTCCTGTTTCGGTGGAAAAATTGCGTTTGTCTGGTTTTGGCGAGAAAATACATTTTTTGGTTTTGTCGGGAAAATTGTGTTTTTTTTGTTTTTGACGAGAAAATGCTTTTTGCGGTTTTGGCCGGAAAATGTTTTTTTTGGGAGTTTGGCGGGAATATGCGTTTTTGGGTTTTCGCGAAAAATGCACTTTTCGGTTTTGGCGAAAAAGTGCACTTTTACTGGTTTGGCCGAAAAGTGTGTTCTTATGAAAATATATGTTTTACGTTTTTTGCGGAAAAACGCATTTTGCGGTTTTGGCGGGAAAGTGTGTGTTTTCAGTTTTTGCGGGAAAATGTATTTTTTTTGGTTCTGGCAGAAAAATATATATGCAAAAAAATAGAATTTAAGGTTTGAAAATAATATTTTGATTTTAAAAGGTCATTTTTGTTATTTATCATTTTGGACTGAACTAGATGCAGATGCATCATCAAGACTCACCTTCATTTGGGTGAGAATTTGAGATGAGTTTTTAAAAATTCAGCTGGGTGATCCATCTGGATGTAGCGTTATAATGCACAAAACGAACATCGATTTGCATCTTCACCCGGATGGATCACCTGGGTGAGCAAACGAACATAACCTAAGTATTTAACATGCTTGAGCATATGAAGCTGTGTGTGCATACAAGGAACTCATCGAATCTGCTTGCTCGGTTGCTCGATGATTCTCCTATATAGTACGGCGAAATTCGTAGTAAGTTCGTCGTAAAAGAGGCTTTACGAGGAATTAGCGAGGAAACAAGTTTCGTCGTTATTCGTTTGTCGTATTTCCTTGCCAATTCGTCGTAAACTAGCGAGAAACAAACTTCGTCGTAAAGACGAAGCACAGTATTCGTCGTAAAAACCACGTAACCTTTTCACGTTAGGAGGACGCTACATTTCCTCAAAAGTAATTCCTCGTAAATTACACGTAAACCCTTCCGCGTAAAATATTCGTTAAACTTTCCTCGTAGTGTTACCGTAAAATTTTTCCTCGTAACTTCCTCGCAAACTTTCCACGTAATGTAGTCGTAATTTAGCTACGAATTTACTTTGATTTTTTATTTTTCAGAATTAAAAAGTATGATAAAAATTATTTAATTTATTAATAAAAATATAATTTAAAAATAAACGTAGATACGAAAATATTTTATACATAAATAAGTGTTGAATTTATAATACAACCAACGAAAAGAAAAAAAGAGAGAACTAAGGGTCGTTCATCGCCCGGTAGAATTCCTCACTCCTCCTCTCTACATCCACCTCATCATGTGTGACGGATGACTCGCCTGGAATGAGATTTTGTCGTCGCATGTTCCTCAACAAGGACTCCCATTCCGGATTTGTGGCCGCTACAACGTCCAAGAGGCCCTCGAGTCCACCCATACGAGCTGTGAACGAAGATCGCGTTGTATAGCTCTATAAGGGGGTATTTTATCTCTCTATGGATGCTTTTGAGGAGTAATTCTCAATCAATTCTCGTTACGCAGCTGAGTGACTTCATCATCCTGTCTCTGACCATAAGACGATGTCGCTCTCGGAACATCGTTGACGGAACCAATCCACCACGTATGTCCCTTTTTCTTAGGGACAACCTTAAAAATTAAAATAAATATTGTTAGTAAAAAAAAGTTAAATTAAATGAATAATAAAAAAATTTAAAATTAAAAAAAAATTACCTCCTTGTAAATTCTATCCACTTCAATTGTGGATAAGGTGACGGGTAATCCGTCGGTGTACTCCTGGGTCAGCTGGGTCTGGCGTTCTTCAACCTGACCAACCAAGTCGTTGAAGATCTGCTCGGACCTAGCATATAGAAATTGGTCTGTCTTGTTCTTGTGGGTCCTCTCGTAAAGTTGCAAAAGAGACGGGAGTTCTCCCATCTCTTTGGCCTAAAAAAACATTTAAGAAAGTTAGAATATATTTATATATATATGATTAAATTAAATATTTAATTACCATATCTAGACGGACACCGGCGTGGGGTTTTTGACCCGTAGAGAGAAGCATCGGCCCGTGGCCGTGCTCATCTACCGTCTGACAGGAGGCAGAGCAAGATTCGGCGACTCAAAAGGAGTCAGGATCCCACCAATAACGGATGAGATCATTCCACACATCCGTGGTGAGCTCAGGGGGTTTGCCACGCTCATATCCCTTCACGATCCAGTCATTTTTCCAGTTGGAGACCGTGTCCAAAAAGCGAGCTTTCGCCTTCGTGTTAAACGCTTTCTTCACCCTCTCATTGACCCCCATGGACCAATAGTATTTTTGCTGTAACAGAAAAAAATTAAATTAAGAATTAATTTAAAAATATTAAAAAATCTAAATCATAAAAAATTAAAGTATATATAATTAATTAATAGTAACTTACAACAAAAATTTTGAACCACGTCTTTCTGACGTAGATCGGCGTCTTTTTCCAGTTCGGATGTGGCTCGGAGATGTAAACTTTGATCGTCTCGGTTACGTTCCGAGCAACACATCCGTCAACCCCAAACCTGAAAAAAAACAAATTTAAAGTATAAATTATTTATTATTGTTATAAAAGAATTTTAAAAGAATTTAAAAAAATGTAACGTACCACAAAGTTTCGTTCGGTTGGTCGGGGTCTAGGACTGATAAACCTTCTCTGCCTGGCTGAGCGAGAAGGTCCTCGACAGTGTACTGTAAGTAAGGAGCACTCGACGGCACCATCAAATCGGGATGAATCTCGGCCGGCATCGGAGGAGCCATCGGAGGAGGCACATGAGGAGGCACCTCTGGGACATGAGCATGAGGAGCCGGTGGTGCAACGAATCGAGGAGCCGGTGGTGCAACGAATCGAGGAACCGATGGTGCACCAGAACGAGGCGACCGAGAGACTCTCTGAGAAGACTGAGTCTCGGGGACAGTCTCTGGACCCGAAGAACTGGGAGCTGAAGAAGACGGATATAAACGACTACCAGGCTCACCGAACATCTCTTTGTAATGGGGAGTAAGTTTGTTCTTTCGAACTTATAATTTTTTTAAATTTTTTTAAAATTAACATCAACAGTAATTAACAAATTCTATAATTAACAAATTCTATAAATCTAGCTAAATTCCCTATATTAACCACCTAATCAACACTAATTAACATAAAATCCGTAAACCTATCTAAATTCCTTACACTAACCACATAATCTACCCTAAACTAATCAAATTAGAGAGGAACTAGAGAGAGTACGTACCATTGCTACGAAAGAGAGAGGAAGTGGAGACGAAATGGAAGTGAGAAGCTCGCGTGTATATATAAAAAATTAGTAATCCAAGTAATTTCCTCGTAAAGTTACGAGGAACTCGCGAGGCCCGTGTTTTTTTACGAGGAATTAGCAAGGTCTGCGTTTTGTTTCCTCGTAATTTTCTCGTAAAGTTACGAGGAACTCACGAGGCCCGTGTTTTTTACGAGGAATTAGCAAGGCCCGCGTTTTGTTTCCTCGTAATGTCCTCGTTAATTTACGGGGAAATAGCAAGGCCCATGTTTTTACTTACGAGGAAATACAAAGGCCCGCGTTTTTCTATTACGAGGTCTTTACGACGAATTTTGCTTACGTGGAATTAACGAATCTCGCGTTCTTTATTTTTAGGATTCATCGTAAGTTCCTCGTTAGTTTACGAGGAAATAACGCGGATTATGTTTCAATCCCTAAAATCCGAAACCCCAAACCCCATCTTCCTTATCTTCTACTTCATATATTCCAAACCCCAAACCCATCTTCCCTTTAACCTCAATCTCTTCTTTCCATTCCAAACCCCAAATTCTAAAACTACAATTCCTTAACTTATAATCTCAATCTTTTCTTTCTAATTCAACCCCCCCCATTACCTTACACAAGATCATAAATAGATTTTCATGATTAAATCCATCAAATCACATGCATTAAGTCTGAAAATCAATCATATTAAAAACAAATACATCATCGACATTCTCGTCATCATTAGAAACATCATCATTTTCATTAAATTCGTCTTCAACAGCTTCGTCTGTGGCATCGTCGGTAAGAAACATCATCATTTTCGAATCTGGTAGTTGAAAATTTACTAGGAATTTACGACGAAACTTTTTTAGGTAGCCGAAACAAAAACGTGTTACAACTACAAATTTGGTGGACTCGAAATTTTGTCGTCAAGTAAACGTAAAGTATTTCATGCTATTGTTACGTCGAGTTTACGAGAAAACCATTTTCCTCGTAAAAACCACGTTATGTTACGTCGTTTTTACGAGGAAATCGTTTCATCGTTATTTTACGACGACCTAACATTGATTTTAAAATTCCTCATAATATACTCGTAAAGTCGACGTTAACTTGCGAGGATTAAAGTTCCTCGTTAATTTTCGTCGCTATAATTGTATTTTCTTGTAGCGTAACTTACGAGTGCTAGACATCTTTGAAATTGTACCAAGTTTTTTCCATTAAATAGTTATCCTACCTTTAGTGTACACACACACTGGATATGATTTTAAACTAGTTCTTCTATTCAATCGCAGGATCATTATGATACTCATTGGGAGGAACCACCAACTACTGTTCGTGAAAGTGTTCTGTCTAGTTTGCAAACTTTAACTGGTCAAGATACTTTGAAAGAAGACCACAAGAGATTGATCTTGCTGTTTATATCCTTGGAGAAGAATGGTCTCTTAAAGACTGCAACAATCTCGTCTGATGCGTCATGCCTTTTGGAGATTATCATGAAGTTGTTGACTTGCTTCCCAAGCATCTACTATCTGCCAGCCAAGTCGTATTTTTAATTAAGGAGTTTAGCCATTAGATGTTTTCACTTATGTAGAATCCTTGGAACTTGCATCTATGTCCTTCTATATGTCTAAGAAAATGCAGATTCTTCCAAGTTTTACTATAAGCCTTGAGTGCATCAATAGTGTTCCAGAGATTATAGTAAAACTTTTTTTTCTAACTGATTATAGTAATGTGCTAAATATGCTATAAATATATGGAAAATATATGTAATGTTTTCATTATTCACAAATGAAATTTATATATTATTTTATTTCCATAAAATTTTATAATACAATATAATCTTTCCGTTTCTAAATAATGCATGTTTTAGCACTTTTTAGGTGTTTTTAAAAGATCATTGTTTCAGTGACAAAAAAAGAAAGAAAAGAAGATCAATGTTTTAGATTTTCTATGTTGTTAGGCCTGGGCATTCGGGGTCCTAATCGGGTTTCGGTTTTATCCAATCGGGTTTTGGTTTTTCGGGTTTATCAAAATCCGTCACATTCAGATTATATAAAAGTTCGGTTCGGGACCGGTTCGGGTTCTATCGGGTTCGAGTCGGGGTTAGTAAATCTTAAGAGAACCGGTACAACCCAATATACTTTCGGGTTCGTGTCCCAATCTGTTTTTCGGTTTAAAAGTACCTGATTTTTACCTATTTTATAACCAAAACATGAGTAAAATCGGTTCTTCAGTTTTAAAATACCTGATTGTACCTATTTTGTAACCAAAACTTAAGTAAAATTGATTCAAAAATAAGGAACATCAATCGTGACCATTCAAAATCAAATGAAAAGTAAACATATTTACTGATAAAAAGAAAACCAAATAAATAAAATCATAAAACGAAAACCAAGTTCTCATGAAATGATAAGCATTGTTTAACGAAAACAAAATCAAAATCTAAATACTTCGAGATTCAACGATCATCTTCAACCATCAACCTTCATGTAATAGAACCACCAACCTTCATGTAATAGATAAGTATTTTAGATGTTCAATATTTCTTAGTGTATTTTGGATACATATTAGGAATTGAGATCATGTTTGATACAAGATCTTTTCGAGGTTTTGAATGTTTCGGGTTCTATCGGATATTCATTTAGATTCGGGTTCGGTTCGGATAATATCCATAACCCGAAATACCACAAAACAAGATCCATTCGGTATTTACATCGGGTTCGGATCGGTTCAAATTCATTTTTATCGGATCGGATTCGGTTCGGGTTTTCGGGTTCTGTTTATTTGCCCAGCCCTTGAATTTGTAAACTTAAAAAAAATATTAATTGACAATTTTGAATTTATTGAATTGCTATTGGTTTAAATTTATGGGAAAATGTTATAATTTTAAAAATTAATGCATTGATAGTTAAATATTAAACTTTTTTTAATATTTGTGAAAAACCTAAAATATACATTATAAATGCACCTGTTTCTAATGCACCTGTTTCTCGTCAACGTAGTCGCCACTATTTTTTTTTAATGCTTTGTGTAATATTAAATCAACCGTAAGGTTCGTAGTTCTTGCATAGCCAAAGGCTAACAAAAACAAATGCAAAAAACACCAGAGTTGCAGAAAATCAAGATACCAGTAGGCATCTTATAACAAAGAAACTCCAGGGTGTCAAAGAGAAGACCACATCAGTAACAGAAAGTGAGGATCAACGAGAAGCATTCAATGAGTTTTAGAAGAGCATAGTCCAAGCTCGAGCTATTGCAGTGTCACACACGATGAAGTGATTTACCCACTCAGATGCATTGCGTACAATATAGGTCCATTGCCACGTGATTTCGTTATGGAGAGCTATAACCAAGACACCAATATGATATTGTAATCATTAGGGAGGCAGAACAACTCCAAGAAACATAACCAAAGTAACACAAACGGGTTGACGCAGAACGTCGAAAACGCTCGAACTATGCAGGAGTCAAACCGAAAGAGACCAGCACAGGACCGTGATAAGATGCTTGACCAAGCGAGGAGCTGTAACGGAACCGGAAGAATGCAAACCAACCAACCAAGCAGTCACATCAACGAAGACTGACTGCATCATCTCTGTGGTACTGTCAGAAGACTCAAACAGGCAAAGAGGAACAACACCATAAGGATAATAAAAAAAAGTAGAAAACCCACAACGGAACACCATTGATCAAAGCATACGAACTGAGATAGGAGGAAGATAAAGGCTATTGAGAACCTCAAATCCGACCCCCCAACCAACACCTGTCCAAAAGCTGAAGAGACAATGAACCAGCATAGTCTTGATCAGTCATGAATGATGGAGTCGCGTGAGGGGATCTGTAATAGCTATCCCACCAATAAGATCCAAAATCTGAAAAACTTCATAGAACACGCAACATCTAAATCAAAACAAAGGAGAAGAAGACGAGAATCCTCTCCGGCGCCGCCGTCGAGGAGCGATAGACACCGGAGAGGCGGAGAACTACCGAATGAAGACTTGGCGGCGGAGAGGATTAGAGAGAAAACCCTAGCTTTGAATCGCCACTATTTTATTAAGGCTTAGTGCTTAAAGGCCACTTAGAACTCGTTTTAGAACACGGCTGTAAAATTATTGAAAACGGTTTCTCATTAACCGGAGATTAGGGTTTATGGGAGTTAAACCATTCGCTAACCCATATAAATATGAAAGCGTGCGATTAAAGTTTCATAAAGATCCTCCTAGACTTTCGACTCTTAAATCTCTCATCTAGTTCCTCCGCCTTAGACAAAAATCGCGCCTCTTCATCATCATGTAAGTTTCTTCTAGGGTTTTGTCACGTTTCTTTGTTGTGTTGCTGTGTTTACACTAGTTATTAACTAAATAGATCCGTTTGGTTTCGCTTTCAGACAAAACACCCATTTAGAGTCTTACTTACTAGTATTGATTGTTTTTTTTGTACAGGGTCAGAAAAAGATGAAGAAGACAAGATCATCTCGGGGTTGTAAAGAGCATGTAGACAGATTCAGTGCCTTGTCAGATGATTTACTGGTTAAGATACTAACGTGTCTTCCAACAAGAGTAGCTGCGTCCACTACCGTTTTGTCCAAACGATGGGAGTGTCTTTGGATGTGGTTGCCAAAACTCCAGCTACTATAGTAGTGTTTTAAATCATCGAAGCAAAAACATAGGGCGTTTTCTTGATCGTAATATGCCACTACATAGAGCTCCGGTTATGGAAAGCTTCCATCTCGTACTATTTGGTTCATCGCTTAGTACTAAAGATATCGAAACGTGGCTTGCAACTGCACTTTGACGCAACCTTCGCGAGCTCTTTCTTATTAATGAGTATTCCAACGAGAAGCCAAATATATTGCCTAGTAGATTGTATACCTGCAAATCGCTCGTGATCTTGAAACTCCGTGGCGAGATTCGTCTGGATGTTCCTCGTCTGAGCTGTCTTCCCTCTCTCAAAACTTTTGAACTTATACTTGATAAATACTTCCAAGGAGGACCTCTTAGACGGCTTCTATCTATTTGTCCTGTTCTTGAAAATCTGTTGGTGAATTGCGGTTGGGACGATTACGATAAGGGACTGATCACTGTTACCGTCCCGTCTTTGCAGCGTTTAACATTATATTTGCATAGTGAAACTGAAGGTATGTTACCACGTGGGTTAGTGATAGCTAGATTCTCCTTCTTTGAAGTATTTGAAACTCCGGGATCGTCATCAATGGAGTCGTCCCGGATTTTCGATTGAGACTATACCTGATTTAGAGGAGGCATATGTAAATGTTCAGTATTGTAAGACGTCGTTGAGTCTTGGTCTTATGGCACCAACCACATCTATAGAGCGCCTTATCAGATCAATCACATCTGTCAAGCGCCTTACAATATGTTCAGAGGTAAGTTTTTTTTTTCTTTTTTTGGTATGATTAAACCAAGTTTTGATCGGAAGATGAATTGTTTCGAAGAAGAAATTTATCCGACCATGTCCTGGTGTTTACATGGAAAAAATACTATGCCCTCCTTTTCTAATTAATTGCGAATTTTCAGTCTCTTTTATAGAATCATGTGTTTATACTTATTCATCTTTGCAGATGCGTTACAGTGGTGGTTTTGTCTTCAACCAGCTTGAGCATTTGAAGCTATGTGTATGCGGAGGGGACTCATCGAATCTCCTTGCTAGGTTGCTCGAAGATTCTCCTAACTTACGAGTGCTAGACATCTTTGAAATCGTACCAAGTTTCTTCCATTAAACAATTATTCTACCTTTTGTGCGCACACAATATGATTTTAACTTGGTTCTTCTATTCAATTGCAGGATCATGATGATAGGGATTATGAGGAACTAATAAGTACTACTGTTCGCACTGTTCGTGAAAGTGTTCTGTCTAATTTACGAACTTTTAACTGGTCAAGATACTTTGAAAGAAGACCACAGGAGATGGATCTTGCGGTTTACATCCTAGGAGAAAAATGGTGTCTTAAAGACTGCAACAATCTCGTCTGATGCATTGCCTTCTGGGAGATGATCATGGAGTTTGTTGACTTGCTTCCCAAGCATCAACCATATGCCATTATGCCAAGTCGTATTTAGTCTTTAGATGTTTTCATTTATGTAATAGAATCCTTGGAACTTTTATATGTATACTTCTATTTGTCTAGGAAAATGCAGATTCTTGCAAGTTTTACTCTATAAGCCTTCAACTTCTTAAGTAGTTGTGGATTACGTTTCTGAGTCTCCACATCCACGAGTGAGTTCCAGAGAGAAAATAATAAGATAAGCATGTATATATATATATATATATATGCGTTTCATGGTTCAATAGAGTTTTTTTTTTCTTTCCAAAACATGGATAGCTGGTTTAAAGATCTGTGGAGTGGTTTGGTGTGAAGAATGAACACATGAATAGGCCTGGCTCATCATATAGCAGATGAGGCACTGGCTACCAGTTCCAACCTACAGCTCGAACCAGGCCCAGGTCCAAGTGATTGTGGATATTACCATGTTTTAAAGACGATGAAGCTAATGTTAAAGGCCATCGAATAGTATCTAAACATAAATTACTATTTTGTTTCAGATATATTACAAATTCGAAATTTTCTTTTCTGTAATAAACTCGGGGAAACCAATAATATTAGCGACTCGCTAATGGTCAAAGTCAAAACCTGTTCGAGTAAAAGCTCTAATAATGAAAAACTATGGTCTATGAACGCAACGATGATGGTCAAAGATATCTACTAATGTATTGAAGTCAAAGTCAATCTTCATATTCTTTTTAGAATATATTTCATTGTAAATTTATTGCTACCAAGTTTTGTGTGTTATAAGATACATAAAAGTTTAAACTATTAAAACATAAATGAAAATATGTTAGGAAGCATCACATTTACCTCATATATACGCAAACCAGGCTCCATTATTTCCCGACAGTTATATACACGTGTTTGATTAATATGAAAATAACGTAGATGAGTAAAAATTAATGTGCATAAAGTTATTACATCCAAATTTATTGATTGAAAAACTACAAAATAGCACATCAATCGTATCAAGCTACAAGTGCATTGCTGTGGTCAGATATTTTTTTATAGATCAAAGATCACAATTCACACTAGGTCTAGGCACGGATCGGATATCCGGATTTTTGAAAGTATTTGTGATTTGTTTCGTATGTCACGAATATCTAATTTTTTGATTTGCTTTGCTTCGAAAAAATACGGATATTCGGAAAAACGGATATCCGAAAAATAAATAGATATTTGCGGATATTTACGAATATTTACGAATATCTCATATGTTTTCATTAATACAAATAATCTTAAAAATTTGATACAAATTTGTTTTGTAAAATAATTTTCTGCATGATATATATGATAAAAATTAAAAAAAGTAGTGAATCTACATATTTTGTAAATTTTTTGAACTTAATTAACAATTATAATAACAAAAAACTTAAGAAAAAAATTATAATTGTCATAAATGTGTTCTTTTTCTTTTACGTAATACTTTTATATAATTAATAATGTGAATAAAATTTATCAAATCATATGTTAGAATAATATTTATATAATTTCATACATTAAAAACTTTAAATATAATCAAGATATACATGTATTTATATATTGACGGATCGGATCGGATATCCGCTTCCTAAAATTTTAATATTTGTGATTTGCTTCGATTTTAACGGATATTAATTTTTCGTATTTGGTTTGTTTCGAAAGTTTACGGATATCCGGAATTTTTGGATCGAATCGAAACGAATAACGAGTCGAATCAAATCTAGCGGATAAAATGTCCGGTACTAGTTCACACACAAACAAACCACAGTCGGTTGTTATCATTTGATTTCTAATAATGAATAATGCGCAGTGTGGATAGAACATAGAGGAGTGAACAAGAACACATACTTTGACTTTTAAACACTCGAATTAGAAGTACTCCAAGGACAGGTTGTGTAGCAAACAAACAAAGTAACTCAATTCCCTATGCCTCCTCAACCAATTCATTTAAATCTTCACCCACCACTTCTTACAAAAATACAGAAAAACATAATGTCATTAACTGACTAAAACCATTTTTGAAAAGTTCTATAGTTATATTTTATTCAGCTTTAATGTTTCTAGTATTTCATTTGACGACCGTCTTATTATTTATTTTGATATACCAGTGAAATTTCTTGTATTATTTATTGCCATTTTCCAAAGGGAGAGGATAAATCAAATTAACATGTCATTGCTAATGAACTACATATGACGCCACATTTAACATCTTCTCCTTTGGTTTCTTCCGGAATAACTTGGTCCCAATTATATCCACACAAGCACAAAAGCTTATGTACTAAATGTCCAAAAATAATGTAATCTCGATATCAAATACAAAAAACCCATTATTATAAGTATACTTGTCTAAATAATTGTATACATTATGGAGAAAGATTTGTCTTTTTACTTTTATATTTTTCTAAATAGATAATAAAATTAAATAAAGTCACTTTCTTTAGGTAACCCCACCAAAATTTAACTCATGCATATTGAAAAGAAAGATTCTTGAATATAATACTACAACTACTACTATACTCTCTCACTTAAACAAACCCTGAACAAATACTCTGTTTCTCTCTCTCTCTCTCTCTTTCACGCGTTAAAGATTCTTGCTTTTTAATCTTCTTTCTTACACGATCACTAATATGTGTCGGTGACTGAAAGTCTCACTCTCTTTTTCCTCTGAATCATCGATATGCTCTGTTCTTTTAACCTTTGAAACGTTCTAAGTTTAAAGGTAACTACTTTGTTCTTGTTCTACATATTGAAAAGCTCTGTTTCTCAAGATTACTCTGTTTTTTTTTGTACTATTGTGTTTTTATTCTCTGAAGCGTCTTGTCTGTGTTACTATTTTATTGCAGATCTTGTCTGAAACCGAGAACTGACAAAATGGGTTTCTTTAAATTCATCTTCTTGTTATCTCTCCTATGGAGTTTCTACAGTTCAGGCTCATCTCAGCTCCAAGCTTCACAAGCGCAAGTCCTTCTCCAGCTGAAAAAGCACTTGGAATATCCAAAGCAGCTCGAGTCTTGGTTTGATCACAAGACCAGTTTCTGCTACTTACAACCATCGCCGTCCATGAACATCACTTGTTTCTCTAACTCAGTCACAGAGCTGAACATCTTCGGCGACAAATCATCAGAAAAAGCCAGAAGCTTTCAGGGTTTTGCTGTCCCTAACGTGACCTTGTCTGAAAGATTCTCTATTGAGTCCTTTGTCACTACACTGTCAAGGTTAAAGTCACTTAGGGTTCTTACTCTGTCTTCTCTAGGGATTTGGGGTCACCTCCCTGAGAAACTTCATAGGTTAACTTCGCTTGAGTATTTGGATTTGAGTGATAACTTTCTGTTTGGTTCAGTACCGCCCAAGTTGTCTTCGATGGTAAAGCTTGAGACCTTCAGGTTTGATCATAACTTCTTCAATGGCACGTTACCTAGCTGGTTTGATTCATTTGCAAACCTCAAAGTTCTTAGCTTTGAGAGCAATAAGCTATTTGGAGAGCTGCATTCTTCATTACTATCCTTGTCCACAATCGAGTATATCGATTTGAGGTCAAACTCTCTGAGTGGTTCACTTCCTAATGATCTCAAATGTGGAAGCAAACTCTGGTTTGTAGACATTTCAGACAACAAGTTAACCGGAAACGTCCCTCGTTGCTTGAGCAGCAAGCAAGTGAGATACAATGGAAACTGTTTGTCTCTAGGGAAACAGCAGCATCCAGTATCTTTTTGTGTTAAAGAAGTCCGCGCTGAGGAACATGCTGAAGCTGAAGCTGAGGCTGAAGCTGCAAATAGACCAGGACAAAGAGGATGGAAGAAAGGAGCTTTGGTCGGTCTGATCATCGGTGTATCAATGGCTGCATTGGTTCTACTCTGCGGTGTGTTTATCTTGCTTAGAAGAAAAGGAGTCACAAAGAGGCAAATGAGCCATAAGACAGTTCAAGATAGCCGTCCATCCATTGGATTCTCCTCTGAGATACTCTCAAATGCAAGTAAGATTTTCGACAAAAACATCGATACATATTGTGATAAAGAGACTTACGACTCTTTTGTTTGTGTGTTTGTGATTGTGATTAGGGTACATTTCTGAAACATCAAAGTTTGGTACAGAGGATTTACCGGTATGTAGACAGTTTACCTTGGAAGAGATAGTTCAAGCTACAAAGAACTTTGACAAAACTGCTATTCTCGGTGAAAGTTCCTTGTATGGCGCGGTAAGTTTCATGACATCATGTGTGTTTTCACCATCAAATTCTAAGACTTTGCTTGTAATCTTTCAGCTATACAAAGGAACTCTTGAGAATGGAACTAAAGTGGCTATAAGATGTTTGCCATCATCAAAGAAATACTCAATAAGGAATCTAAAACTGAGGCTTGACTTGCTTGCCAAGCTTAGACACCCAAACCTAGTTTGCTTGCTGGGTCATTGCATAGACTGTGGTGGAAAAGATGATTACAGTGTTGAGAAAGTCTTCTTGATTTATGAGTACATTCCAAATGGAAACTTTCAATCTTGTCTCTCAGGTTTGAAGATCAAAACTTTGTTGCGTTTTAGCCAAAAAAAATTGGAGATTTCTGACAAATATTTTGTTGGTTTTCTGCAGATGATAGTTGGGGTAAGGCTATGAACTGGTCAGAGAGACTGACTGTTCTTACGGGTGTTGCAAAGGCTGTTCATTATCTTCACACTGGAGTGATTCCTGGATTCTTTAGTAATAGACTCAAGACTAACAATGTCTTGCTTAACCAGCACCGGTTTGCTAAGCTGAGTGATTATGGTTTGTCCATTGTCTCTGAAGCAACCAGACACAACACAGTTAAGCTCGTTACTCTAGTCTTTTGTTTCTGTTCTGAATCGGTTTTATCCGGACTAAACTACTTGGTGCAATGCTTCCCTTCTTGCTTTTAATGTTTTTTGTTAACCGGTTTTGTAAACTGTAACCAAGACTAGTTTAGCTGCAATTAGTGAGCTTAGTGGTTCTGTTTCTGTTCTGAACCGGTTTTATCCGGACTAAACCACTTGGTGCTATGCCTTCCCTTCTTGATTTTGATGTTTTTTGTTAACCGGTTTTCTAACCAAGACTAGTAGCTGCAATTAGTGAGCTTAGTGGTTCTGTTTCTGTTCTGAACTGGTTTTATCCGGACTAAACAACTTGTTGCTATGCTTCCCTTCTTGTTTTTGTTACCGGTTTTGTAAACTGTAACCAAGACTTGTTTAGCTGCAATGTGTGACCTTAGTGGTTATGATCTTAACATGTCAAAACCTAATACTTGTCACTCACGTTATAACTTTTCTTGATCAGGAAATAGCAAAATCATGGCAAATGTCAAGGTTAGAAGATGATGTCTACAGTTTCGGATTGATTCTTCTACAAGCAATCGTTGGACCATCTGTTTCAGCAAGAGAAGAAGCATTTCTCCGAGATGAATTGGTACGAGGTTCTTTCAGA
The DNA here is from genome assembly GCF_020379485.1 of Brassica napus. Lineage (NCBI taxonomy): Eukaryota > Viridiplantae > Streptophyta > Magnoliopsida > Brassicales > Brassicaceae > Brassica > Brassica napus. Next base: position 5,420,822 of record NC_063452.1, on the reverse strand, counting down.
AGATCAAATACTTTAATCATTGTACTTGTGTAAGAAAAAAGTTGTGATCTTGGTCTCTGCTTTGTGTTTCAGGCATCACTGGAGAGTGAGGAAGGAAGGAGGAGAATGGTGAATCCGACAGTACAAGCTACTTGTCGGAATGGATCTTTGATACGAGTGATAGCTCTTATGAACAAATGTGTTTCTCCTGAATCGTTAAGCCGGCCATCGTTTGAAGATATCTTGTGGAATTTGCAGTATGCTTCTCAATTGCAGGCTGAAGATGGTGATCAGTATTAGTGTACATAGCTTGTACTAAAAAACTGAAAAACGTTTACATGCTTCATAGATTTGTGTATTGTGTGTATGGAAAGTCTCATATTATTTATGAAACGATTAAAAAAAGGAAATAAATAACATTAATATCAATTTGACAACAGAAAATATAAAACTGAACTCTTGTTAAACCAAAAAAGAATATGGAGAAAATTAAGCCATATTTTTTTTTGCAAATAAAGTTCTGAATAATTTATATCAAACTCAGGAAAATATAAACGTTTCCATGCTTCATAGATTGTGTGTATGAAATCCCCTATTATTCATGGAGCGATTTTGAAAGGAAACAAATAAAATTATTAGCAGTTTTTCAAAAGAATATATAACACTGAACTCTTTATATTAAACCAAAAATGTGGAAAAAATTAAACCAAACAATGTTTCTTGAGAGAGTTGTGAAAGTAGTTTATTTTTATTTATAGCAAAGTAAGGAATTATATTTTCTCCAAAGGTCTCGGTCACTCCAAAGCCATTCTCTTCAAAGGAGTCAAACCTTCAGTGACCTCTCAAGAAGCCGATATCTTCAAAGGAGTCAACCGTGCAGTGACCTCTCAAGAAGTTCCTTTCAAATGCTCCTTTGTGAAAGAGGACAAAGGCATTGCATTCTTTGTTACTACTTTCGCGTTGTTGCATTACATTGGTTTTGGCATTGTCAGCTTGTTCAATAACCTAATGGTCAGAGATCATTGCTTGAAGATGGCTCAAGCAATCCAGAAGATTGATCTTGAGCTTGGAGCCAAGATTACTTCTGAATGTTCCAGTTCATGGTCTAACGTCCCATGGTAATTTCCATGGTTTTGAAGTATTCCATTATCCTCTATACTCTGCTATTTATTTTTAATTATTGTTTAGACTTTGTTATTTTTTTGCTACATAATCCAATCTCGATGACTTTGATGAATAAAAAAAAGTAAGGAATTATATTTATAAAATAACAAAACAAACTAAAGATCTCAATTCTGAATTCTATATACCATAAGTAAGTCAATAAATATGTTAAAAAAACATAAATTAATTTATTTTGTTTCAAAGAGAAGAGGTTATAACTAAAAAGCTTTCTCTCTCATCTCTGTTCACGCTCTCGTACTTTTCACAGGGAAGAGAGAAAGCTTGCCGTTTTTGTTGCCGGTTTCTCTCCGGCTTTGCTTCCCGACGTTCGGGCTTCTGACTCTGGGCTGCGGTGGCTCTCATAGCACTGCTTCGCCGGCTTCAATTCCGGGAAACGGTGGCTTATAAAGCACCGATTTCGCCGGCTTTTGTTTCGATCGTCGCGTCTTGCTTCATCTTCTTCACTGACTCTCTATTCGATTCTCTTTTCTTCCTCTCCTTCGGAAGATCGGAGCTTGTTGGATCGATTGAAGACGGTGGTTATCCTTCTAGATGCGACGATTCGTCAGACTAGAAATCCCGGTTAGAACTTTTGTGAGAACTACTCTGTTGGTTCTCCACAGGTTCGTTTCTTCGCTGATGGCGGAGCTCCGGCGCTCATCTTCTCTGACTCCGGCGAAGGAAGTGATCGCTCGCCTTAACGTGTGTCCTGAGAATGCTGGGCGTTCCTGCACGTGGTGGGTGACGTGTTCGTCGTTTCCTTCCCAACGGTTTGCGTTTATTGGGCTTACGGCCCTAAGCGTTTGTTTAAGTTCGCCCTTTCTGTTTGGGCCTTTTGTTGTATTAATGTTGTACTGTTTTGGGCTTTGTTCTTATTGGGCTTAGACCCGTTAATAAATCTACCTGTGAAAAAAAAAAAGAGGTTATTTTGACGTGGGCCATTGATTGGGCCAAATGAGATCTTCAATAGGCCTAAGTGAGAGACTCAAAAGTCTTAAGTGAGTGGCAATAGTGTAAATATTAAAGGTTATACCACGAGATCAGGAGCTCCGACCCAAACTAAGAGACCCGAATTTGGGAAACCCGGCTCCGGTTAACTGTTATATCCCTTTGACTATAGCAAAGGCCAAAACCCTTTAAGCTAAACAGTACGCGAAACTAGATCGGAAGCTATGGCGGATTTGGAAGATGTTCAGACCGTGGATCTCATGTCCGAGCTCCTCCGCCGTCTCAAATGTTCACAAAAGCCCGACAAACGCCTCATCTTCATAGGTACGTCATCAATCAATTATCCTTTTTTTAGATCTGAGAGATTGTATCAGTGAGAGCTTGAACGAGTCGTGTAGTTACACTTAGGTTTCTTCTCAAGTGGTTCTGTTCGTTCGTTGTTTTGACTTCAGACTTTTAGATCGAAAGTTTCATCATTTGTGTCTGCTCATGGCAAAGATGATTGTAATGTTAATAAGTTAGTCTCTTTCTTTGGGGGAATCAATAAGCAGCTTAGTGCACCTGTGTGATTACTGAGGCTTTGTAGATATAAATGTTACATTATTTGGTTCTGTCACATAAGTTTAAGACTATGCCAAAGATATTTGGTGAAAATTCGGGTCTTTGTGTTGTGCCTTTGAATGTGCATGTGTGATTTCTTGGATGGAGTGTTGAGGTTTGAGAAAGCTTTGTTTTTTTTGTGATTACAGGACCTCCAGGGTCAGGGAAAGGTACACAGTCTCCAATAGTGAAGGATGAGTTTTGCTTGTGTCATTTATCCACTGGGGACATGTTAAGAGCTGCTGTTGCTTCCAAGACCCCTCTTGGTCTCAAGGCCAAAGAAGCTATGGACAAGGTCTCCTCTTTTTTTTTTTAATTTTCCTTCTTTGAGAAACATCTTTGTTTGCTCATTGTTTCCATTGCTCTTTTTTGCAGGGAGCGCTTGTTACTGATGAACTGGTTGTTGGTATAATTGATGAAGCCATGAACAAGCCAAAATGTCAGAAAGGTTTTATCCTTGATGGGTTTCCCAGGACTGTTGCTCAGGCAGAGAAGGTCCTGTTCATTATAAAACGCTCTCTCAGTTTTTTCTCTCTTTTTTTGCTCTTTTGGTTGTTTATTGGGGGTTTGTTGTTTGTTTGCAGCTAGACGAGATGCTTAAGAAGCGAGGAACTGGAATCGACAAAGTTCTCAACTTTGCTATTGATGACTCAGTCCTGGAGGAAAGAATAACCGGTAGATGGATCCACCCGTCGAGTGGCAGGAGTTACCACACCAAATTCGCGCCTCCCAAAACTCCTGGCGTTGATGATGTAAGAATCACAATAAATTCAATTTAAAAAAAAAGAATCACTATAAACTTCGATACCTTTTGTCTGTTTATGCAAACCCCTTTTGTCTGTTTATGCAAACCCCTCCTTAAACATCTGTCCAAAACTTATTCTTTCTATCATTTTCCATGGAAGATTACCGGAGAGCCTCTGATCCAACGCAAAGATGATAACGCTGAGGTTCTAAGGTCAAGACTTGCTGCTTTCCACACTCAAACTGAACCGGTATTGATTCCTATTCTTTTTGTAGTTCATTGTTGGTTTTAAGCATCCTCATGTTCATGTTCATGTTCTTTCATTACTCACAGGTGATTGACTACTACGCGAAGAAGGCTGTTCTTACAAACATCCATGCTGAGAAGGCTCCACAAGAAGTTACGTCAGAGGTTCAGAAAGCATTGTCCTGATGATGAAAGACTTGCTCAAGGCAGTCATCTCTTCTGGTTAGAATCCATTCTTTTCCTTCCTACAAGAGAGACACACATCTATTATATATCTTCTCATCTGCGGAATGACAGTTTTTTCTAGTCTTTTGCGCTTTGCCTTTTCGTCTAATCTTAAACTTCGGGAGAATAATGTATGCTTCCGACCAAAACGGTCTTGATTATAATCTGCTGTTTCCTGTCTGACAACTTGAGCTGTTTTTATTCTGCACTGTAACAGTCTCTCAACATTCCTCTCTTTATCGAATCAGTAAACAACTTTGATAGACAATTTGCAGCTCAGATTCATTGGTACTCAAGGCAACACCAGAAAGACTCATGTCTGGAACTCTGTATCCATCCCTACGGTGTAGACATGTGTACATTAACAATCTTCACAAGCCCATACCATAACTCAAAAAGACACTGATAGGCTGCCTTTTGATATTTATTAGTAGGGCCATTGGGCCTTTATAAGGGCCTAAAAATAAAATGATTAATGGGAACAAGCTTATCCAGTTGGCACGTGTTATTCAGACACGGTTTACAAGGCGCGTTAACTGGGTAAAATAGTCAAGGTAGTGGAGGAAATGTCGGTCGACGATCGCGTCTATTACACGCACTTCATCAACACGTGGCATCTTCCGAGTGGACTCAATTACGTTTACGCGCGTGAGATCTTTCTCAAATAAATTAGAGAGATGGCTCGTAGTATCTTTAACAGCCGTTGGATCTAATCTCGACGGTAAATATCGAACGAATAGTTACAGCCGTTTAGATTTTGTTCGGCTTGCAAATTGACGGCTTAGATTCGATTAAAGGCGGCGGGTTGATCATCCTCTTCGGATCTATAAGTAGACAAGCAAACTCGTTCGTCATTGGACGCAAGTTTCTCTCTCTCCTCTCTCTCTTTTTTTTTTTCTCTCTCTCTCTCACCTCTTTTCGTTATTTCGATTCTTTTTCATTGTGGAAACGATACCTGGGAACTCTGGATCTAGGTTTTCAGATCGATTTTGGTAGTTTTTTTTTTCTCAGTCTAGGGTTTCTCTAGGGTTTCAATTTTGGGGGTTTGTGCCCTAATTCGTCGTCGGAGAAGGTTCTCTCTTCGGTATCGTCTCGTCGTGGATTCTGATTTTGACCCGAGGGTGCAATTCGTCATCGGATTGATTTGGTATTGTGATTCTTATCCGGCCAATTGATCGGGTCTTGGCTCGAGCGAGAACAAGGAGGGTGTTTGATCGTGGAAGGGACTGACGCGATTTGATTTGATTGATTACTGCAACTTCGTAGAAGCATGGTTCAAGTTGATATGTGCACAGCTATTGGAAGCTAGTCGCATTGCATTAGAAGGAGCCCCAAGTCGTCGTCTTTCTTCTGTGTGGAATGATGGGTAAAGCAAGGAAGCATTCTAGAGGGATGCAAGCTGTTGAGCGTGACGACTTCGGTTACCCGCGTGGGACGGATAGTGAGATGGAGGAGGAGGCACCCGTGAGTAAAAGGAGTCGTTTTAGCTTGAATGGTGGAGATAGATTCGGCGTTCCTAAAGAGGTTTTGTCTTTGTCGAATATGCTAAGGTCTGAGAGAGAGCATTTAGTTCACAAGCTCAGGATGGAGCTTGAACAGGTCAGGGAGCTTCGTAGGAAGGTTGAATGTTTTAGTTCAGATAAGGTTATGTTGTCTCCGTATAGCGATCTTCATAGTTGCAGTGATGGGTCTCGGAGGATGCCTACACAGGGGAAAAAGCGTCGTCCTTTGCGGAATGATAAGCAGCGGAGTAAGAAAGGGCCAGCATCTGCTAGATTAGATGTCACAACAAGCTCTACGGTTGCTTCATTGATGAAGGAGTGCCAGACGTTGGTCGATCGTCTATGGTCACATAAGTTGGGGTTTCCATTTCGCATCCCTGTTGATCCAGTTTTGCTGAATATTCCAGACTATTTTACTGTGATTAAGCACCCGATGGATCTTGGAACGATAAGAAGCAGATTGCGGAATGGGGAATACTCTAGTCCTTTGGACTTTGCAGCAGATGTGCGTCTTACGTTTTCAAATTCCATGGCTTACAACCCACCAGGAAACCAGTACCATAAAATGGCTCGAGATCTCAGCACATATTTTGAGTCGAGATGGAAAACTATAGAGAAGAAGATACCTGTGATGGAACCACCAGTCACGTACCTAACCAGTTCTGCTTCTCTGGAGTCTGAAGTCCCGTATAATGTAGCACCACCGAGAAAGAATACAGCTTCAGTGAACGAGAGCAAGTTGAGGGTGGAACCTGCGAAGTTGGTCATGACAGATGATGAGAAGAAAAAACTAAGCCAAGATTTGGACGCGTTAGAAGAGTTCCCACAAAACATTGTTGATCTCCTGAAAGAGCAAATTGGCAATGATGACCTATCTGGGGAAGTTGAGATTGAGATTGATATAGAGACGCTTTCAGACGAAACCTTGTTCATGGTTCGGAAACTCCTGGATGACTATCTAAAGGACAGAAAGAAATCACAGGAGAAGAGTGAACATTGTGAGATGGAGGTAAAGAATCTCTGTTATCAGTTTTTAGTGATTGTTTGTGTGCGCCAGGAAATTTTGTCATTTGACTTTTGGTTTAACTTGTCTCGTAACAGATTGCTCATGACTCTGGATTCAGTAATTCCACTCTGCAGCCTAGTAAAGGTAACTTGTTGCTATTTGGTTTGATGTCGAAAATGATTTGTATCAGGAGTCTGATGTATTCCTAATTACAGGTGATATGCTAATTGACGAGGATGTTGACATAATTGGTGGGAACGATCCCCCTGTTTCTAGCCATCCCCCTCACAAGATAGACAAAGATGCTGCATGTAGAAACAATGAACGCAGCAGTTCGAGTAGCTCCAGTAGGGATTCAGGCTCTTCGTCTAGTGGTTCGTGTTTATGCGAGCCTTCTTTTATTTCGTTAGAATAATCATTTTTTTTCTCTCTTAAATTGTACCCTTTTTTTTTCACAGTATGTAAGATTAGTTAAGATTGGAAATAAAGTAACTCGTCATCGCTACCTGTCTTTTTGTTTTGTTTTTGTTTTGGTGATTATAGAACTGTGGTAATTGTGTTGATGGGTCTCAGCGCAAAACTGAAAACTCTATGTTTTTTCTATGCTCTACTAATTGTGGTTATACCCTTGCTATAGAGGATATTGTAGTTTGTTTGTATGGTTTATTAGTTGATGACAGGAGTTATTTCTTACGCTAGGATTTGGTGAATTCTAGAATGGTTTTCTTTGTTTAATTGTCCCCTTAGAAAGAGCCTTTTATACTGATTATTTCTGTGATTATCTTTCAGATTCTGATTCTTGTAGTTCCTCTAGGAGTGAAACAGATTTCACTAAAGCTTCAAATCCTACGAGTACAGAGGTATATGACAGTGGAATTAAAATTGAAATTCACTACGGTAGAATAAGTGTAATCTTCTCTTTAATTTAGGATAAAAAGGAACCTGGAGTTGATATCAACGGTGAAAAGATTGTTGTAAATGGTTAGTCTCTTTTCAATTGATGTATGCAAGTTGGAGTGCTCGGATGAAAGTTATCCCGAAACTTATTCTTTGTTCTCTGTAGATTCTTTAAATGAGTTGTGTCAAGTTGAGCATGATGTTGGGGAAAAGTCGGCCGCCATAGATGCAGTACATGTCATTCCAGAGGGTAAGAAATGGATAATGATGGTAATAGCTGTTTGTTTCCAGATCATGATTTTACCTGTCATGCTTTGGCTATCTTAGAGGAGACGGCTCCTTGTGAGAGGCAAGATTCCCCTGGAAAGCGTCAGCGTGCAGCTCTGTTGAAAAATCGTTTTGCTGATACCATTATGAAAGCTCGAGAGAAGACACTAACTAAGGTTGATTTTTAAGTACCTGCTTTTGACCAAAAATCTCGTCTGAATGTCTCCAAAGGTTTAATCAAAAATTTTGACCCATCAATTTTCAGGGTGAAAAAGGAGATCCTGAAAAACTGAGGATAGAAAGAGAGAAGTTTGAGAAACGGCTTAGGGAAGGTTGGATTGTAACGCATCGAGTGTGCTTATGCACTTCATAACTCTTAACTAAATTTCTTATTGCAATTCTTGCTATTTTGGATTTCCTTATGATTAGAAAACCTACGGTTACAAGCCGAGGCCAAAGCTGTTGAAGAGGCTAGGAGGAAAGCCAAAGCAGAAGCTGCAGAGAAAGCAAGGAGGGAAAGAGAGCAAGAGAGGGAAGCTGCACGACAAGCCTTACAAAAGGTATAAAGGACTTCTCAAGTTTTTATTTTATTTTCTCAAGTCCTATGATGTTGTACAATCATGCTGATTGACTTTTTGGACGGCTGCAGCTGGAAAAGACGGTGGAGATAGACGAGGGTAGGCGGTTTATGGAAGACCTGGAGATGCTTAGAGCTACAGGTGCCGAGGGTGATCAACTACCGACTTTCATGGAAGAGATGAGTCCCAAACGTAGTCCGGATATGTTGGGTAGTTTTAAGATGGAAGGAAACAGTAACCCGTTAGAACAGCTAGGTTTGTACATGAAAATGGATGAGGATGAGGACGATGAAGAAGATGAGCCACACTTTAGCCAAGGAGAAGTAGATGAGCAGACCCTTGATAGAAAAGAAAGACTCATGCTTAGTCCTCACGGAGTAGAGAGAGAGGACCAACTTGATAACGGAAATAAAAAACCGGCAAGCCAAAGGGCACAACAAGATGGTGGGAACCAAGAAGATGAAAAATCCATCAACCAAAAGGAAGGAGAGGAACAAATAGAGAATGGGCCAGTTAGCCCTCACGGAGAAGAGGTAGAAGACCAACTCGGTAGTGGAAGTGAAGGGAGAGAAGAAGTGGTAAGCGAAAAGGCAGAAGATAGTGTGAACCACGAAGATGAAGAACTCATCAATCAAAATGAAGGAGGAAGAGAACAGCTGGAGATTGTGCCAGAGCAAGAAAACGGAGTTGAGGACAAGGGAGATGAAGAAGCTGATGTTATGGACGAGGGAGATGATGAAACTGGAATTGTCGACATGGTAGGGGTGGAAACTGAAGTTGTTGAGATGGTAAAGGTTGATACTGAAGAAGTTGACATGAGAGAGCAAGAGACTGAAGTAGTTGGCAATGGAGAGAAAGAAACTGAAGTTGGAGGCATGGGAGAGCAAGACAATGGAATTGAGGACAAGGGAGATGAAGAAGCTGAAATGTACAATAAAGATGAAGAAACTGGAATTGTCGACATGGAAGGGAAAGAAACTGAAGTTGTGGACATGGTAAAGGCAGATACTGAAGTAGTTGACATGAGAGAGCAAGAGACTGAAGTTGTGGACATGGGAGAGGAAGGAAATGAAATTGGAGGCATGGGAGAGCAAGAAAATGGAATTGAGGACAAGGGAGGTGAAGAAGCTGGAATTGTGGACATGGGAGAGGAAGAAACCGAAGGTGTCGACATTGTAAAGGTAGAAACCGAAGTTGTTGACATGAGAGAGCAAGAGACTGAAGCTGTAGACAAAGTAGAGAAAGAAACCGAAGTTGTCGTCATGGGAAAGAAAGAAACTGATGTTGTTGACAGTGGAGAAGAGGAAACTAAAGTTGTCCACAAGAGAGAGGAGGAAACTGGAGTTGTGGAAAATGGAGAGGAAGGAAATGAAAATGGCGACAATGGAGATGAGGAAACTGAAGCTGTGCAGACGAGAGAAGAAGAAAAAGTTGTGGGCAAGGGACAGGAAGTAAGTGAAGCTCTCCAGAAGAGAGAGGAAGAAAGTGAAGTTGTGGAAGAACAGATTGAATGAAAGGAATGAAAAGAAAGGGTGAGCAATGAGTCTTGCACAAAATGTGACCGTGGCGTGAAATAACCAAGCAAAGGAGAGCCAGAGAGGCTGAGCTTTGCTTATTTCTCAAACTGACCCTATCGAGTGTTGATGAGATGCACTTTGAATTTGATGAAGACCAAGAAAAAAAAACAAAACAAAACAAAACAGTTTTGATTAATGAAAGATATTGTCGAAAAGTTGAGTTTGGTATTAAGGCACCAAATTTGGACAAATCTGTTGAAATGTGCAAAGTTTTAATTCTTTAAAAGTAATTTGCAGTAACTAACGAGTCATTTTGTCTTTAACTTTTGAGCCCCAATACTTTCGGATTGATCTGTAAAACCCAAATTCCGTACCGAGTCTAAACGGATAGAGGGTAAATATGTAATTTTACTTGCGAGTTGATATGAAGCGAAGTGAGTGAGGCGGAAGGGAACAAAATGGCTGGGGTTGGTCAATGGACTCTCTGCGTCGCTTCTTTGCCGTCGCCGAGATTAACTCCGGCGATTTGCAGTTCAAACTCTTCTCCAACCACTGTTAACTTCCGCGCTGAGCTGGCAGCATTCCGTCCTCAGTTCCGTCTATTCTCTCGTACGTCTCCGTCCCGTCGCCGTCTTCGCGCTTCCAGCTCCGAGGAGTCAGGAGGAATCTTCCTCCCTCACCTCGTCGCTTCTATGGTTTGCATTTCCCCTCCATTAATTCCTGATACTTTGTTGCAAATATGTATTTGAACTTTTTTGTTTTCTATTAGGAGCAAGTTGAGGAGACTTACGTCATGGTGAAACCAGACGGCATACAACGAGGCCTTGTAAGCTCCTCTACATTAGCTTTGAATTTGATTTAATCTTTCTTTGGCTTAAACTCTTCGATTGTTGTATCCTCTATAGGTTGGAGAAATCATCACTCGTTTTGAGAAGAAGGGGTTTAAACTCATTGCACTTAAGATGTTCCAGTGCCCTAGAGAGTTAGCTGAGGTAGTGTGATTCACCACTTTACACATATCTAGTTTTTTGATGATGTTAACATGTCTAGAATTTTAAGCCTAATCATGATTTATATCACCTAACTTATTGAAGTGAGACTCTTATTTTTTCGTGTGTTTATCAATTGGCAGGAACATTATAAGGATCTTAGCTCTAAGTCATTCTTCCCTAGCCTCATTGAGTACATCACTTCAGGCCCTGTTGTGTGTATGGTACGACTTAGACCATTATACTCTTTATCCAGATTTTCCTGGTTTGAAGTTAATTGCTTGTGATGTTTTGATTATTGTAAAAAAAAAGGCTTGGGAAGGTGTTGGTGTAGTTGCTTCAGCTAGGAAGATGATTGGGAAAACAGATCCTCTTCAAGCTGAACCTGGCACTATTAGAGGAGATCTCGCTGTACAAACTGGAAGGTTTGGACTCTTTTTATCTGCTTTAAAGTAATTGTTGGAAGCAAGCAAAGTGTAGTAGATAGTTTTAATGGTTTGATGATGTTTGCCTGATGCTATGCAGGAACATTGTGCATGGTAGTGATAGTCCTGAAAACGGAAAGCGTGAGATTGGTGAGATTTTTCTTCTTTTTTTCTTCTTAAATCATTCTCCCATGTTAATCATTGAGACAGTGGTTATATAGAAAATGCAAATCAAGGTGGTTCTAATTCATTCTTTTATCAGGCTTGAGCACATAACTAGATTAAAGATCATACTTGGTTGGCTACACCCATTGTTTGTTTGGTTCAGTTTCATTTCATCAAAACTATTTATGTTGCTTCATTGACTTAGTTTCGTGAGTTTGTTTGCTGACATTTTGGCTCTTGTTGTGACACAGCTCTGTGGTTCAAAGAAGGCGAGCTATGCGAGTGGGATTCGGTTCTAGCTAAATGGCTAAGGGAATGATCCTTGAAGAATACAGATTCAGTTGTAATGGTCTAAACTTTCTGTTACTTTTTTTCTTGTTACTGAGTGAGGATGAGAGCTTGGTTCTTTGTTCTTTATTTTGGCGGCAATGTAAGTTCCATCTATGTCGAATCACTTAAAACCTTCATGATCCTTGTCGTGTCTTCTTTCTTTGATCACGTCTGGGAGCAATGCATTGATGCATGATTGTCGACATTGTTGACATCACCGAACCGAACCGATTTTCCGGTTTATCTCTAAGACCGGTTAGTATTATCAGATCCGCCTTCTTAATCTTCTGGCTAAACGACAACGTTTTAGCATATAGAAGACGCACCATTGTATCCTGGCGAGAAGCTAAAGGAGTTGATGGGGCTGGGAGTGAACAGAGTGTCTTTAGGTGTTCAAGCGTTTCAAGATGAGCTTTTGAGAGCTTGTGGTGTCTCTGAAGTGTACGAGGCCGATAGAGATTGTTAAGGCGCATGGAGTTGAGAATTGGAGTATGGATCTTATATCTTCTTTGCCTCACCAGACTTTGGTGATGTGCGAACAGAGTTTGGAAACGTGTGCCTAAATTTGCTTTTATATTTTAATTCTGTAATCTGAATAGTATGAACTTGTTTAGGTACACTCCAGGCCAGTCTCCTCTTCCTTCAGAAACCCAATCAGCAGAGTTTTACAAAACAGCCTCATCGATGCTCCGTGGTGCAGGTTATGAGCACTATGAAGTCAGCAGTTACTCGAAAGACGGGTTCAAGTGCAAACACAAACCCTTCTATGCATTCGGTTTGGGTTCGGGGAGTTACGTTGGTGGGTTGAGGTTTTCAAGGCCAAAGAAGCTTAAGGAATACACAAACTACGTCGCCGACTTGGAGAACGGCGCAGCCAACTGGTGTGGAGACGGTAGTGTTGATCTCAAGGATGTTGCCACAGATGTTATAATGCTATCTTTCAGAACATCTAAGGGCTTGAACTTAAAGGAGTTTGGAGGTAGTGAACTTGATCTGTAAAGTGTATGAGCCTTATGTGGAGAGTGGGCATATTGTTTGTTGGGATGAAGTGAGAAGAGAAGTGATGAGTGATGAATTCAAAAAGTTAGTTGGGAATGATGAAGTGAAGATTGAAGATCACGTGAGGTACCTTAGGCTGAGAGATCCAGATGGTTTTCTTCTCTCTAATGAGTTGATATCTCTAGCCTTTGGTGTCATATCTCCTTAAATTTTTTAAAGCTATTAACAAGGAGAGGGATGTGTTTTATACATCCTTAGTAACACAGATTATGTATCAAACTGGATGTTACTATTCATATGGTGCTATTTTTTATTAGTGAAAAATATCATTTTCTTTTACTTCACCTGAAGCATCTGCAGAAAAAAAAGATACTGGAAATAGGAACTGTGGGGAAACTGCACCAGACAATCACAGTAGGAACATGTGTCCTTACAAAGATCTAGCCAAAGCTATGTAGATATATTGTCACTGTCTGGTTCTAGATTCTAACAATTCTATTCAGATTCAGCTATGAATAAAAACAGACACAAAGAAATCCAGGAAAATAATTTCAGAAGAGAGCACCGAATGGAAGAAGAACAGAGCATACAAGAGGATATGCTTCCATTAGAGTTAAAAAGTAATTAGTTACAGTTAAAGCTAGAGAACAAAAATTATTTAGTGAAAGTCACTTTCCAGATAGATATAAGTTTGGAGACTATAATTTACATAAAATGTTTTCTTTATAAAACTCCAGAAAAAAACAGAAGTAGAGTTTGATCCTAAGAACTGAGAAGCCGTTGATGATAAAGACAGAAACTATCCCTTACAACGCAGGCTTTTGAACATGTGGGTATCAATTTAATTCCAGTTGTCATTTTCATTTCCGTTGCCGCCGACTTGAGAAGCTTCTACGGTTAGGGAGCTGCTAGACGAGAATGCAGGCGGTATGGAGTGATCGAACCTACAAGCTGGACCAAATTTGCAGATGCCATAGCGGCATGAACGTCATGGCTGCATCAATGAAAAGATTAAATATTATCTCCGAGCATCCATGTATATTTGATTATCTCTCTAAAATTACATGCATACTGTAATATGCTCTATGATGTAACATACAATATATTGTTTTTCTAACCGCATAAGACTTCATTCTTTCGGAACAATAATACACAAATGACGATATTATCACCATAGGATAACCAATGTCTACTTGTTCAACAATTTCACCTTATGTTCGATACTGATATTAGGTTGGAAATAAATCACTATATAGTTACAAATACAAATGAATCAGCTACAAAAAATGTTTTATATACACATTGAATATATGTTAAGGTTATCGATATAGAAACTGATACGTGTGAGATTGTTAGCTCCTTTGTTACGGTCAATGTTTCTAAAACCAGATGGGCAACCGAACGGGAGAAACTCTTGGGTCATGGTTCAATGTGATCCAACTAAAAACAGCTGAATTTAGTAATATATTATGAATAATATCTTAATAATCTTATACCTATGAATATAATATTTTGTGAATAAGTATATACATTCAATACAAACATCAATCAAACCATCATATAATTTTAAAGTTTTAGAGAAGGAGACACTTGAATTATCTCTCATTGTGTAAATACATGAAACAATAAGCCAAATTATCTCTATCAAAAATCAATTAGAGTAAAAAACTAATTAGAATAATTTCAAAGAATACATGAAACGATAATCGGCATGAGCTGATTGATCGCCGCCCAAAACAGCAAACCCTAGAAAAACGGAAAAAAAAAAATTAGAATAAGGTCAAGCAATATAATGCAAAACTGAATTTAGATCATAATATATATCTCCTCATCTTGAGGCAATTGAGACGAAGAACGATTTTAAATAAAATTTCATAATTTTAGTTTTATTTTGCTGTAAAAAAAATATGAATAAGATCTTGTATTTATAATAAAACAGTAAAATCATGCGGCAAGTTTTACTGCTTTTGCGCCAAGGTTTGGTGCTAAGCTGTAGCGATTGAGCGCCAAATTATAGCGCTTGGTGTCCAACCTCAAAACATATGCTAGACATCAAAATAAATTTTGAATATAATTCATCTAAAGAGTTATTTTAGAGAATGAGTAGTTTTCAATCTTAAACATAGAAACAAACAACATATAAAAAAAGGTTAAAAATATTATAATCATTTTGATTAACAATAACAAATTATTTGAATATAAACTAAGACAATTGCTTTCATAAATTATAGCAAAACTAATGTTATTACAAGATCAGAACTAAAGTTATTCCATAATAAGATATTGTTCGTCAACCAAATATTTTCAACTCAAAAATTAATACAAAACATGATTTTTAACAATAAATCATCATAATTAAATTATCAAAAAACTTTTTTTGAAAACACACAAGTTATGTTTAGATTATCATCAGAGGCAAACTCTATATATCAAACTCTATATATCAGATCTGTCCAACAAAACATGTTATTTTAAAGTTATTTGTCATTAAATCAATGTTGGTGCACAACTTTTGTTCATGACATAATCAAATGGAGGATACAATTAGTTTTTTCTTTATAGCATAAAACTTCATTTCTTGTAAAAGCCAAATTAATTATTATTGTAAGATATTTGACTATAGTATGTAGAAAATATCCATGTGAATAAGCCAAATTAATTTTGGAACTATCCCATTTAAATTTAAACGTTTAATTTTGAATTTTGGGTTTTTCTTTTTTTTTAATTAAAAACGAATTACTTTTAATATATAATATAATGATGGTAAATACGTAAAACAAAACGTATTTTTGTCAATTCCTGTTTAGTTTCCATATATATGATCAGTAATGTCACATCCATAATTGGCACGAAAGGGGGTGGTCTTGAAACATGATCACCGCTCCATTACCAACAACCACTCTACCACCATTAACGAAAGTGAATTCAGTAGGACTACGAAGACGAATATCAGTACCTTCACTGAGAATATCAGTATCATCACCAAGATAAACAAGAGATGAACGAAGAAGAGTTATAACTCTTAAACTTGTACGCATAATTCTATTGGGAAATTTGAAGACAAAAAAATCTCAAAAACCATGAGATATTTCAACCGTAAAATAAAAAAGCAATGAGAATCATCAGAAAAAAAAAAGCAAAAAATCATATTTATTTATATATTTTAAAGAAAAAATGTAAGTACGGTAATAGGTGTTGATGTAGTTGAGAACCATTTACGGTACTATCACTAACTACTACCAAATGGATCACTAACTACTACGTGCCGGAATATCACTAGTGAGTTAATTGATTCATCACACGTTTGGTTCAAGGTTACATAGACACACACCTTAAAGCAATGAGGCAGCAGACCTCGGAAGAATGGATTTTTACACAATGCAGTGATGCATGATTGTTGTGATTGTTCACATCGCCGAACCAAATTGATATTCCGGTTTATCTCTAAGACCGGTTGGTATATAGAATCTCAATTTCCTCTCGTCTTCTACAACTTATGCCAAAAAACGACGACGTTTTAGATATAGATGACACACCATTGAACTTTGATCCTTTGAATCTTCATCTTCTCTCTTTTCTCAGTCTCTCGTCCTCTGGTAAACCATGCTCAGAACAACGGCTTCCCCAATTTTCTCGTCCTTTACAGCTAAACCCAGAACCTCGAGGTTAATTTTCAAAGCTTTCAACGTCCTTCTCGAAGATACCCCACCAAGTGCTCGACGAAATGCGTCAACGAATCTAACAACCTTACACCAAGGCCCTCCAACCTCAGCCTACGTCCACCTCCCCTTCTGCCGCAAACGCTGCCACTACTGCGACTTCCCCATCATTGCTCTAGGCTCCTCCTCTGCTTCAAACACTCTCCACGAGGAAAAAAGACAAGAAGAAGACGACGACCCACGTATCAGAAACTACGTGAACTTGCTCGTCAGAGAGATAAACGCGACAAGAACAGGTTTCGACGCGAACCCGAATCTAAAGACAGTGTTTTTCGGGGGAGGCACGCCTTCTCTCGTCCCTCCGAAGCTTGTCTCTTTGGTCCTCGAAACGCTGAGTTCGAGTTTCGGGCTGTGTCCTGATGCTGAGATATCGATGGAGATGGATCCAGGAACGTTTGGCGGTGAGAAACTAAAGGAGTTGATGGATTTGGGAGTGAACAGAGTGTCTTTAGGAGTTCAAGCGTTTCAAGATGAGCTTTTGAGAGCTTGTGGTAGAGCTCACGGTGTCTCTGAAGTGTACGAGGCGATAGAGATTGTTAAGTCATGTGGAGTTGGGAATTGGAGTATGGATCTTATATCTTCTCTGCCTCACCAGACGTTGGAGATGTGGGAAGAGAGTTTGAGATTAGCTATTGAGTCTCAGCCAAGTCATGTCTCTGTGTATGATCTGCAAGTGGAACAAGGCACCAAGTTTGGAAACGTGTAAGTATATCTATGTAATCAAACTTTGCTTTGGGATTTTGATTGTGTAATCTGAACAGTATGAACTTGTGTAGGTACACTCCAGGCCAGTCTCCTCTTCCTTCAGAAACACAATCAGCAGAGTTTTATAAAACAGCATCATCGATGCTCCGTGGTGCAGGTTATGATCATTATGAAGTCAGCAGTTACTCAAAAGACGGGTTCAAGTGCAAACACAACTTGATATACTGGAAGAACAAGCCCTTCTATGCTTTCGGTTTGGGTTCAGCTAGTTACGTTGGAGGGCTGAGGTTTTCAAGGCCAAGGAGGCTTAAGGAATACACAAACTACGTCGCTGACTTGGAGAATGGTGCAGCCAACTGGTGTGGAGACGGTAGTGTTGATCTCAAGGATGTTGCCACAGATATTATAATGCTGTCTTTCAGAACATCTAAAGGGCTCGAACTCAAGGAGTTTGGAGAGGCTTTTGGGAGAAAGGTAGTGAAGTCGATCTGTAAAGTGTATGAGCCTTATGTGGAGAGTGGGCATATTGTTTGTTTGGATGGTATGAGAAGAGAAGTAGTGAGTGATGAATTCAAAAAGTTAGTTGGAAATGATGAAGTGAAGATTGAAGACCATGTGAGATACCTTACGTTGAGAGATCCAGATGGTTTCCTCCTCTCTAATGAGTTGATATCTTTAGCGTTTGGTGTCATATTTCCTTGAGTTGATAACATTGAAAGGTTGTTTTGTACAACCCTTAGTAACACAGATTGTGTGTGAAACTGGATATTGTCATTCATAGTTTGGAGACACTATAATTTACATAAATGTTTCCTTTATAAACTCCAAAAAAAAAAACAGAAGTCGCATTTTCATTTCCATTGCCCCTGACTTGAGAAGCTTCTATGGTCTGGGAGCTGCTAGACGAGAATGCAGGTGGTATAGAGTGATTGAACCTACAAGCTGGACCAAATTTGCAGATACCGTATCTGCTGTAGTGTGTGCACATGTTCCGACCCTGAGCATCAAAGACAAGTATCGAAAAAAGGGGATCAAAATGTAAATCAGAGAGCTTGTCATTGATCACAAATTTTAGGTGATTGTTTGCTGAGTTGTATGTGCACATGTTCTGTGATAGGATACTAGAAGTCAAGCACGTGCTGAGGTGGCAAGTACGAGATCAGCTAGACGACGTCAACCAAAGGGCAAGAATCTCGCATGCAGGAGCCTCACGACTCATTTATTTTCTAGTTTTATTAATAAGAGAAGTGGTCTTCCTTAACTATAGGAACCAATCTTCATGTCACGTTTCCCATTTCATGTTTGTTAGGAGTTGGTGCTCCACTTTCCATTTCTTTGCTTCATGTACGCTTTGCTATTTATATGAATCAAAAACCTAAAAAGAGGTAGTCTTAACTACCCAAAGAAAAGTGTGTGTTCTTAGTTTGCCCTTTGGCAAATTCTCTTTGATTTGAAGAGGGACCTTAATTGGTATCAAATCCATGTTTCTAGATCAACATTGATATCTCTTGGCAAGGGACCTATCAATTGGTATCAGAGCATGTTTTGTTTTTGATCCGGACCACTTTGTGGTATCAAAAACTTAATATTTTTCACCTTCCTTGTTATCGGCATTCTTCGTGAATCAACGATTATCAAGAATCCTCGACGAACGGCCATTCCTCGGAATCAACGATCATCGAGATCTATCCAGCAATTTTATTTTCACCATTTTCTATTCGGGTTTGTTGATCAAGTTCAACATCCTTTCTTTTGTATGGATTAATATCTATAATTCTTCCATTGTTTTTTAATTTCAAAAAAAAAAAAAAGGATTTTATATTTCTTTTTCACTCGAAAACAAAAACTCTTTTTATTCAAAAAAAAATTATTGTTAATAACAAACCATGGAGACAGCTTGGTCTTGGAAGCCGTAGTGCGTTGAAAAACATCACAACTAGAAGAATCAACCGGGGAGGAAGAGAATCAATTCAAGTGAAGTTTTCCTCAATGCACATGAACCTTGAGGACAAGGTTCTTTTAGACCACCGGGGTATTGATAGGATACTAGAAGTCAAGCACGTGCTGAGGTGGCAAGTACGAGATCAGCTAGACGACGTCAACCAAAGGGCAAGAATCTCGCATGCAGGAGCCTCACGACTCATTTATTTTCTAGTTTTATTAATAAGAGAAGTGGTCTTCCTTAACTATAGGAACCAATCTTCATGTCACGTTTCCCATTTCATGTTTGTTAGGAGTTGGTGCTCCACTTTCCATTTCTTTGCTTCATGTACGCTTTGCTATTTATATGAATGAAAAACCTAAAAAGAGGTAGTCTTAACTACCCAAAGAAAAGTGTGTGTTCTTAGTTTGTCCTTTGGCAAATTCTCTTTGATTTGAAGAGGGACCTTAATTGGTATCAAATCCATGTTTCTAGATCAACATTGATATCTCTTGGCAAGGGACCTATCATTCTGATTGTTTGCTGAGTTGTATGTGGAACGAGGAAGCACACTCCTTTCAGGTGGATAGACAGAAGGCGCCTAAACAACGCAAAATACTATAGTTTTTACCAACATAAATAGAAAACGCATCAAAATGAGTCATGCAAAGGCTACCTGATTCTGTGAGTGCATGACTGGAATAAAAGGAGCAGTACCAGTACCACTCATATGTCTGGATGAAGACCATGAAGTTGAGGGGGGGGGGGGGGGGGGGGGAAATGATCCACCATTATTATTACCACGGAACATTGGAGAATCAATAGCGGTAGTAGGAGCAGGATGATTAAATTTGCAGTGACCTCCAAACTTGCAGGAACCATTTCGCATGTAGAAAGGGCATTCTTTCTCTCCCTGTCAAAATAGCTTTACACTATTATAGAGGCTGCTGTAAACAGAATGATTTAAATGTCTAAACAACTTTAACTTACCGGTCTTATAGGAAGACCAAGGAAGTTAAGCTCTGGAGGGCGTGAGGGCAGAGAAGTCTGTTGTTTAGTGTGGCTGAATCTACAAGTATTTGCACCCTCCAGTCCTGAAGTAATACTGCAATCCTCGTCGTAGCATAGGTAGGACAGACTTTCCAAAGAAAAAGGGAAATGAAATAGTAAAGAGTGCACCTCGAAAACAAGAACACTAACCATCCATCTTTTTACAAACCAAGAACACTAATAATCATCAAAGAACACAAGAAAAAAAAAAACATAATTTTGAACGTCAAGACTGCATCAATGAAAAGATTAAATACTATCTCCGAGCATTCATGTATTTTAATTATCTTTTTTAAAATTACATGTATACTGTAATATGCTTTATGATGTAACATACAATATATTATTTTTCTAACCGCATAAGACTTCAATCTTTCGAAACGATAATACACAAATGACGATATCATCACCATAGGATAACCAAAATTTGTCTACTTGTTCGACAATTTCACCATATGTTCGATACTGATATTAGGTTGGAAATAAATCATTATTTTGTACTGATTAATTTACTCTCACGAGATGATTTTTCCTATTATATGCTGATTTTTACTGTTTTCAGAGTGTTTGTTTGCAAGTAAAAATATTCTCATGCGAACCATGGGGTCAACACTAGTAAGTATATAAATTCAATACAAACATCAATCAAACCATCATATAATTTTGAAGTTTAGAGAACGAGACACTTGAAGTATCTCTCATTGTGTAATACATGAAACAATAAGCAAAATTTTCTCTACCAAAAATCAATTAGAGTAAAAAAACAATTAGAATAATCTCAAAAATACATGAAACGATAATCGGCATGAGCTGAGTGATCCCCAAAACAGCAAACTCTAGAAAAACGGAAACAAACAAAAATTAGAATAAGGTTAAACAATATAATGCAAAACTGAATTTAGATCATAATATGTTTCTCCTCATCTTGAGGCAATTGAGACGAAGAATGATTTTAAATAAAATTTCATAATTTTAGTTTTATTTTGCTGTAAAAAAATATGAATAAAATCTTGTATTTATAATAAAACAGTGAAATCATGCGGAAAGTTTTAGAGCTTTGGCGGCGAGTTTTAGTGAGATTTGCGTCAAATTATAGAGATCGAGCGCCAAATTATAGAGATTGGTGTCCAACTTGAAAACGTATATTAGACACCAAAACAAATTTTGAATACGATTCATCTAAAGAGTTATTTTAGAAAATGAATAGTTTTAAATCTTAAATATAGAAACAAATAACATATAGAAAAAGATTTAAGACATTATAATCATTTTGATTAACAGTAAAAATTATTGAATATAAACTAAGATAATTGCTTTCATAAATTATAGCAAAACTAATGTTATTACAAGATCAAAACTAATGTTATTCCATAATAAGATATTGTTCGTCAACTAAATATTTTCAACTGAAAAAATCAATACAAAAACATATTATTTTAAAGTTATTTGTCATTAAATCAATGTTGGTGCACAACTTTTGTTCATGGCATAATCAAATGGAGGATACAATTAGTTTTTTTTTCTTCATTTCTTGTAAAAAGCCAAATTAGTTATTATTGTCAGATATTTGTCTATAGTACGTAGAAAATATCCATGTGAATAAGCCAAATTAATTTCGGAACTATACCATTTGAATTTAAACTTTTAATTTTGAATTTTGGGTTTTGCCTTTTTTTTTTTTTTTCTTCTTATAATTAAAAACGAATTACTTTTAATATATAATATAATGAGGGTAAATACGTAAAATTTTGTCAATTCCTGTTTAGTTTCCATATATATCAATCTCTGAAAGTAAACCAAACAAACAGAGCCAAAAACCGGAGGATTCCCAATCGATCAAATCCAGCCTTGAAGCTGAAAAATTCTAAGATCGATCCAATGTCGAGAGAGAGGAGCAGACGTGAATTGCCTCCCGTTCAAGAGGTTCCTTTTCTTCCTTCCTTTCCAAATTTGGATAATTTCATTGAGATTAGATAGATAGATCCATTGAATTCGATTCTTTTTTTCGAATTGTGTGATAGCATATTGATAAATTGAAGAAAGTGGTAGAGGAAGGTAATGGCTATGGAGCTTTGCAGATGTACAAATCCATCAGTGCCAGGTTCCTTCATTACCCAACCTCTTTTAATCGGTTTAAAGTTTGGATCTTTGATGTTGTTTCTTCCTTTGAATTTGAGATTTAAAGCTTTAGCCTTTTTTTTGTTTGCTGGGCAGATATGTTACGGCTCAGAGATTCTCTGAAGCTCTTGATATCCTCTTCTCAGGGGCGTACGTTGAGCTAGAGCACGGCCTGGTGAATTGTGGGGCCGACCTTGCTATTTTGTTTGTTGACACATTAGTTAAAGCCAAGTCACCTTGCAATGACGAGTCTCTTGGTTAGTCTATAGTCCCCATACACCTTTGTATACATTCTTGCCACAAACCCCAATCATTCTGGTAACTGATATAATGTTTTGTGTGTTCAGATCGTATAAGGTGTATGTTCAAGTTGTTTCCTCGGGTTCCTGTGCCACCTCATTTGGTTGATGTGAGCGATGATGAAGATGTGCATAATCTTCAAGAATCTCTCGGGGAAGCTAGATCAAGGGTTGATAACTTGACTTCCTTCTTGAGAGCTGCTATAAGGTAAAAGCCAGGTGTTATCTTACATTTTTTGTTGTTTGGTGTGGTAGTTAAATTCAGAGTACTGTTTTTTTGTCTTTTTGTTTTAGATGGTCTGCGGAGTTTGGAGGGCCAAGTACAGGGTATCCTGAGTTGCATGCTATGCTGGCTGATTATCTTTACACCGAGTGTCCTGAACTTGTAATCTTCTTTGTAGCCTTTTGCTTATAATCTCTTACGTTCATTTTTTTATAAAATTTCGTTACATGGTTTTTTAATATAAATCTTGCAGGACATGGTTCGAATATCACGGCATTTTGTTAGAGCCGAGGACCCTGAGAAGTTTGCATCTATGCTGATCAACTTCATGGGAAGGGTCAGTCTCTTCTTTTCACTTAAGACTTGTCTGAATTTGAATCTAACCTTTTGTGGTGTAACATGGTTTCACTTGCATACACTACTTTGCAGTGTTATCCTGGTGAAGATGACCTTGCCATTGCGCGAGCAGTTCTCATGTAAGTTCTTTGCTTTATAAATTGGATCAAAAGATTAGCATATAGTGAGGGGAACTAAAGAGGATTGTTTTGTCTTTTCCGCATTTTAGGTATTTATCTATGGGGAACATGAAAGATGCAAATATTCTGATGGATGAGATTAAGAAACAAGCAGAGACCCTTTCAGAATCAGACCTTCTCCAATTTATCACATATCTTCTGGAAACGTTAGTTGTTTCCCTCTTAGTACATCTTCGTCTTCTTTTGTTGTTACCTAAACAAATTTGATGTACTGATACAGGTTGCAGAGGGATGCATTGCCTCTTTTCAGTATGTTGAGAATGAAATTTAAGTCTTGCATAGATAGAGAACCACTGCTTAACGAGGTATGCAAGATTGATCTTCTGCGTGTTTTAAACGTTGTTTTAGTCTATATGTTTCTCTCTTTCTTGTCCGAGTAAAAAGGTGAAAATTTGTTATCTTGTGAAGTTGCTGGACGAGGTTGCAGAGAGGTTTTACGGTGTGCAGCGTAAGAATCCTTTGCAAGGAATGTTTGGAGACATCTTCAAGGTAATTTGATTTGCACTTATCTCATTTCTTGAAGTTACAATGCTTGAACAATGGAAAACATATGTATATAACTTAAGTATATGATCTTCCACCTATCTCATCTCTCGACGTTACAATGCTTGAAGCACTGAAACTCTCTCCCTGTTCTGCGTATAGATGATGGGCTAAGGAAGAAGATAGAAGAGGCAAGAATACAATGTTTCTTTCCCCATTTTGGTTTTGTATTTGTCAATTTTCTAATAATGGATAGCTTCTGAGAATTCAATTTGTTTCTCTTATCCTCAAGTGGGTAAGAGTTTTGTTCTTGTAACATTATACATTTGTTTTTATCATATTACTATATAGATATTCAGGATAAAATAAACGAAGCTTTTTTTCATTTTTTCATAACGTGAGAGTTGTGAATCCACAAAAACGTATCAAGAATCTTGGACAACAGTTGAAGAAGTGAAGCAAGTACAGAGTCTTGACATGGTTTTGGCTTTAAGCAAGTTAGACTGTGCTGCGTCAAGCAGTGAGTCAGCTTCAAGGGCTTTCTCAAAACAGAACTTGGCTTCTTCCCACCTACGTTCAGCCACAAACACGAGTCCAAGGTTGTTGTATGCAGGTGCATAACCTGGTTTCAGATCCAGCGCCTTTGAGAACATTGCTTTGGAGAGTTCGTACTGCTTCTTCTGTCTGTAGAGGTTACCGAGGTTAGAGAATGTGGCGTGAGCTTGATCCTCTGTTGTTGACACTGCCAAGGCTCGCTTGTACACTTCCTCTGCTTCTGATTGTTCGTCTGATAACTGCAGCGAGATACCTAAAAGCCAAAGCATGTGAATGTAATAATCTTAGGATTGTGAAATCTTCAGAGCAATTAGAAAAAGAGGGAGTTACCTAGATTTGACCACGCATAGCTACAATCCCTAGAACGACTAATTGCTGTCTTGAGGTACTTTTGGGAGAGTTTATATTGTTGAGAACAGAGACAATGAAGACCAAGCTGATGCCACCGGACAGCATCTTCAGGATCCTCACTTACTGCCTACGGTGAAAAGAAAGAGAATAATGAACTCAAAACGTTATTCTTCATTATCAGTGTATGTATGTGCATGTGACCCAAACATAACAAGTGCCAGTGTCTTACGCAAGAAGGAAACAATCTTACATCAAAACACAGAAACGGCATACCTGCTTTAAGCTGTACATAGCTCGTTCTTCCATCTCTGTCAATTCATTTCGATCAGCAACAAAAGCAGCTGCAATCTCATGATGTGCCTTATGAGCCATGGCAAGCCCTGCCCAAGCAATGGGAGGGTCAATTGGAACAGATTCTCCTTCTCTTATCACAGAAGCCATCTCATTGCCAGCCCATGAAAGCTGGTCCCCTGCATCCTGAGACCTTTCAGCATCTTTGATTCGCTGGACAGCAACAGCAAATCTTGTAGCCATACAGTTGGGATCAAGTTTAGCTGCCTGAAGATAAAAACAGTTTTATGTCAGTTACCAAGACTGTAGTTTAAGGTTAGATAGTGAGTTTAAGAGCACACCTTCTCCAAACATTTGCTGGAACTTCTGTGATCTCCCATCATATAGTACGAATTAGCAAGGTTGACCCATGCATGGGCGGACTTTGGATCTGCTCTTACTGCAGCCAAGAGACATTCCTTTGCGACATTCAAATGTGTCTTCTGGTCTTCAGAAGCCACAGGACCACCATTAGCTCCGGCACCTGACAACAATCAAAAACACTTTTAAATCTCTAACTTCAAATGTGAACTTTTGCTTAGAGTATAAGATACAAACCAGCGACAGTTGAACTGTGTTTGCAGAGAAGCTCAGCAGCATAATTAATCAAAGCAGCAGGATGATTATGGTCTTTGAATACCAAGTCTTGGAAACATTTTGCTGAAAGCTCCAAATCTCCGCTGCAAAACTTGTTAATTAGAGAGAAGTATCACAATAATAGTTAGAGATACGAAGAATGAAGAAAGAAAGCTCTTTACCTTTGAAGATAAGCAACTCCAAGGTTTGTAAGGCAATCATAGTTGTCAGGAACAAGAGCCAGCAAAGATGACAAAACCGATATGGCACTCTATAAATCATACACAAACAGAACTACATCACTAAAAGGAATCATATTGGTAATCTTGAAACACTAAACATGGTAGAGAGTTTCTTTACCATCAAACAGCCAGCTTTGAGAAGCATTAAGCCAAGGGTATTCCACACGGTTGCCTGTCTAACATCTAACTTCATAGAATCCTTTAGTTTTGAAAGGATTTCTTCAAGCTCTACTCCCTCAATCTCTTTAACAGAGTCACTATCCGCAAAACCATCCAAAAGAAGACACTACAATGTTGTGTGAAGTGTTAGAACATTAGTGTGGCTTCTCAATCAATTAAGGAGCTCGTGAATACAGAAACAAAGACAATCACCTGTCCATGGTGCATTTGAACTAACAAGAGAAGTTCTGGCCGAGCAATTTCTGGCTCACAACCTAGTAAGATCTCTTCAGCCTTCTCATATTCTGGTATTGCCTAAATACTTTCTCCATTAAACTCAATAAAATGACAATTATTCTAAGACACATCAGTGTAAGCCTCAGCTGAAGACTACCTTTTGAGATTGGCCTAATCGTTGGAACATAAGACCGAGAATAAAATGGGCATGAGCGTTTCTCGGCATCTTCCTTGCAACATGAATCAAACCCTATAAGCAAATAAGCGTTATCATTAAGATCACTATCATCATCCTTTCAAGAACTACCAAGCACACTAACTACCATAAACTCACCATTTTGAGGTTACTAATTTTTTCTTCCCGGGATGCAGAGACCCCTTGATTAGCCTGATCACCATCCGCATCAACTCCACAATCAGTTGACCCCTCAATCTTACTCCTCGGGCGACATTTCCCCACCTTACTAATCTTTTTCGCTTCTATTTCCCCTGGCTCCACCTCCTTGCAACCTCCATCTTGATTACTTTCCTCGTTACTCAACCTTAAAAACAACAATCATTCATTTATTCTTCCTCCGTGTTAAACCCCTTTGGCGTTAAAATCAAACCCAAGACCCAAAACTACATATGATCAAATGCACAGACCAAAAGAGTCCTAGATTCAAATATATAGCTCAACTTGACATGACTGTATAGGAAGTTAAGAACCGTAAAGAACTAGACTTTCCTTCCCTCAAAGCAGTAAGAATCAAACCCTAATCGTCAAAAGTTTCCCTTTCCTAGAGGCAGAGTCGTACCGGAAGCTACTCGAAACCTCTGTTTTCTCAAGTATACGATGTTTTAGTAGAAACAAACAGAAAGGAAGAGGCTTTGCCTTTGAAAATAGCATGTAGGAGGAGCCAGAAAG
The DNA here is from genome assembly GCF_020379485.1 of Brassica napus. Taxonomy (NCBI): domain Eukaryota; kingdom Viridiplantae; phylum Streptophyta; class Magnoliopsida; order Brassicales; family Brassicaceae; genus Brassica; species Brassica napus. Next base: position 5,393,829 of record NC_063452.1, on the reverse strand, counting down.
GGAGTACCTAGTGGTGGAAGGAGTAGGGATTTGAATCGATGATGAGTCGAGATCGTCACTCTCGGGAGGGTTGAAATTGAGGTCAGCTAAAACTACGAGCTTTTGAGGTCGTGCTGGCTTGTTGTCTACGGCGACGGCGGAAGAAGATGAAGGAGAATCAACGGTCGTGGGCTCGTATTTGACGGCGATCGTCTCCGGCCGGTCCATCGAATGTTGTGAGTTTCTCCGCGAAGTCAAGTGAGTGAGAAAGAAAAAAAAAAAAAAAAAAACTTTGGCGAGGGTGTTTGGCAACAATGATTAGTCTATCCTTCAAATGCGATACTCTAACCTTCTTACTGAGACGGAGGGAAAAGTTTATTGGATGATGGTACACGTCATCAATTAAAGTTGGGTTGGGCTTTATTTTTTTATTAAATCGGATGTAGCGAAAACGGCCTGTACCAGCAAGTTCAGCCCGTTTAGTTTGACATTTTGGGCTGAATCAATTAAAAACAAGTGAAATAAAAGGTTACATGGAAATGAGTAGATATCAAAAGCAGTGGCAGACAAGAAATAATTGTTATTGGGATCTCAAAATATATACTCCATCTGTTTTAAAAAAAATCTATAATTTAGAAAAAAAAATTGTTTCAAAAAATATATGTTTTACATTTTCAATGCATAAATTAATTGAAAATTTCAAAAAAATTAATGGTGTTTATAAAGATTTATTGATTAAAAGTTGTGAGGAATAATTGATAACAGAAAATAATGCATTGATAACTAAAATCTGATATGTTTTCTTAATAAGTGTGAAAAACCTAAAACATACATCTTTCTGAAACGGATGGAGTATACGTTAGATATTAGAAAAAGTCAATCCAAGTTCCCGGAGGAATTTTAGATAAATAATGTCTAATATAATAAGAAGTCCAACTTTAATTAGTATGAAGCTTTTTGGAAAAAAATCCAAAAATAAATTCATACGGACTTGTTTGTTTTTTAGATCCAAAATGAATAATATCGAACAATATCATACTAATCAAACAATAAAAAGTTAGAACATGAGTTTGAGAAAACCCAACAAATATTACATGATGTTATAACAAAAATATAAAACTTAGACATAAGAATTTGAACACAAACTAGTGGGTAATGTAGGTTTGATACAAGGAAACTTGAATCACGATATGCTAAATAGCATCTCTGATCTGATCTACAACCACTTTATTTTTCATTCCAATAGACTTATGTCTTGAGAATAACTTATTTACATGGCTCTGCAAGGACAGATCCCAAAAAAAAAAAACTATATTAAAAACAAAGCATTTAGAAGTGTTGATCTTAGACCATGATTAACCCAAAATTCTTAGAGTGAGGTTCTTAGCGGAAGTTAAGAAACTGTTTCTTAACTTTTAACTAAACAAGCTAAGAACCGGTTCTTAAAGTCTTTATTTAAGAACCGGTTCTTAAAGTCCTTATTTAAGAACCGGTTCTTAAAGTTCTTATTTAAGAACCGATTCTTAGTTTTTTTAGTTAAAAGTTAAGAAACAGTTTCTTAACTTCCGCTAAAAACTCATTCTAAGAACTCCAAGTTAATCATGCTCTTAAGTATTGATTTAATCGATGAACTGCATAATCAACAACTGGCACTATTGTGTTCTACGTCCATGTAACATGTTAATATGTCAACCTTCTTAATTTATTGGAATTTGTTTATTCTCTTCCTTCTCTTTGGTTTCAGTTCTTCAGGTATGTAATTTTAATTTAATACTAGCCGTGCGCTAGTTCTTTCAGTATGTACCCGCAAACTAGCCTTTTAAGCACTTCGGATTGTTTATGATTCCTTGTCTTTTTTATAATTATTATGATGCCAAAAAGTGTATGGATATTGTATATAATTTTCTTATTTTAATCCTGATTGATGATTATGAACTGACTAATCAACATTATTTTTCTTTGTTGTTTTAGTGATCAATTCACTATGTGTATCGAATTATTTTGTAGAACACTGACAATGAGAAGAAGTTGCCAAGTAGTTTTCAAGCAAGACCGCTCACATGCCTTTTGTCTGAATTAAGTGTTTTCTCTTTCTCTAATCCTACGGTTCTCTATGTATCTACCACGTTAAATCTAACGACTCTGTTTGCTTTTAGAAAGGTCAATTTTCTCTTTTTCCTTATACTGTTTACACTACATTTCAACTTTCGCAACAACGAGAGAAAGAATAAAAGTTTGAGTTTATTTCATACGGCAACCAAGAAACAACTTGTGAATTACAGTCGTCGAGCTTTTGTCCAAAAGAGTATTCGAGATGAATTCAAAATAGCAAAAGATTATTAAGTTTGACAGATCCGGGATGTTCAAGTTTCAGTTTGGTAACATCAAATCGTATGATCTACGTACGTACATCAATGTAAAACTTTAAAAGATAAAATGATTGAACTTTAGTTTATTTACTGCATCCCGCTACTAGTGTCTATGTAATTTCTGTAAAAAATTAAAAACTTAGTATAATAATTTAACATTTTACCAAAAAAAAAACTTAGTTATTATTATGCTCTGTGGTTACATATTTCATATTTGCATGGTAAAATACACAAAAATAGTAAAAAGAAGAAAGAGAATCACAAAAAGGAAAAAAGGAAAAAAGAAATGAGAATCGATTGCTCCTAAAGAAATGTTTTCTGCAACATAAGGTACCCATTCTACAAGTGTCCAATGCTTAGTAATTTAATTATTTTTCAAAGAATACTTATTAATTAACAAATAATCATATTAGATAATAATATTATTATATTAAGTAGATACTCTTGAGACAAATTTTACCACTAATAATGCCCTAAGAACGAAGCTTCCTTTGATTTACTGTATAAAAATAATTAGGCATGCACTCTCGTTTCGATTATTATTTATTACCAATCCCACTACATATATCCATTTACTATCGCCATTGTTAATTTCCTTTAACACAACATCTAGTTTACTATTACTATCTTTTCGATTATTACCAATCCCACTACATATATCCGTTTACTTCCGCCGTTGTCAATTTCCTTTAGCACAACATCTAGTTTTCCACACCATGTGTGCCAGTGTCTATGCTTGTATCTGAATACGATACAGCTGAGATTTTTTTTGGACAATTAGCATATAATCGTTAGGATGTTGCACGCATGGTCGCATCCATCTGGAGGACATAATAGATATTTCTTGCATGGTTAATTATTTCATGCGTGGGACTTAGTTGATGTAAAAGTCCAAAAAACGCCATTACTGTATATGAAGAAAAGTAAGTGCGAGAATGAATAAACTATTAAACGGGCACATATATATCATTGATCAAGTGATTGGATCGTGTTAAAAAAGGTCCTGCCCTACAGATTTGAAGTAAAAATTTCGAAGATTATGGAGATGATCTATATATTATTCCTAAATATATGTTAAATAGTGTAATTTATGATTTGTAGATAGCTACTATTTGTTGATTTTTTTTGTTTAGTTTTTTTTTCGGAAGTAAGGTTTAATGCGAAGACAAAAACGACAGACACTCTAAGTTTTTAATAAACAAAATTCAAAAAAGAGATAGTTATCATAGACACGAGACAACAATTCTACTTTCAAGTTTTGTATCATCAAACTTTGATAAAAAAAAAAAGAGTAATGGAATTTGGGTAGGTTCTTCAGCATTGAGAGTTTCGTGAAATGAGGCAAGTTTTTCAGTTTCAGCACACGAGAAAAGAATATCAAATATGATCATGCTAGAAATATCGAATGAATGCACAAAAATTTATATATGTATAGTACTGCTTTTAATGTGAATTTTATTCTATGCAATCTATGTCATAATGTACACAAATTAGTCATGCTTAAATCTATATAATGATTGTTTTTAGTCGTTAGTGCTAAAAATATGGAAAAGAGTTTTTCATCAACGTAAAGTGTTGGCTAAAGCATCTCAAGAAAATGTCGGTAAGACGTACACTTGTATAAGTTGATAAAGCGTTCTGAAAATATAATAGGATTATTAAAGTGTGGATGATATATATAGTGATGCAAATAGTTTTCATGTGCATTAAATTGTCAACACATTTTATACCAACCAAAAGTTTCAAAATTTAATTATTCGCTATGAAAAAAGTTTTATATAGATTTATAAAGTTATGTGTAATTTATTGATAGATTGGACTTTGAGCACATGGTTCAATGGTCCCAAAATGAAACCTCTAGGGGCCATTGTCGGCTCAATTCTCCTATTCTATCGTTTTGATGGGAATGCTATTAATGTAAGTTCACCCGTAGATAAAACCGTATTACTAAAGTACACTCACTAACACACTGTTGACTTTGTGGCCAATCTAATTAGTGTTCACCAACATTCACCTTTAAGTTCGTTGAGATTTAATTACGAGTTCTCCTTTTCTCCCTAAGCCACGTGACTCAATGCTCAGTATTATTACCTGAATGTTTGGACATTTAATGTCACTGGCTTAAGCGGTTTGATTATATTGCTAGAATGGTTGAAAATAATTACGTTTACAACGATGACTGATTCATTGTATCAGTGGAAACTAATAAGTTTTGCCTCTGTTCTTATGGTTCGTTGATATAAATAGAAATCAGAACTCATTCCGTGTACCCTTGATTAGGATTTGAATTTTTTATCTTATGTTTGGTTAAGCTTTTTGATTTAGGTTGATTTCCATTATAACACAGGAAAAATCATTTCATAATAGAGATTAGAGAAAAAGAAAAAAAAGCTAAGAAAGAGTGGGTCCAATTAAGCTCAACTTGCATGCGCATTAAGTCACCCAAGGTGGTCATCTTATGCTATATAGTCTATATGTTTCTTTGTCTTTCTCCCTTCACTCATATGTTTCATCCTAAAACCTTAAAACTTTATCTACAGCAAGAAGCCAAGAACACAATGCTAGTTTCATCACATGCATCCTTTACACTTGTCTTTCTCTACTGCATTTTCTTCTCCGCAGTGGCTTTGTCTTTGCCCGTTTCTGACCCCGAGCTCGTCGTTGAGGAAGTACACAGGTATTGTGACACAATTATACACTCTTCAAGGATACAATGTTTGTATACATTTGAAATGTTTCGCCTAAAAAGTGTTTTCAAGTTCTTTCCATGCAAGGGTGATTATGCCATTTTATTCTTATCATAAACCAACATGTTCACTTGCTGCTGCATTAGCTAGTTACGTATGTGAATTATGAGTATACTAATTAACAACGTCAAGAGTAATGCGAATATTTTATATTTAGTTGATGTTGATTGGTTATATTATAGGAAAATAAACGAGTCTATATCAAGAAGGAACTTAGGATACTTCTCGTGTGAGACCGGTAATCCAATCGATGATTGTTGGCGATGCGACAAAGATTGGGAGAAAAACCGGAAACAGTTAGCTGATTGTGGAATCGGTTTTGGCAAAAACGCAATCGGTGGTCGTGATGGCGAAATCTACGTGGTCACCGATCCAGGAAACGATGATCCGGTAAACCCTAAACCCGGAACACTAAGATACGCAGTAATCCAAGACCAACCGCTTTGGATCATATTTAACCGTGACATGACGATCCAACTAAAAGAAGAACTCATAATGAACTCTTTCAAAACCCTAGACGGTCGAGGAGCATCCGTACACATCTCTGGTGGACCGTGTATAACCATACAATATGTGACCAACATTATAATCCACGGTTTGCATATACATGATTGTAAACAAGGTGGGAACACTTACGTACGAGACTCTCCAGAGCATTACGGGTGGCGAACGATATCGGACGGTGACGGTGTGTCGATCTTCGGTGGGAGTCACGTGTGGGTTGATCATTGCTCGCTCTCGAATTGTAACGATGGGTTGATTGATGCGATACGTGGATCAACGGCTATAACGATCTCTAATAACTACTTGACGCATCACAACAAGGTTATGTTATTAGGACATAGCGACACGTATGTGCAAGACAAGAACATGCAAGTCACTATCGCTTTTAACCATTTTGGAGAAGGCCTCGTCCAAAGAATGCCAAGGTATTCAAATTATTTTATTTATCAAAACAACCTATGTGTGGCTATATGTAGATATATGTAGCACAAACTATAAAGGTGAAGTATATCACGGACTATACTATATTGTCGGTGGACATTCTCTTATAAGAAAATAGCAAAACCAACACAAATACTGCATTAAACTCTAGCTATCTTGTTAGTTTACATATAAAGATCGATCAACCGAAATAAATAATAATGTCTTAATCTACTGTAAAGTAGTTAGGTTAGAGCACTTAAAATGGTGAAGTTTTCATAGAGTTTCTTATTTTAAAATAACTAAAATTAGGAGAAAAAATACTTTGTTTTTCACAAAACTTGTCAATAGGTTAGTGGTTGATTAAACTAATTAAATAAATAAAGTATGGATCTTTTATATTTTTTAGAAACTCACAACATTTTAATCACTGATGATGCTCTTAGTTGAGTTAACATTTTGCTCATATTTTAATTATAGATGTAGATCAATTTAGAGAGTTAAAATTGCTTCTATAAGTAGGGCATGTTAGTTTTGCTTTTAAGAAAGTAAATAGATCTCGACCCGCGCAACCGTGCGAGTTTTTGTTTTCATTTATTTTTATATATTTTTACATTGAATAGATTGTTTTAAAGTTTTACATGTATTTGTATTTTCTTCTATATATATATTCGGATTATTATTTCATTATTAAAATCGTAACTATATATATAAAGATTAGTAAAATATTATTTTATTGTCATATTCAAAGATATTGTAACATTTCACAAATTTAGAAAGTTTTTAAAAAATTAAACTTTTCGCTTCGTAGATTTATATTATCGAGTAAATAATTAAACATTTAGTTTTTGTTTAATTTTTAAAATAAACTATATAGTTTAAAATTGTTTTCATTGGTTTAAGGTAGTAAAGATTAGTCATTGTTAGATAATATGATTTTTGTTATTTTAAAAAAAAAGATTATAATTTTAAAAGTTAACATCGACAAATATTTAAATATTTAACATATGGAGGTATATTATTACAACATTAAATTATATCTATTTAATTTATACTATCTATAAATCCAATGGATCATCTATTCCTTAAATCCAATTATTGATAGTCCAATAAAAATTTCTGGTAGGCCCAACATTTAAATGATAAGATTAGAGATTAAATGTAATATGACTTTCTAGGAATAGGTCTATTAGGTCTATTTTTTAAAAAAATCACATATGAAACAAAGCTGTGACTTCTGTTTTAATATATAAGATGAAAAAATGTGTATATAATATATGTAGGTGTCGACATGGATATTTCCATGTGGTGAACAATGACTATACACATTGGGAAATGTATGCAATTGGAGGAAGTGCTAATCCTACCATCAACTCTCAAGGCAACCGTTTTCTTGCTCCTAATGGCCCTTTTGACAAAGAGGTAATCATGTTTTTAACTTAACTAACTAAAATGTGATTTTATTTCATTCAAATTTATAATACTATAACATGTTTGTTGGGGAAAAAAAGGTAACCAAGCATGAGGATGCGCCAGAAAGCGAGTGGAGTCACTGGAACTGGAGATCAGAAGGAGATCTAATGCTTAACGGTGCATTCTTTACACTTTCTGGAGCTGGACCAGGTAAATCGTCAAGCTATTCGAAAGCCTCAAGCCTAGCTGCTAGACCGTCCTCTCACGTTGGTGAGATAACTATAGCATCGGGTGCACTCAGCTGCAAAAAAGGTTCTCACTGCTGACCCCACCAGCGTGTATTGTGTGTGTGTGTATATAATATAATGAAACTAGCACATGAAAGCTAGTTATGTAATAATCTTGATGAAAAAAGTGAACAAGGGGTTGGTTACATTTTATTTTGGTCGTTGCGTCGGCTAGAGTTATTTCAGTCGGCAAAGTTTACTACGTATATAACTCAACACATTACTAATTAACACTCGTTAAATGCTCCATTAATATAGAAAAAGCTTACCTGTTTTTCAATATCAACGACAATTTCGTTTTATTTGAATCCTAGCAATGCAGCTTCCTTGGATACACACCAAACTCAATGAATCCTCTACTATGGATTATGATTGTTTATGTAAACATCTTAACATGCAACTTTCATCTTTTGAGTTTTGATGAATGCTAACACTTAGCTACCTTTGCATACTTGTAAAAAAAAAAAAACACTTTGCTACCTAAAGAATCAAAAAATGACATGTGGAATTTTTTTACAAAACAATAAATAAATAAAAACAATTGAAAAATAAGAAATTAAGAAGAAAAAAAGAAGATAATGACAAAAAACTGCATCCCATTACCCACGACCCTTCTTCTTCTTCTTCTTCTTGAACAATACCATTCAATAGACAAATGACAGCCAAAAGCTCTTGAAAATTCATGGCTTTCTGCTAACCAGAGCGCTACAAACCCATATGTGAATGGCATCTATCGCTAACTCATATGAATATAATTCTTCCGAGTTTATGTAAGTGTCAATTAATATATGATCTTCTGATTACGTAAATATGGATAATTTTGGCAAGCTTTACTTGATTCAATTGTCCATTAGGACCATATTTTTTGTTCAGAACATCATTTTCGTTTAGAGTTCTAATCAATGTTTTAGTGATTCATGTCACTTAGATTTAAAAACTATAGCAGTACAAAGTAAATAGTAAAGATCACATTTTCTCAAATTAAAGTAAGTAAATTTGATTATTTAAATTTATGCACTGATATGTTTTCGTAGAATGATGTTTATGTGTTAAATGTTATATGTTTATACTGTTTTAATTGTTTAGACTGAATTTGTAAGCTTATTTGCAGATATTGAATGAATTAATGGATGTAAAAAGCCATACATAGATTGCTCACGAAGCATGTTAATTATTAGAAAAAGGTACTGGAAGTAAGAACAAGACATAAGTAAATAAAGAAAATTTCAAACTAATATTTGCATGCAGATAACTAATTTATAACAGTATAAAAATTGAAACAAATATAACTTAGTTTTTATAGGTTTTTGTTGATCAGTGATAAATGTGTAAATATTTTTATGTTTATTTTTATTTTCTTTAGCTAAAATTTATATATGTAATCCCCTAGACTATATTTACGAAGTGATTTTGCCACATGTCCTTTGTACAATCAATTTCACAAAACAAATATGATATATCTACTGAAATTGATGACATGTCTTATAGCTTAATATGACATGGACAATTGCATTTAATGTTAATTGATATTTTTGGTAATTTTTTAAAATATGGTAATAAATCATATATTACATTTAATGTCAATTTATATTTTTGGAAATTTTTTTAGAATACGGGAATAACTCATAAATCATCATTAAAATAAATATATTCAAATATAGCATTATAAATTTCGAAATATAATTTAATTATATATTTTTAAATTATACAATTTTATTACTAAAATTTTCAAAAATGTATACAATTTTTTTAGAAAATTATAAAAATTTAATCGTAAAATCATTATTTTCTTATATATCTAAATTTTTTATAAATATTGTTTAATTTTAATTTTTGGTAATTATGTAACTTTTACAAATTTATTTAATATATTTAATTAAAATAAATAGATAGAAAAATTTATCTAAGATTTTTTTTTGTAACACAGACTTTCATTCATTCTTAGGCTCCAATGTCAAATGAGGTCGATACAAAAGGTTCATTCAACAAGGCTTGCTTAGCCAAGGCATCTGCCTCCTTGTTGTTTCCACGTTGAATCCAAGAGAAATAAAAACATTCAAAAGCAAGAGAGAGGCTGAGAATATCAGCCACCACACCATACACCTCAGGGTATGGAGAGCTAGAGTTGATCGCTTTAATGAGTCAGACTTGAAATGCACTCGGCGGATTCCCGTATCGATGCATGTTGCCAGTGCTTCCCTTAGTGCTAGCGCTTCTGCCACCAGAGCTGAGCTGACAAAGAAGCAGTGCGCCTTATACGAGCGGCTGTTGTCTCCAGTGTCGATGATCCATCCAAGCCCTGCATGATAACGTTCTGAGTGCCAGGCCGCATCTGTATAAATAACCATGCAATCCAGTGGGTAATTATTTGGCGGGTTCACTGGTTCCCGCGGAACAGGGGTCACAGCTGGTTGAGCCGCTAGCCACTCTCTTGCTGTCAAGAGAGCTTTGTTCATAGTTTCCTCCGGTGTAGTTGCTTTGTTGTTGAAGAGGAGGTTATTTCTTGCCATCCAGATGGACCATAGAATCCACGGCGCTAACGGTCCCGAGACAATACCCGTGGGTGGAAGACAGGTCAATCTGGTTAGAGTAGACCAACAAGAGGCAAAATCTACCAGTCCTCTAGAGTCCAGACAGTGAGTATAAGGGGCTAGAGACCAGACTTTCTGGGCATACTCAAGTGGAAAAGAAGATGACTGATAGATTCTACATTGTCACAGCGCTTACAGTTTGTAGCGGTTCCAATGTTCCTAGCCGCCAGTTGGGCTCCTACGGCAAGCGCTTGGTTCATTATCTTCCACATGAACAGCTTGATCTTTGGGGCAGTGTGGAGATTCCAGATGTTTTTATTCCATTCGAACGGTTCCTGATGATTATCCGGTTCTGCTTCAGTACGAGTTTCCTGGCGCGCTTTCAAGGCTGTCCAATAGCCTGATTTGGTAATGTACTCGCCTGAGGTTATTCCAAGCCATACAATCTTGTCCGGAGCCCCGGTGGTGCTTGGCTTGATCATGAAGATTTTCCCTTCTTAAAATGGTACTAGGCTGTTGATTGCTTCTCTACTCCATTCGGTCTTATGAGGCAAGAAAAGACCCTCGACTTTCAGGTTTTGTTGTGCCTCCGGGGCTGGTCCCATTGGTCGTTGTTGTTCCTTGCAGCTGAGCCAAGGGTCTTTCCAAATGTCGATTGTTTTACCATCTCCCACTATCCATCCTGCATTGCTCATGATGAGGTCCCGTCCTATTAGGATGCTCCTCCAGCCATGTGATTGCACTGATCGGCTCTGTGCATGGATGAAAGAAGTGTCCTCAAAATATTTCCCTTTGAGGATCCGGCTGAGAAGACAAGATGGGTTATTGAGCAGTCTCCAGCTAAGCTTAGCTAAGAAAGCATCGTTATAGCATTGGACGTCTCGGAGTCCTAGGCCGCCTGCTCCCTTGGATCGAGTCATTTTGTCCCACGAAATCTAGGCCATTTTACGGGTTTCGCTACTTCCGTCCCACCAAAATCTAGTAAGCGCTGACTGGATTCTATCACAAAGTGAGACAGGGAGCTTGAAGCAGCTCATCGCGTGAGACGGCACAGGAGATAGCACACTTTTGAGCATGACCAGTCTTCCTGCTGTTGAGAGATGCTTATTTGACCAGCTGCTCGCCTTTACCTTTATCTTATCCACAATGGACGAGAAAAGGTCTTTTTTCTTCTTTCCGAAGAGCTCAGGCAGGCCTAGATACTTACCCATACCTCCCTCCTTTTGGATTCTAAGAGCGTCACAGATGCAGGTCTTGAGAGAGCTCGGGGTCTTCTTTGCGAAAGTGATGGAGGATTTTCCCGGATTAATCATTTGGCCCGAGGCCGCTTCGTAGCTCTGTAGGATTCCTTTTAGAGCAGTGGCGTCCGCTTTCTTGGCTTTGATGAAAAAACATCGTGTCGTCGGTGAACAGTAGATGGTTAACCCGTGGACACCCATGGGCAACCTGAATTCCGGCTAGTGAACCTGACTCTTGAGCTCTGTTACACAGTCCCGAGAGTACCTCACTACACAAAATGAATATGTATGGTGAGAGTGGGTCTCCTTGGCGGATTCCCCTACTCGGTTTCACTTTTCCTCTAGGCGAGCCGTTGATGAGGAAAGCGTAGGTAACAGTGGTAACACATTCCATGATCCACGTTATGCAGCGGGGGTGGAATCCGAGTCTGTCAAGAACTAGGCGAATGAATTCCCACTCGAGTCGATCATAGGCTTTGCTCACATCCGTCTTCACTGCCATGGAGCATCTTTTCTCCGCTTTAGAAGTTTGGAGAAAATGGAGCACTTCATGGGTGATTAGCACATTATCCGAGATTGCTCTCCCCGGCACGAACGCGGACTGGTTTTCGGATATAATAGAGGAGAGGAGTGGCTGAATGAGCTTGGTCAAAATCTTTGAGATGATTTTATAGTACACATTACATAGCGCTATCGGTCTATACTCCGCCACTGTCTGAGGGCTTTTGATCTTTGGAATGAGACGGACGAGAGTTTCGTTGCTTTTCGGTGGCAGTTTTCCTGTTTCAAAGAAGCTTTGGATCTCTGAGATAATGTCCAGCCCAATGGAGTCCCAATTGGAGTGGAAGAAACCGGCGGAGAAGCCATCCGGGCCCGGGGCTTTGTCTGCATGGATGGAGAAGACCGCATTTTTGATTTCCGCAGCCGATGGGATTGAGCTTGGGTGGTCGTTCTCTTCCTGGGTGATCACATGCTTTAATGCTCTCTGCACTATTTCCTCGCGTTCTCCTGGTGTACTCTTGAATAAGTTTTGGAAATACTGGATCACCACCTCTGATATCTTCTCTTCAGTATAGACAGGTGTGCCATCGGGATCTTCTATGACAGAGAAGTCATTTGCTCTTTTCCTCTTCTTCGTTGTAGCATGGAAAAAGCCGGAGCTGCGGTCTCCTAGCTTCAACCATAGTAGTCGGCCACGTTGCCTCCAGTAAGCTTCTTCCGCTTTGTACGCTGCCTTTAGATCCTCAGAAATCTTATTGATCAGGCCTACGTCATTCACTGTACTTGTCTGTGCTTCCTCCAGTTCTTCTCTCTTCTGCTCTATAAGGATTCGACTATTGTTCTGTTTGGTTTTGTTCCACTTGGAGATTGCTCCGCGCACCAAACCTATCCTCTCCGCGACGGTTTTATTTCCCGCTGAGTGCCAGGTAGTTCTGATAAGTTCGGTGGCTTCAGGATTGTCTTTTAGTCTCCGGTCGTATCTAAATAGACCACGGCGTCTCTTCCTTGCCGGCTCAAAGATTGACAAGAGGGGTTTGTGGTCCGAGCTCTCATAAGGGAGGTAGACACATCGAGCCGTTGGAAATCTCTCAGCCCAGCTAGTGTTTGCAGCTGCTCGATCCAATCTGCATCTAACATAATGTACACCACGTTGGCCTTTCCAAGACAGACAATCGCCAGTGTGCTGAAGATCAAAGAGGTCGCCTTCTGCTAGGAAGGTTCGCATATCAGAGAAAGATCCTTCTGGTCGTTCTGGTCCTCCATCCTTTTCGTCGTTGCTGACTAAGTCGTTGAAGTCTCCAGTGATGAACCATGGTGAGTCTCGGAGATCCGCTGTGAGAACTAGGTGATCCCATAATTGTTTTCGGCGGTTCCTGTCAGTGTCTCCATAAACGAAGGAGGCAAAGAATTTCTTGCCTTCGTACTCTATGATCGTGTCCAGTAGGTTGGCATTGGCCTCAAGGACTTCAAGTTGTATTTCCTGCTTCCAGAGGAGTGCTAAACCACCTGCTCCATGTCCTATTGGCGGGACGAGATCATAGAACTCATAGCCGAGAAGATCTAGTTTGTCTAGAACGAAGTCATTGGGGTTTTTTTTGTTTCCATAAGGAAGATAATGTCCGGGTCTGTGCTTTTCTTCAGTTCCCGGAGTCGTTGAACTGTCCAGGGATTCCCCAAACCTTGACAGTTCCAGCTCAATATCTTTAAGGAACGGGAGTTAACGGATTCTGAAAATCCGTTTTCTTCCTCTTCGTTGTTGCCGAGATCAAATTACAGAGTGGTTGATCCGAATCCAATGATGATCCATGCTGACCTCTCTTTACTTTGGAGCTTCCTGCTCTGTTTTTAGCTCCTTTCGCTGAGGGGTCTTGGTCCTGCGTCGTCAAGACTTTTATTCTGCAAGAGGGAGGTTTTGCTTGTTGTACCTTGCGTTTTCGGGAGTTTGCTCCAACTAGCGTGTTGGGGCTGCTCTGCATTTTTCTGCTCCCTGGTGGTCTTCCAGGTCTTCTTCGAGTAGCTGCCTTAATTTGTTGTTGGGCGTCTTGCTGGTTCTGATCATCAGGAGGTGTTGTCGCTGGTCCCAATCTTAGCAGCGCTGGGATTCTCGCTGGGCTAATTAGTGTTTCTGTTCCATCGGTCTATGTTGGCTGTGTGGCTAGAGAAGCCCTCACCATTATGACCGCTGTCTCTTCCACTTGCCCTTGTTCCTCCGCTTGCCTGAAGCGTTCTTTACTAGCTGTGCTTTCTGTCGGGTCTGCACATGATGTGTATTGTATCATAACATCACGTATTTCCCCAATAGCTTCCTCCACTGCTTCTCTAGGTAGCTCCATCTGAGTACTACGGAGAGGAATCCCTCTATCCGAGTTTCTAAGTGGCTCCTTTGAGTCGCTTGACTCAGCTCGGGACCCTCCTCTTTCCTCTCGTTGTTTTGATGGGGTCTTGTCCCGAGTATACTCCCTGGTGGGTGAGTTTGATCTGGGTCTGCCTTGTTTGCTTACTTCTCTGTACACCGAGGTGTGGGAAGTTCTTGCTCTCGAGAATTCTCGCGAGTTTGATTGGTGGCGAGCCTGATATTGTTGTATGTGCCAGTGAGTTTGTTTCACTTCAGAGCGGTGGCGCTCAATCTCGTTCTGGATCCTAGGATTTCGTGTGTTCCAGTCTTCTTTATGGCTATCACGTCCATTTCCAAAGTGCCTGGAGTTCTCCGGGATGGTTCGCCTGTCTCTGTCAGTGTCAGGGCGTGGTACATGCTGAGCTTCTCTTTCCCGACGTCTTGGAGAGCTGTCTGTCCGAAGATGGGTCTCTTCATATCTTTCTGTTTCCTTTAGTCGCTCTTTCTTTTCTGCTTTTGCTTGAAGGCAGTCTCGCAGTTCGTGGTCGAGTCTGAAGCATTTTGAGCAGTGTCTTTCTAAGTTCTCATATACTAGCTTTGCTACCACTTCATCTCCATTGGGGTACTCAATGATGGAGCTTGTTATGAGAGGGAGACGCCCATTTATATGGACTCTCATTCGGAAGTTGAGGGAGGAGATTTCCGCATCTTCATACACCCCTATATTTCTTCCCACAGTGTTGATTGTCTCCTCAGTCCATAGGTGAACTGGCACTCCTTGTACTTTGATCCAGAATGGGATGAGTGATGGAAACTCAGGGGATGTGGTAGGTTCCCATCTCTGGACAATGACCATCCATCTTGCATAGTTGTATGGTCGCTTCTCTAGAACCTTGAGAAGGTCTTCTTCTCTCTCGAATTGGAATTGAAACATTCCTTGTCCCAGATCCGAGCCGACAGGACGCGACTCCGTGCTCCATTTCTCTGTGAAGTATGGCAAGAGGTTTCGGACTTTTTGGGAGCTAGGGTTGGTAACTCGTCCTATTAAAGTGAGGGAGTGTTTCTGCAGGAGATATTCATTCTTGGGGGCTTGGACTTGCACTCTTTCTTTTCTTGGGGGTTGATAGGTTTCCTGAGCAATACTTTTTCCTTTTGCTGTTGCAGAAATTCTTCTGTTATCCATTTTGTCTTCAGCGCTTTGAATGCAGTTGTTGAGGTAGTGTTACCCTGTTTGTCTTATTACCTTAAAGACTTCCGAGGCTTGGCGGTTGTACAGTCGTGCTTTAGTAGTTTAAATGGCAGAAGAATCTAAACTAGAGCTTTAAGCGACTTTAATTTCTTGAGCAGAGCTTTTATGTGGTTTGTTGTCGGGTTGCAGGTCTTATATTTTGTGGTCTTCATTGAGCTTGTGAGACGGAATCCCGTTCACGCAAGCATGGGAGTGTTGTCGGCTGCCTTTCCGACCTGAGCCGGTGGCTGGAACCCGACGTCTCAGCTTTCAAGCGGTATTACAGTAGTGGTTTTTTCCAAAAATAGTAATAAACCGGCTTGTTTTAGAAACTGGGGGCTGAAACCTGGTTGGTTGATACTGTCTCGGGAAAGTCGCCTGGGAGAAAAACTTAAGAGTATCTATCTAAGATTATAATTTCAAATATATACATGCATATTCTTAAATATATTTTTATGTTTAATTAAATCAAATTTATATTAAAATATTGATATGAAAAAGAAAATTTAAAATATTAATAAAATTTTATTTAAAATATAATTTATATTTATCTGTTAAAAAATATTTTAAATTTTTTTACCGCACATGGTGCAGAAAGACACCTAGTATTAAATAAACTAACAGATGGAAGCAGGAGATATAAGTGAAGCATCATGACAAGTACACATTCAAATAGTTTATACAATCACAAAATATACTTATATTTACCCATAGATTGATACAAATATGAAGAAACCAGAGGACGGTCTAGCAGCATGTGTTTCATTTTTGGGCCTTTTCAGTTCTAATGTCAAAACGGCAGAGTTGAGCACTGTTAGACGACGTCGTTTGGCAAGAACTAGGAACAATGAAAATTTTAAAAAGTGCCCACACGCAGGATCGAACTACGGACCTTCAGTTTACAAGACTGACGCTCTACCACTGAGCTATACGGGCCACTTGATAAACATTTGCAATTGTATTTTTCTAAATTATAAATGTAAAGCTGAGATGATCAAAGGTTACTTAAGTTAAATGTCTAACTAAAACGAATCAAACCAAAGTTGCATCAAACTAATATGAAACCAAAACAGTTTCTACCAAACTCAAAACATTGTACTCAGATGAAACATACAAACCACATATAGTCATAAACGAGGAGCAACTGATCCGTTCACAGAACTGGTCCAAAGAACCTGAGCATCAATAACAGAGAGATGCTGATCATCAAGCCTCTTCCATGTCCTAATCGTTTTCACATCTGCCCTCTTCTTATTCAACTCAGCAACCACAACTCTAGCTCTCCTTTCCCAACCAGCTTTACCATACGCATGGTAACCAAACCCACCACCATAGCATAAGTTCAAACCTTTGAGCTTACCGCAAAAGTCGTTGACATGGTCGTGACCCACAAACACTGACTTCACATCTCCTCTAGTTACCAATGTCGTGAAGAAACCAGAGTTTGTGGAAGCTGAGTATGTACCTTCTTGTCTCACTCCTTTTGTCGCGTTCTTTGAGTCGAAACTCCAAAACTCTGGTAATGGAATGTGGAAGTAAGCTAGTCCTGGAGCTGTACCTTGCTGAGGATTAGGCTCTGCGTTGTACACCCTCTGCAATCATCATCAAAACCGAAGGGTTAGAGATCAATGAGACTAGGCCTGAGTTTTTGGTTTTCGGTTAACCAAAGTTTTAAAAAATAACTCTGAAATTAACCAAATAATATTTCGGTTAATTTTGGTTTCCAATTTCAAAACCGAAATAACCGAATTATGTCTTTGGAAATATGAAAATTCGGTTAAATCGATTAAAATCGGGTATTTTTTGGGTTAAAATCGTTTAATTTGGCTAAGTTTAATTGATTATTAGTTAACATGGATCCATTTTCGATATAAACGGGATTAGTTTTGGTATAATTTCCTTAAAAAAATATAATTGTTCGGTTAACTGGTTCGTTAAACCGAATTGATTTTGAAAAGCTTTTTGAACCAAACCGAAAGTGAACCAAAAACAGAATTTCTTTGGTTTGGTTTTATTTGAATCCACAGGGCTAAGGGCACCTGCAATGGTGGACCTGGAGAGCTCGATTTCCAATGTTAAATTTTAATAATTTTATTAGTTTTTTTTTCTTTTTCGTTTAATTAAAAAAAAAAATTAAAAACGGATCAATCATGGACCGCCACGTATCGTGGGGCCCACGACACAGTAACGAAAAGCACCTAGGATCAATCCTTATGTTAGGATTTTTCGGATTGATCCTTACAAAATTTGTTCCCCACACCAATATTTTAATATTTCTTTTCTATGGATTCGATCTAAGGATTCCTTGTTGCACATGCTCTAAACGAGACAGAGATGATTTGATTGTTCATTGTTGATGGTATACCTGGAGACGTTTTGAAGTTCTCTCAAACCAAAACTGCTGAGAAGTCTTGACCCAATCATAACCTTCCATGTAAGGAACACTAGAGTAATCTCCACTGTCCAGAAAATAAAGATTGAGAACAGATTTGTTCTGTAGACTGGACTCAGCAGCTCCACGGATCTGGAGATTGTAGTTACCAAACCCATCAATGTAATGAGCAGCCTCAGGAGGGTTCACTTGAGACAAAGTGTTGGGAAGCTTCACGATGTGTTTCATGAGTTCTTGTCGTGTCAAAGTAGATTCTTGATCATGGTTTCCTAATATAGCAACCCATGGGATCTTAGAGGCAATCGCTGGAGCAAAAGCAGCGTTCATTGACTTCACAGGGTCCTTAACATCAAACCCAAATATATTATCACCTGAGAATGAACACGAGACCCAAAAGACAGTCACTTTCTATCATCATCATCAGAACGAGAACAGTTTGGGTTCTTTAATTTAAAGTTTGGATTTTTAGTTTAAAGTTTGGGTTTTTGAATTTAAAGTTCGGATTTTTAGTTTAAAGTTTGGGTTTTTTTTTATTTAGAGTTTGGATTTTTACCGGTGAAGACGATGAGGTCAGGTTTCTCGGCGGCGATGACACGCGTCATGAAGACGGTGGTGTTGAGGTCGGAGCAGTGAGCTTTCTGGGTGGGAAGAACATCGAGACAGCGAGTAGTTGCGCCGTTTGCGAAGTGCATATCGGCAACTTGGAGAATCTTGAACTCGCCGTTCCGACCGAACCTGAGTTTGGGACGGTGTGACGATGTCGGAACCAGAGCGAGGAAGAGAGAGAGCAAGAACACGAAGAACAGGGTCGTTCTTCTGGTCTTGTCCGCCATTATTACAGTACACCAAGAAATTCAATTAAGTAGATTTGGTTTGCAGTCTAGTACATAAATGTCTTAAGCAAATTGTGTGTCGGAAGAAGACAAAAACGAAGGGACCATGAAATTGAATATTTTCTTTAATTTATATGTTTTGTATTTTTCTTAAGGAATTATTTTGGCCGTGATTAAAAAGTATTATTATAATCAATGAGTCATTCACGTAGTGTGGTCGTTGCTTCACACAAATGTAGCAATCTACATTCAGAATAAAACAAGGAAGGTCTTATTCGTTAGAGAGAAGAAAAAATCGATTTGAGATTCTTGATTTTCTTGGTATTCAGTGATCTTTGATGGTATTGTAGTACGGGTCATGTTTTTTTTTTTTTTTTTTGAAAAACGGCTCATGTGTTTGATTAGTGATTTCTCCAATGCCACCGCGAGAGGTGTATGATGAGGACTTCATGTTGTTTTTGGGGTTTCTTCTCTTCATTATTTCATATATACATCTAGTTTTTTGGGTAAAATGTTAAGCTTACCATTTTCTGAAGATTTAACAATGTTGCTGTTAAACAACTCTTTTTTTTTGGTATTAATGTTTAATATTTTATACCATTCTCTGTTAAACAACAATTTATAGAGATATAAGAAATAGACAGCAACCCAACTTAAAAGAAACAAAAAGAAAGAACCTCAAGGAGGCCTTGTACATCTACTTTTCTATGCATTTAGCAATCAGGTAGTATAAAACTTTGGCAAATGTCCATTTTCTGCTTCGGAATTAAAATCATAAGTTCTTGAAAACTCTCGGAAGCTCGTTTTAGTTATGAACACTTAAAGAAAATTCTTTGAAAACATGTTGGAAACTTGTTGTCTATAATGTAATCTCTAGCTAGACATATTTAAATTCATGTGAAATCTTATATTCCAAAGCATAAGTCTTTAATTACTTTATGATAAAAATGCTACCGTACATTCAGTGAGTTAAACACACACGTAAGTGATTAAAACATACCAACTTTAACTAACAACATTGAGTTATTATAAAAGACATATGTAATAAGATTTAAAAGTGAAGTCAATTCGGACCAGGAATGCTTATTCCCCACTTAGCTTCATCAATGGAGTAGATGACCTCAACGTGACTTAACCAGGACAAGAGCTTCCATCATCATCATCTTCACTCTCACCGAGACAAACCAAGATCAAGAACACAAGATTTTGAGGAAGATCTAAAGCAAGAAACATATTGCTTATTATATTTTCAAACTGGTGTCAACCAACATATATATACTGTAACATAGATAGATATACGTACACAGATTCAAAGACTTGTATAAATGTGTGAGTCATATAAAGAGAAGTTTTGTGTCGTTGTTTTCAGAAGCAAAGCCGTATAGTTATATTCCCGCATGCTAAGTTTCATTCTCACAGGAAATGGGGTGTGGAAAAAAGGTATAAAGAGTAAAGCTTTTTAAAGTTGTGTTCGGCCTTTTGTAAATAATAATGGGATGCTTTTCAATTTACCTAAGTTTTTCTACACAATGTACAGCCTTTACAACTATTTAGTTAACATTTTCTTGCAAGATTCATAGTCAATATTTGATGCTTTTTCATTTTACCCTAAGTTTTTCAACACAATGTAAGGCTTTACAACTATTCACCGAACTTTTTCTTGCAAGATTCTTAGTCAATGTTTTATATAATTTGCTTCCTTATATTATTGACTATTGTTCATATCCATCTCCACATGCTACGTGACTTGACAAGGTAAACAAAATATGATCAAACTTTTTTATATTAGGATTAGAGACCGGAGTTAAACAACAGTGAAAATGAATGACATGCGAGTTGTAAACAATGGATAAGGGCAGCCTCATCGCCAAGAAACTATTAAAGTTTCTAAGAGAAATAAAAAAAAAGGTTTTAAATGATAAAATAATTTTTCCTTTCTAAGAAAATTTAAGCCAACAATTTGGTGACAATTGTTACAACCTGAAAGGTTCGCTAGCTAGTGAGAACTTTTCTTAACATATCACATGCTTTTTTTTGAAGATGCAATGCTGACTCGTTCGAGAAGCTATAAGAAGTGATCATGATATATGCCAAAAGACGTGGTAGTACAGGAAGTGGTACAAGAAGTGGTACATGAAGTTATTCAAGAAGCTAAGCTGTGAAACGACTACTGAAATACATAAGTAGACAACATGGGCTCGATTTATACGAGCCAAGACGTGACTATTGAGTTGGGTAAACATCTTAAATAGTATATTTAAGATGAGGAAGAATTTTCTTATTCTTAAGAGAAGAAAAAAGAAAGATTGCTTAAAGTCCTAGGTTTAGGGTTTTGACAATTAGATAAATACCAGGAGACCGTCAAAGGAAAAGGCATGCGCCCAGGGTATTCTTGAGAGAGGCACATAGGTGTGTGGCGTCGTCCCACCAGACAGATGATGAGATCTGTTGGTGGTTTATTTATAGAGAACTATACTCGTCGAAAAAGACATTGAGTACGTAGTAGTTGCTCTAAACCAGTGTAATCTAGATAAGAGTGGTAGGCACAAGTGTGTGCTGGATACCATATAGCAATTATAGGTTGCGGTCTTTTCTAGTGAATGGTTTTTGGACGTGGTCCCGGGGATGTAGGAAACGAACCCCGTTAACAAATCTCTATGTGTTCTTTTACTTTATGCTCATACATATTCTATATGCACTCGAACACATAGATTTAGCCACAGATTGCACTTTCATTTTTATTATTTTAAATTTTCTTTCAATAGCTGATATTCTCTCTTAATCTCCCCGATAAACTTGCTCTAGTATTTCCTGAACTTTTAGGAAAAAAAAAGAAATTAATTTAAAAAATTTCCCCCAACCAATAAAAGATAGAGTGGGCCAAATGGGCCTTCGCTTTATAAACAAGTCTTCTACAATATCTAAAGCAAAATCCCCACCAGATCTACCACTAAATACTTATGACAAGTACTTTCACTGTTTTGTGTGTGTGTGGCTTTCACATAAGTTCTTTATGTACAGTAGACAAACAATATGTTGGGCCAATTAATTCGTTTTAATAGGCTACGTGGGTGAAAGCCCAATAACTTAACTAAAGGCCGAGTCCTTCATAACAAATACGCAGCGTTTTTATTATGATTGTTTTTTGACCTTCGATTTTTAGATAGAGAGATAGAGAGAGAGAGAGAGAGAGAGAGAGAGAGAGAGAGTAATGTTACAGTTTCCGACGTTGATGAGTCAGTTCCCGTCATCGACGAAGACGATACCGGCGTCGCATCTGCTACCTATACAGTGGCCTCAGCCTCAGAGCGATGAGATTCTGCTGGCTATGGAAGAAGCTGAGTTGGAAGAAAAGGTTTATCTTCTCTTCTCTGTATTCTTTCATTGGAGTTTCAGCTTATAACTGGAAACGTAATAAAGGATTAATCTTTTGGGTTTGACTTCGAATTTGATGAATGTGGGTTTGTTGGTAACTAACAAAGCAGATGATAAGAAACATGTTTTCAAACACTATTTACTAGAAGATTAACGACCTCATTCATCTGAGGTTTGTATGTACATATATTAGATTGTCTGATCATAGACTTGGGAGATGAAAGGGGAGATGGATTGTCAGTTTCTATGTTTGATCTTGTGAATGGTAAAGTAAGTTTTGAGTAAACTCTTGTTGTCTTGGTTTGGTGCAGTGCAACGAGATAAGAAAAATGAGTCCTAGCTTACCGGTGATTGGAAAACCAGTAGTCGAAAACCAACAAGAAGAAGACGATGATGAAGCAGATGATGACCATGATGCAGACAATGGAGAGGAATCAGATGGTGAATAATTCGAGCAAGAAACCGGTTAAGTAACAACCTCCACAACAAATGGAGTAAAAAAGAAGTTTAATGATGGCGTTAGCTTTTGATTTGGAGGATTCATTTTTCTAAGGGGCGTTATTGGAAATGAATTTTGCGTGGAATCTGAAAATTATTAAAGTTCAAAGATTTTGAAGAGTTAAGTAGATTTGATGAATTCTTGCCATATGTATTGCATAAATTGTCATTGATTATGATTTAATAGCATGAATTTCCATATATGTTTTTCTTTCCAGATTTATCTTTCAATAAAAATACTTAATTTTTTTTTATTTCAAGAAATATAGTTATTTGATGTTAAAATAATTTTTTTTTTAATATTTGAATTTGTCTTGTTTGATTTTTGTTTAAAGTTTTCTAAGGTCGACTCTATGATTTTTTCATGATTTTTTCATGATTCTTGATTATGTTATCTTTAATAATTTTTTATCTTTAAATTTATTTTTACAATTATCTTTCACATGACAACAAAAATGTAATACACAACTTTTTGTGTTTGTATATTTGTGTTTTTTGTTACATAGATTCTAAGAATCTTATGAGTATAGATGATATTTATAAAGTTGAGTGTTATGAGTAAAACTAAAGAGAATTTATGTTCCAATAACAAGAGAGTTTAGTAAAATTAAAAAATTAATAAAAACTAAACTTTTTGAATAACAAAAGATTTTATATAGAATTCAAAAGTCCATAAATCAATAACAAATGATTTTAACAAGATTGTAAGAATACATAAATCAATAACAATAGAATCTCTAAATTTTATAACTCCTTCAAAATTTAACTACCAAAACAACTGGGATTCTGAATTTGGAAGGTGGGAACAAGTTGAAACGTTTTGGCCTCAGATTTTAGTAAAGTATTATTAATTGTCTTGGTTTCATGATGTTTATTTTTTACCTTGAAAATGTTAAAGTTGACTGGTATTAATGCTGTAAAATAATTAGTTTGCCCAAAAAAAAATGTATTGGCAGAAGTTGAGTCTTTTTGTGCGCCTTTACATTGAAAAGGAGCCCAATTTCGTGTACTGTGTGGTTGATTTTTCAACAAAAAAAACAAAAGTTGTAATTAGTTTAAAAGAAACAAGGAGATATGTGTGGTACTGCTCTTACTCCAAAGGTCATTCTCTTATTATTATTGAACAACAATAATTTATACTTTCCTCTGTTCCAAAAAGTAAAATTTTATAGAGTATTTACGCTTATTAAGAATTTAATAAATGTTTATAATTTAGTTTATTTTTTTTATTTTATTATACACTTTCTAATAACTTTTTACCGATGAAATTTAATCAAATCAAATATTTTCAATTAATGTTTTTCAAAAATATAAAAAAATATCTTAAAAATATAGAAAATATATCTTTGTGGAATAAAAAAAAGATCTAAAACATTTTACTTTCAGAAACTTTTCCTGAGGGAGTATTTCTTTTGTGTGGTTCAAGTTTTCAATTATAAAGTAAGAGTGGGACAAGTTGCTCACCAAACTCTCCATTCTTTAGCCTTCAGCCTGTCTCGTTCCCAAGTTGCAGGGAACTCTGAAGTCAACTAAAATCGCCGTTACAATGTTTTCTTTCTCGTGTGCTCTGATTAATTAATAAAATTAATACTATTCCCTTATATTAATTTAAAGTTTAAAATTTATCTCATTTTAAATATCATATAATATATTTATGTGATAACTTTTTCTAATTTTACTCATGTGTTTTAATTATTACTAGATTTCGTTTTCAATTCTAAATTGATATATATTATAATATATATATATATGTCTATCAATTTTTAGAACATAATAAGTTTACTTTATATTTTTTTCTTTGAATAGATTGTTTTAAATTTCACATGTATTTGTATCTTCTTCTATATATATATATTTTATTTTTTTTCGGATTATTATTTCATTATTAAAATCGTAACTATATATATAAGAATTAGTCAAATATTGTTTTATTGTCATATTCAAATATATTGTAACATTTCACAAATTTATAAAGTTTTTAAGAAATTAAATTTTTCGCTTCATAGATTTATTTTTTCGAGTAAATAATTAAACATTTAGTTTTTGTTTAATTTTTTAAAATAAACTATATAGTTTAAAATTTGTTCTCATTGGTTTAAGGTAGTAAATATTAATCAATGTTAGATAATATAATTTTTGTTATTTAAAAAAAATCTTTATAATTTTAAAAGTTAACATCGACAAATGCAACATGATTTTTAAGAATAAGTCCATTAGATCTATTTTTTAAAAAACAATCAAAGTCGTGAATTATGTTTTAATATATAAGATAATCAAATAAAAATATATTAATTAGAGATAAACGTAAAATTTAATGATGTTCAATGCATATAAAAAGCTAAAACGATAATAAATAAAATATTCAACTATTTTCTTTTTTTTCTCAAGTGTGACTAAAAAATTGAAACAATAACATAATTACTTCTGTCATTATCAAAGAAGCCAAAAAGCCCAAGACAAAAATAAACCTCGTTAAGTAAAAAAAAAAATTAAACAACGCTGATATGTGCTGAACTAACCAATCCACTAGCCTACACGCGTGTAAATCTCGCACAGTGACACGCTAAAATCTCTCATTGTTCGCCACGTACCACGTATATAAAACCAACGTCGTACGTGCAAACACGTGGTAACTGCAACTCTTAACGGTTCGTAACGGTCAAAAATTTCCGTCACGTTCTCCGTCTAAATTATAATTTCACCGCTGGTCACGTCTCCCACCATTAATGGAAAAGGAAAAAATTAATTCTCTCTTCTCAAAACAAACACATCGTAAAAATTTCAATTTCTTAATTTCGCATTTTCCCGAATTTATTTTAATTTCCTTCTTTGTATCGTATATTCCAGTATCCGTCAATGCCAGATGAGTCTAGAGCCTTTGTGAACACGACACGCGTAGCAATACGATTCTCCGGATCTCTGATGGAATCTTCTAGCGAGATCCGTGGGAGGTAGACAATACCGAGACTGCAGATACCTCCCGTACGCTAACGGCGGCGAGTTCGGCGGGGAAAGCGTGACGGAGAACGGAGAGTTCGGAGATCGATCGCCGCCGCCACCGCTTGAAGACGACGGCGATTTTTGACTACGAGGAGGCGATAAAACGGCTTTGATTTTGGATCCTGAGACGCGATTGTACAATTCGACGATGTTCGCTAGCTCCTCGTCCGATTTGACGGAGATTAGAGTCTCGAGATCGCCGTTAGGTAACTGACATCGGAGATCGACGGAGTATCCGCAGAATTCAAATAGTTTCTTCGTGAGCTCTGTGAGAAAAAAAAAAAAAAATCAAAATCGATTGGATTGGATTGTAAACAGAGATTGAAGTGATTCGAAACGAAGATGGAGACGAACCTTCGAAAGAGATGGAACGATCGACGGAGAGGACTCTGGTGTGACCTCCGACGTAACGGAGCTTCCCGTCGGTGGAACGAGGGAGGATTTTGCCGCCGTAACTGCACAGAAACTTAAGACTGCTTCCACTTTTCTTCTCGTTAGCATCAACGGCCACCACCATTGTTAGGGGCTTTTGTTCAAGTTTGTTTTTGATTTTTTTTTTTTGGCAGGATTCGTTGGAGAAGAGAGAAAAAGTGTTTTTTATTTGTTTCTTTGGCGTCTTAAACCGAGAAGATAGGTTGCAGATGGGTTGGGTTTTATAGGGAGGGAGTGACGTCACAGGTGGGACCCAACGCGTATGGAGAATGCGAAATTCGTTGAACCTTCTATGGGTATTTTGGACAATTCTGTTAATTCCATAACGGAATATTCTCTATTAAATACCATTGAAAAGAATAAATATAATAGTATTAAATGTTTTATTTACATAATATTGGCTGCTGATTCTTCACCAATCACATCATTATGTACTAAAATCACATGAAAATTGATTTATCAAATATATAGGTTGATTTTTTTTTTTTTTTTGCATTTAATAGGATCTTCTTTGGCTACTAGCCTTATTATGTTTCAAAGGTAAGATATGCCAAGTCTGACCTCGTAGGCCTCTTCAAATGACATACCAATAGCTCGATTTCATTAAGAAAAAATATGGGTAAAGTCAAAGAAATACCGTTTCAATTGTTTGAAAAAAGCATATTATGATATATTCCTAAAACATGTACTATGGCAAGTGTAAAGATTCCAATAGTCTGTATGAAAATTTCAAAATGTATGCAGATAATAATTGATTTCAGATTACTTCTTAATTGGCATATTCTAATGAAACATTCGTTTTGTCAGTTAAAAAAATATTTAATTTATACAGAAATTATATAGTCTTCAAATTGTAAGAAAAAATAAAGTTTTTAATAAATTGTTTATATCCCACAAATTCCCATGCTCACTCTTCGCACTATTGAGCAAAAGGGTTTAGTTAAGGTGGTTTCAATATGACATAAAAAGTAACATATATAAAAGCAAGAAGTAATAAAATGATGTAAATAATTAAACTACCTCATCGGAAAATACATAAATAGTATGAAATTCCCGAAACTGTTTTTACATTGCGCCTCAAGATGGGAGAAAATGTACATTCTCGATACAACTAAAATAACCTCTTGCTACCGATTAGATTAAACCAGGTCTGGTGTTTGGAAGAACCAAACCTCAGATCAAACTAAACCAAGCTAAACCAAATTCTAATCAGGTATTAGATGAGTGGGACTGTGGGAGCTGTTTTATGAACAAAAAGAGTAACAGATGAATGAAGTCGAACCGGACCATCAATGTCACAGAGATCTTTTATCGGTTAGGAGCTGAACCGTTCGGTTTAGCCCTTCAGAATAGCGTGTCAAGTAGTTTTGGAGACATAAGAACCGCCACAGATTTGAACTGCAAATCCAAAAAGGTCTCATGAGTATCGAGAAAACCGAATTCAAACCAAACCAAACCGGTTTAGTATGTGGTTTAGGTGTAAATATACCTTCTCTTGCCTATACTTCATGCGTATAGCGCTCAAAGGGCAACCTTTGGTGTTAAGCTGCAGATCTTGTAAGGCATAAACAGATGCTTTGAGATCTGACGCTTTGTACGTTGTGTAGTGCTCAAGTGTTGGATTCTGTGAGGGAAAAGGGAAACAAAAAGAAGTTAAAGATCCAAGATTTGTGGAACTAAACTGTGTCTGGAAATAGAGAAAGAGAGAAGCAACATTAACAGACCCATGGGTGGTTTGATTGGTCCAATGTCCACTTGGCAAGAAAAACCGCTGAAGCAGCAATGACTGAAGGAAGAAACTTCAAAAAATGATAGTCTATCAACGTCAACTCCGTTAAGTAGCTGGCTAGACACTCGAGTTCAAGGCGCGGTCTCTGCAGAGAGCAATCAAAACAATGATAAATTCTCAGTCTTTCTAATACAGTTTGTAGTAAGAACAGATAGATGAGTGAATTGCAAAAATGCATTACCAGGTAAGAGGCTTGAGCTGCTCTGAGAAATCTCCTAAGGAACGTTTTTGGAGTGGGAGTGTATATTTGAAAGCTAAAATGCGCAAGTACTTGGTTCTCCATCTCCAGGACCTGCACATCACAACTATTAGTACATTGCACAGTTTCATTCTTTTTGAGGTGTTAAGAGAGCAGTCTCGGTGTACCTGATCTCTTGTGTAGGTGTTATCTGTGATGAAGCAGAACTCTTCAATGCGCGGCGCAGAGATTTCCTCATACTTCCTGTAAAGTTTGAAGAAAAATAAGTTTAAAGTTTAGTTTGCATCTAAGACGAGATTTAAAATAGAAATTGGAGAGGAGGAACCTACGAGGCAATAAGCATGCAAGTGATGCCGAGGAGTTGAAGTCTCTGTCTTTCCAGGTAGTTTCCATGGAGGAACCAGTCTATGAGATACACTGTGAGGTAAAGAGAGTCAGGTACAAGTGTGTATTCCTCAGAGACCTGTGAGTGAGATGAGACTTTTGTCAGAATCTGCAAAGAAGATGCAAAACTTAGCATCAGAACTAAAGACTAACCTCCACGAGCCAATCAACCAGAATCCCACGCATTGACTGTGTGACGTCCTTCTGTATCCTCTCCATAAAGTCAGGAACAGGTCTGCGTTTAAGCTGCTAGGAGAAAGTGACAGAGAAGCCACAAAGAATCAAACTTTGAATGCTTAGGCTTACCAAGTTTCTTAAAAGACTATAAGATCTGATTATTACCTCTGAAACACGCAAATTGTGGTAGATTTCAGGGGCGTAGAGGCAGCACAATAAAGGATCCTTGTCATCAGAATCAATGTCTGTGAATTTTGGGAGATCCAGTGCAGTTGAACTACCAATAACACCACTTTTCTCAACTGTAACCATTTGCAAAAAAGAAAAAAAAAGTTTATTTAATCATCAAAGACCATTCAACAAGGGGGAGCTAAAATCACATGAAGATTTGTGTTTCTTGGATCACCTATAGAAGCTGATGATCTCCCAAGAGGTCTAGGAGGCAATTTGTGTTTCTCGATACAGTTATCAGCTGTGTCATTTGTGTTTCCTGCTGTCACTGATACAACTTCAGCTTTTGCATTGGTCCCGGACTGAAGATCTGTGACTTCTGAAGTAACACAAGATGCCAACCCCTGACTCTTCTTTACCTGCTTGATGTCTCTAGCCTGAAATGGTAAACACGCATGTTCAGGAGATGCATGTTTCACTTCAAAAGATCTTTCACAAACATTATTAACATGATGCAGTTTTAACAACCTCAAGTTGAGCTGCATTGAAGCTAACGTTTGAGATATCCCCAAGAACAGCTCGCTTCTTCCTCTTATTGGGTGGCGCAGTGACGTTCAAATCCTCCGAGGCTGGTCTTTTTGTGTTTGCTCTCTGTTGATTATGTGTAGTAGAAGCCGCTTCAGAAGCGCGCAAAGCAGACGCAAAGGCACGAGTGAGAGGACGAGAGACAACATTTTCCTTCCCCATGTTTAAAATCCCACAAGAAGAAGACACAGAGCCTTGAAAGTCTTGCTGTTTCAGGACTGCATCATCTTCCTCCGATCTGTGAAAATGAAGTCAAAAGAACATAAAGATCAATGGCTAAGGCAATAGAGAGAGATCACTATACAGGGGATATAGATTGCTCATCTGCAACAATGCATATATATATGCATCACCATATGATTATCATGGAGGTTATTTTATTTGGAAACTTTCCAATGGAATTGGTCCGTTGAAACAAGAATATCACAGAGAGATACATTTTTCAAGTTGAAAGCTTAAAACTTTATTAAACTCTAGTAAGATCCAGTGGGTAGTAGAATCAAATTATTTGATTTCCTTACCCAACAATGCAAAACAGTAATATAGAGATAATACAAACTTTATAGCTAAATCTACGGAAAATATCTCCCCCAATTTGGAAAAAAACATATATTAGGAAAAACCAATCTTGGTGAATCTAAATGCTGTTTCTTTCTTTGTTGGGTTTTAATAAAATATCATCCATAAGAAGATGCAATCACACTTTCTCATGAAAACGAATAGATCGCTAGAAACCTTTGCAAAACCATGAGTCAGACCTCAAACATCTACAAAAACTCTTATCGACAGAACTCAAATTCTCTTCCTTTTTTTTGTGTCTTCACGTGTTAATTAAGAAACCCACAAGACAAAACTCGTCGGAAAAGCAGCGGCTCAAACACAAACACAATGCAGGTACGCGGATGAACAAGCATGAGCACAAAGTTCAAATCTTTCTATGAAAAAGTTAAGTGAAAAGGATTGAGATTTGGACCTGCGAAGCTCCGGGAAGAAAACCCTTCAGGAAAAGAAGGAGCTTGGAGGGTGGGGGGCAGATCGAGATGGTGAATCCGCTCCGCCCTTGGGGAAAGAGTGTCTTTGGTTAGTGAACGAGACGTAGCACTACTGGTGTGGGTTTAAACGATAAAGAAGTCACATTTTTAGAAATTATTTAAAAAAAAAAGAAATAAAACTTTACTGACGACATTAAACGATAATGTTTTAATGTATTTGACCTGTTGACCCTAACATATGGGTATGGGGGAAATAGAAAAAGGAACATATTTTAATTAGTGGTTAATTAATTGTAATTCAGTGGGGGATTTAAACATAGATTTGGTTTGATTTCTCCGTGAGATGTGGGTAATTAAAAGTTTCTATTTAGTAGTACTTGTCTATACTAACTATGATTATAATGCCCACATTAATCATCTTCACACGTACAGTGGGCATATGTGCCATTAATTCACCGTTTGCTAATTAATGAGAAGCATCCGAGCTAGAAGAATCCTTCCCCTAGCCATTAATTAATACAGCTTTTTGTTTTTACTTTTTGTTTTTTTTTGGGTTAAAGTGTTTTTCTTTTCTTTTTCACCTTTGAAGTAAAACTCTTAATTAGGAAAATTTAATTTAATAAGAGTCCAAATGAGAAGGCCCAACAAGGAGAAAACTTGATTGCGATTGGTTGGATGTTAAATGCTCGCAGAGATGTTGTTTCCACCAGGCCATCCTTGATCGTCTTCTTCCTCTTTATAATTTTCTTGATGTTGCCTTGTCAATCGATACTTTGTTGCTAGTGATGTACTGATATGTAATAGGAGTTTTTTTTTTTTTTTTTTTGAAACACATAGAATAGGAGTTTAAATTAAAGAAAGCAAGGAAAAACTGTAGGAAGAAAACAGTAGCAATTAAAATGTTAGAAGAATACATCTAACACTAATGAACCAATCTTTAACCTAAAGTTTGTTTTTCTTATATTCAAAATTTTGTTGATAATTTTGAAAAAAAATATATTAATATGAAATGTTTGCTGTCATCGATTACCGATTCAAACTATAGACATATTGACCTATGTATAACTCTCAACTTATTAAAATAAAAGGATGTATTTTGAATTTGAAAGTTCAAAGCAAAAGTATTGGACAAACCAAAAATGTAAGTAGGGTGTATGATGAGTCAACGATATTTTTTTCGATACCTCTTTTTATCGAATGATGAGACAATGATAATTTATTTTGAAATTGGTTACAGCATGTGACTATAGATAAGCAGAGAGCCTTGCGAATTTTGAATTCAAAACTTGGTTAGTTACTTGTCGATCAATAAAAGTCTTACAGTATTATTTTATTTGACTTAGTACTCTAAAGTTTCATAATGGCTTTAAGAAAAATCTCGTGAGAGAGAGATATGGACATAACTAGAAGTCATGACCCTACTAATAATGTCTACCCACAAACCAAAAAGTTAGTTCTAAATGTCCAAAACACTCAGCCACACTCAAGACAAGAAAACAAAAAGTAAAAGACAGATACTTCAATTTTATTATCATACAAATTTTACTGGATGGTGGTGGTGGTCCATCTTTGTTTTTTGAACTCCAGCTTTCCCTCCCTTCATTTCACCTACCGCATTTACCACAAAACTAAGATGCGTAATTCTTAGACAATGAAATGTTAGATTCAAATGTATTTTTGCATAGTGGATACATATGTTTGGTGGTCCAAATCTACTATGATTTTTAAAATATATTGCTATCACGTGAGTATAATAGTATTCAAACGTATGTGACTTGGACAAATTTAAACAGAAAAAACAAAGATATTAAAACTGTTATTTTTTCATTTAAGTTATCTTCTTAGATAGATGGTCCCTTTCTTTACTTATGGTGGACGTTTAGAAAAAATATTGAAATTAGGTTTCATTGAAAAAAAGAAGAAGAAAAGAAATTAGGTTTTATTGTAAAGAAAATATAGGAGATAAATGATTATCCGAAAAGCTTTTGTTTCTACCTTCGCTTTCTTATACATTAGGCCCATCTATAGGCCCAATAAACCGGGCCCTAATATATATACGTGGAATCTTATGTGGCTTCTCGTAATCCAGCTATTCCCTTGCAATGTACTATATGCATGTTAGCTGTTTCGTTATGTTTCATTGATTATGTTTTAATTAGTCCCTTTAAACTAAATGTACGTAATTCTACCAAGTCCTTCCCCCCCTTGGTTTCGTTTTAATCTATAGAAGAGTTTATGGTTTTCACACGGTGGTCAATATATATATGTTACACAATGAGCTGATTAGGGAGAATAAAGATCACAAAAATATAAGAAAGAAAAATGAGTTTCAGTCCATGTGTCCTTTTTGGCTTCAAGGTGTTATGGAAAGGAGTTTAATGTTTGTATCCTCATGGGCCAGGTAAAATGTCTGTTGGCCAAAGCTGGTGCCACTGAGTGTGGTACTACATTCTTCAATGTTCCTTTTCAAAATGAAATTAAAATTGACATGGAGGAGAGTGAGTGGCATGGTCAGATGCCGATTCAATATGGTTAGGACATATGCATGATGAGACTGATTCTATTGCAACTCTCAAGGGTAACGAACTACTCCCTCTAGCCTTGTTTTACTTGGATGTGCATATATACGCTATCCTCTTCTGTTTTTTATTCACCAAAATTAAATATCTGACGACATTGTGTTATGACAAAAAGAAAGTGAATTTGAAAGAAAAAAATAAGATACCAGTGGAGACGCTCTGACAAATATGTGCAGATAAGCGTCAGGGAACTGAGTCTGAGGGATGGGATCAAGAACATGTGTGATTTTGAAAGATCTCGAAGATCCAGTGGCCATGTTTAGTTTATTTATATGTTTTCTTCCACCATTCTCATTTTCTTTCTTTTTATTTCTACCGTTCTTCTCTGGATGCTTCTCTGGCCTCTCTCTATTGCTGCACTGATTTTTTGGTCAATAACTCTTAGAGGTATTTTCAAGTACTTATCACCTTTTACCTTTTTCATGTTTATGTTCTAATCACACTTTGTTTTGGATGGCTTTTCCTATGTTTCTGAATTAAGAGGTATGTGTTGTTTTCCTTTCACGTTGCAGGGTCTCTAATGCCATAACTCTTTGAGGGTTTCTGCATCGACTATAACAAGAGTTTGATAAACAGGTTTTCTCTTTGGCATAGGCACTATATTTGGTTTTAAAAACTTACGTTTCTGATTTTTTTTGGTACATATCATTCATATATGTATGCCTTTAATAACCATGCCTGTCAATTGATGGTTCAAACAGGTTCTTGATGGGACTAACTGAACTCCTTCTTGAACCATCTCTTACATTCATGATTCTGACACTATTTATGAACCTCATAACATGTAAAAGTTTTGTATTAGTGTTTCTTCTACTCTATAACCATATTGTCTCTGTTTCATCACTTCATTTTCTCTGCTAGCTGACGAAGGGACAATATAACTCGCAATTTAAGTTATATGCTGGAGATTGTTGACCAACACAAACCAAGAATTTCGCTGCAGTGGCATGTGTTGCATAAGGTACGAAAGCTTCAGATCTGTCTAGCATTTTCAGTTTCTGGATTATGTGTCCTCTTTCTTTTTGTATAAAATTCTTTGAACCCCAAATTCATGTACCACAAGTTTGAATCCTATTATTGCACTTTCCTTCAGATATGATTCTTGGTTTATAAGCTTTTAATCGTTGATTTTCAAAGAATCTGTGGAAATTACGTTTTTGTATAACACAATCTTGAATTTTGGGCCATTCCTTACCCTTCCATACGTTGATCTTGATTTTTATTTTATTTTTATGACTATTACTTGCTACCAGAATTTTGGAAGAGTTCCACGGATATATTGAAAGAACTAAGGCCAATCAAAGGTTTCTCTTTCTCAAACCTCAATTTTAAACAAGAAATGTTCTTTGGTTAGGTTATGATATGATCTTTACCAAGAATGCGTACTTTCAGAATCTGGCTCAGCCGAAGATTTTGAGAAAGAGGCGCTGATTCAGCGGTTTCGAGGCTGCTCAAGCTCAGGTTCAGCTCCTTTGGAATCTGTGTGTTCTTTGGTCAATTAGAATTTTTGTGTGTTAAGGTGTTCGTTACTGATTTTTGGATTAGTTGTCATTTAGTGTTGAGAGGGTACAACAACGAAGCAGAAAAATTTTCATTTTTAATGTAGACATTAAAACATTTCGGTTTGCAGGAAAAAATTATAACAATGAAAGTAAGATCGTACGGAGATTTAGAACTTCCCCTGCAGCTGAAGAAATCATAAGCCAGTTCACTTTTTTACACACAGCTCCTCAACAATGGGAACTTTGTAGACGCTGCTTCTGGTGAGTAAAGTTTTCATTTTAAAAAGGCTATGTTCAGAATCAGAGAAATAACAAAGAAAAAGTTTGACTTGAGATTCAAGTTCCATGAGAACTAATGTTTGGTTTTTGAATTGGTGATTTAGGTAAGACGCTGCCTACTCTTGATCCACGCATAGAGGGAGTTATTGCGAACATAGCTGAAAGTCGATGCTGAAGATATAGACTGGGCGGTGAAAGCCACAAGCCTGCAAGGAAGGCCATCGATGAAGGACCATGGCAAAAGATAATTGCTTATGTATATATATAATATTCTTGTGTCTTGAAATTAATATGAAATTCAATGTGATATGGACTGATCTTTGTTTAGTTTTCAGGAACAGCGAAAAGCTTGCAGCTATAAGACATGGGACGATGGGAAGACTTATGAACAAGCCAAAACAGCAGAGATTCCAATGCTCGCCAGATTCTTTCGCTATTATGCTGGTATACCAAAATCTTGAGAATACTATCAAAATTTTCATGCTTTTGTTGGTAAGTTTTGGTTTGATGTGTAGGATGGGCAGATAAGATTCGTGGGCTAACTATTTCAGCCGATGGAAACAATCATGTCCAGACACTGCATGAACCAATAGGCATTGCTGGTCAGAACATTCCATGGAACTTTCCACTTCTGATGTTTCCTTGGAAAGTTGTTCCTACTCTTGCTTGTGGTAACACCATTGTCCTCAAAAAGCTGAACAAACTCATTGCACTGCTTTTTACGTCTGCAAGCTTTTTTTTGAAGTAATCAATGTCTCTTTCACCTTCTACTTACCATTCTTGCTATTAAAATAAAAGCCTGAAGTAACAATTTTTCTTGAAATTTATGACAGGCATGTCTTTCTCCAACAACACCTCCTGTAAGTAGTAACATATGCTTCTGATGTTATCATTATAATATATATGTCTGATTCTCACAACGTAGCAAGTTATCCGACACTGTTTTGTCTATTTGTTCAAGCAGGTTCTGTGGGTTGTAGTGAGGTGGAACCATCCATAAAGCTACTGTTGCATGCCTACTATTGGACTGGCATCTTATAAGCTCAAAGTATCTGTGTGGAACCAAAACAGAGCTCAAGAGTGCCACAAGCTCTCTTCTTTGCAACAAGCTGTAAATAAATGGCTTGAGCGTCTGCAAGTCGACCAGCCGGACTACAATTTCTACATCTGCAGCATCCCGCCAATAAGGGGAAAACATATACTTTACCATCAATTTGGCTCTGGTCTGAACAAAAGACCCATTATCTGCTATTCTACTTTACATATCGCTTACACTGAAGGGTATGTTGTTTCATTCCCAGAAGATGCTTTATGAATTGTAATCTTATCTTTCCACTTTCTTATACTGAAACTTTTTGTGGTACAATTAGATTGTTGAATCTGAAACACAGCTTGGGTTATATATCTATTTGTAACAGGTTTCAGTAATGAATATTTTTTAGCTTTGATAATTTTGAGTCTTGAATAGCATTAAAAGGAGAAAAGTATATAAAGCTTTATACCTACAATTATCTGCTCAATGGTTTAGCTATCTTTTTTAGCTCACAAAAAATATGTATATAGTTCTTGATCATTGTATAATAAGATTTTCTACAACTTATTTTCTGTCAGCTGGCATTGAAAAGAACAACACCTGCTCATGAATGGCCTGGACATAGTTCTGTGATGGCTGAAGGACAAACATGCCCACCAATGAGCCAATAGATCTATCTGTTTCTGCTGGTTACAATGGAGAGGAAGATCTAACTGTCACTGTAGATGTAGGGCGCTCCGCCAAGAATACTCGCACCGACTAAGTGTTAATACCCGGTTTGATTGGGACTCTTAACTGTCTTCCAAGATTCGATACCAAGCTTGCAAACTCCGACATCAATGGCCTACCACAAAGCTTGGATCTCTAGCTATTGCAGGTCTGAATCCTTAAATATATCTCATCAGAAGTTATGATTCTGTTTCTTGCCCTCTGCCTAATGATAAAAAACTTTTTAATACAATTTGATCAATGGATTCTACTTGCAACATCTTTCCCATAGGTGTTTTGATGGTTTTAGCATTTTAGTTGCTTAGTTTTTTGTTTGAACTTGGTTAATATCATCTACTTCTGGGTTCATGAGCTAAAGCTCTTATCTTACGTGATTTGTGTTGTTTTCCGCATTCTTTTCAGTGGGTGCATATGATGTAGGGAAACTGAATTTGGAGCTTGAGGTTCGAATGATAAGTGTCTTCATTCAGCTTGGTTTTGAGGACCAATCAGACACTGACATACTTCTGTGCAAGGTCTTCATCAAGATATCCATAGGATAGGAATGACAAAGAAGGACAAAAGAATCTGAGGTTTGGCAGTATAATCCAAGATGCTGTAAAGGATCTTTCTGATGTTGTTCTTTTTTTTCTATTAATTTGTTAGCCAGATAATTTCGTGCGTATGTCGTATGATGATAACATTTACTTGGGATAATATTTTATCTATGATTGTAAATATCTAATATGCATAATTGATGTCATAACTAATACTAGATTATATCATGTTGTTATTTATCAGCATTTCAAGTTTTAATCAGCTGGAAAAAGCATGATAAAGATATCAAGCAACATTTCAACCAAAATATCAGAGTTTATCAAAAATAGATGATATATATAAATGTATAATTTAAAAATTTTGAAGGACATACTTATAATATTTGTATTATAATTTAAAGAAATAAAAATTACTAACAATTTAAAGTAAACTAAACACTTTGAAATATTCGATAAAATTTATTATATTTTATATACTTCGATCAGTTACTAACCCGCCCGTAGGGCGGGCCAATCCCTAGTTTTTTTTAAATATCAAAGAGGCCTCTGCTAGAATGGTTTAAGCATAATATCTATAGTTGACAAAAAAAGAATATATATCTATCAAATAAGGGTAACAGATATTTATTCGATTCAAAGGTTTTAAAAAAAAAAAATTCTGAAAAAATAATTAAAATTTCCCTTTTATACCAAGAGCATTGTATATGTCTGTAGTTAAATATATTTTATATATCTTCCAATAGTGTAATTTTAAATATACCAAATAAGGTAACAATATTTTTGGAAAACCGATATGCAAATATATAATGGCTTTATACTCTTCTGAAAAAGTTATTAATTCTTGACACTCATCAGTATGCCAACACGTACATGTCAGTAAATTTTTTAAAAAAATAATAATAATCTTATTAATTTTACTTTTTTTATCTAACCTTACGAATTTTATCCAGATTTACATTTGATCTAATCTCTTATTTAGTTTTAATGTCGTTTACTAGGGAGGATAATGTGGTTTTCTTCTTCTTTTGGGGAGGGGACAGTATTTAATGGTGTAATAATAAATTCCAGAGATATTTTCGATTCAAATATTAAAAACAAGTGATTGTTGAGATCATAACAACGACTAGGTTAATTAATTCAAATGTGTAGCCCAACAAGAAATTGAGAAGTTGACCTGAAAAAAAAAAGTTAATGAGAGAATCGAATGGCTGGAAACAAAAAAGGAGTGAGTGACGGTTACGTTTGCTTGCAGAAGGATCAGAAGGATACTTTACCAATAAGGCAAGCTAAAGAGGACGAAGACTTGATCCACACGAATCATCATCTTCCCCATCTTCTCTTATTCATTTACAATTATTAATTGGGAAATATTAATTTTCTTCTTGCTTCTATGTCTATCAGTATTCAGTAGGCCCGAGACGGATCGGATATCCAAGTAATTTTAAGGTATCCGGATCCAGATCCTTATCCAGCGGATCCATAATTTTACTATCTTTATCCGGATCCGGGGTTCTCGGATATCTGGGTGTCGGATATCCTTCTAAAAATTGTAATATCCGGCAGATATTCGGATCCGGATTTGAATCCTTAAAATAAATAAAAAATAATATTAATATATATAAAATATTAAAAATAATTTAAAAATAAAAAATATATAATGTTTTTAATTATTTCTATGTATAATATTACAAAATTTACATATACTATTATAAAAATGAAAATATATTAAATAAAATTAATTTTTATAGATAGATATTACTATTTTTGAAATAATTATTAATAAAACTTACGGATCCGGATATCCGGACTAAAAAATTGAGATATCCGGATCTGACTTTGACGGATCCAACATTTTACTATCCGGATCCGGATTCGACCCCTCTGGATATCCGATTTTCGGATCGGATCCGGATCGAATCTCGGATCGAATCCGGATCGAATCTCGGATCGAATCCGGATCTCGGATAAAAGTCCCCGGCCTAGTATTCAGTAGTGCAAGTCCAATCCAATTTCTTTCGGTTTTCAGTTTTCAGTTCATAGTTTCTTCTTCGAATAAACAAAATTTATATCAATGTATTGTCAGCTAACTGAGTAACTGACAACACTGTCCCCAAAAGGACAAAACGCTAACACAACTTTTTCAGCCTCAGCTAACTTTTTCAGCCTCAGCTTGATTTCTTATTATTATTATTATGGGCCTAATTTCTTCTGACTTTAGAATATAAATTTTAAAGCCCACTATTTATTTGGATTGGACAAGGTCGAGTTTGACTTAACAAACAAAATAAAAGCATGAACGGCATAGTGTACTGCATTTTTGAACTTTCACTCTCCACCTAGAATTTTAATGTCAACAGTCAGCATGAACTAGTATTGTAACAGAAGTATTAGGACCCGTCACGCCTTTTTCATGAACTTTTATTTCTTTTTCGAACAAAAGTTGTGTTTACTTTTGTTTCTTAAAAGGGTCTGTCTGTACTTCTTCTTTTTCCTCCAAAAAATACATTCTTCAAAGTATACGTGTTTGTTCTCATAATTTGTACGTAACAGTTAATCAATTTAAAAAAATGTGACATAAAATTCTAACTATTTTTCTATGAACTATATAACTAAAAGAAAATGATAACTTTTACAAATTTCAGGATCATTTTTGGAAATTTATTTTCATTAAATTTGAAATAATAGAATCGCTCCTAAAACACTAGTATTGAATTATCTAGCATTTATTATTACAACTTTTTTACTGGTTATAATTATTGAAAACATCTAACACTTAAATAACTTTTTATGCGTTTTATATTGAAAAATATAACTAGAAATGTGGTATTTTGGAAATCATATAACCCAGTTATAGAAGAATTTGCGTTAATTTGTAAAACTATACAAAAATGAAGACTTATATAAAGTATTATGCAAATAATTTATTTTCGCACTAAAAACATATATGCATATAGTTATATTTGTACCATTACATAATGCCTACTCTTGATAAAAGTTTCAAAAAAGGTCTAGTCATACTAATAACTTTCCTTGATATTTTTTTTTATTATTTTCGTGTTGAGTGACCAAAATGTCTTACATTAACTTGGATGTAATTACATAGCATCTGCACATCTGGACTACGAACACAGAGAAAAGTATTGTGGCTGTATGTATATTTTTTTGAAATGAGGTAAACAAACGAAGAAAAAAGAATCTTGCAACTTAGACAAAAAAAAAAGAATCTTGCAACTCTTGTACAAGCAAAGGAATCAGTATTTTTTTTTAATTAATTAATGGTTCATTAATCTCTGCGTATTTTATTTTTTTTTACAAATTAATAAACAAATTTTGGTATTGAATTTTGATTCAGTAATAGCAATCTACCAATGTAGGAGCAGAAGACAAAACAATAGACTTTTGTTCTTCTCTCCGTTGTGTTTGTCCATGTTCTTGTTCATGTTCTTGCTTTGGAGCAACACTTAATCCGTTGACCCGGTTCTCATCTTCAGGAGCTGGTAGATTCAGATCTAAATCCAACGACACAACCGCACTCCTAGCTCTCTTAACCGGAGCCTGAACCGGATAAACCGGACCGTCAGACATCTGATCGAACGACATAGGCGACAATGACAAAACCGTGTTTGCAGTAGCCGCACTGGCCGGAAGTGCTAATGTCGCGGTTGGGGTGGCTGTGGCGAAATGTCCCTCTACGCGCCGGGTTCGGACATATCATTTTAACGGGTTTTCTATTTTGGGTATTTGTTCATGTTGTTTCTCTGCAGCAGGAAAAGCTGATGATGTTTGCAACGTAGATAATACTTGAACATTGTAGAATTGGCATATTTAGTTTATGCATGCCACTGATAATGCATGTGAATTAGAAATCATGACCATAAGTAAGAGAGCAAAGATTGTTTCCGTTGTTGTAATCTCCGAAACATACTATGCATGTATCGTTTTCTTCTTCAGTTTTTGGAGGCCTATTAGTACGATTTAGATCAGTGATGATGAGATCGACGTTCAGTCTTGGTGTCGCGTTCTTGTTGTAGTCTTTAAATTGATCGGCTTCGATTAGTGTATCAATAATATGTGATTTTTCTTATTGATAAGGGTAGAAGAGAAAAGACCTCTATTATAAGAATAACCTTTAATCATCTTTAATTGCTCGTAAAAAATATTTTTCTTAACGAATTGGGTCATTGCTATGCTTCGCATGACTTTTAACTGAGTTAATTTTATAGAATTCATGGCTGAAGTGGCATATTTATTTTTTTTTACGAAGGATGAACGATAGATATGAAAAACGTTTTGTTATTTTATAAGTTATGTTTCTTAAAATATGAGTTACGTGGTTTTGCATGGGACCGCAACAAAACAAATATGACCTTCTCATATGCGCATGCATTTTTTTGCCTCTAATCACGTCTGTGAGTAGCCATCTAGTATTGTGTTGGATATCACTCGATATAAGCAAATGGGGTTTAAGCAGGTGTCTCCTTCGATTATTTTCATAACTCATGTTTGATCGCTACGCTATATGGAAAAATCTTTTTTTTTTCTGGTTTCTAGAATTTTTCTGAAAGACTCTCGCCTGTCTCTAATATCTAGAAATTCATCCGAGAAAGTATAATTTTATTTCTTTGATCAATCATCGGAGAAAGTCTATTACAAATAAAAAACGTTTAAATATATAAATAACGTATAACACATGGAAACGTATTGGTATGTTAATGCTGATTTTATTTTTTTGGTATGT
Source organism: Brassica napus (assembly GCF_020379485.1). Classification (NCBI taxonomy): domain Eukaryota; kingdom Viridiplantae; phylum Streptophyta; class Magnoliopsida; order Brassicales; family Brassicaceae; genus Brassica; species Brassica napus. Next base: position 5,352,054 of record NC_063452.1, on the reverse strand, counting down.
GAATTTGAGTTTTTGATTTGGAGATGGATTGGTTTACTAATTATTGATTGGTATGTATATTGCTTTTTTTTGGTGCAATCTAACAATAAACTATGAACTGTATAGGTCGGGAATGGAATATATTAAGGGAATATGGTTTAAGCTCGGGTGCGTAAATATTTTCGTATATTCTGAATATCAAGTAGTAGACAATATATTTTGACATGTTAATTAGGTTTGGCGGGACAGAGAAGGAGCAGCAGTGTTGGCTTCCGTGCTTGTCAAGGGAATTTATAAGGGTACTTTAAACATCTTAATGTTTTTATTTGTTCATTTCATATCTACCTTTAGGCAGGAGATTTCAGACAGAGTAGCAGGGCATGAACATATGAAAGACGTGTTGCCCAAGAGTGTAGCTTCTCATCTAAGTTTGCAACATTATCAAACACACTAACACAGACAGTCTGAGGCTCTGAGCCTGTTATGATCTAAACTCGAACTCAAGATCAACGAAGTACTGATGAATACCAAAACTAAATTATAGTCTACCTCCTCAAAAGTAACATTATTGTTCTCAAGGCCGTCAGCCATAATATTGAAACTTCTTTGTCTGCGGTAGAACACATGGAAACGTATTAAATTGTTTTTATCTTACCAAAATACTTAGACAAAAACAAATGCAAAGAAGACACAGTGGTCCTGAAGTTACTTTCTGCAGTTTATACCTCTCCTTGGTCCATCGATTATTTTTAAAATGTATTTTGACTCCACTGATATCTGGACATCGCAGCCGTCTTAGGATAAGTTCGTAATTGGACTGATCTCCTTAGATGCTTCCTGTATCGAACAGAGTAGATTTATGGATGCTATATATTTGTAATTGGTTAGAACCTTTGTCATTAGATTAGGATAGCTTGGACTTACGTGGCCTGAGATCACCGAAAATCTCTTTCTTGCACCCTCCGTATCATCTAGTATTTTTAGACCCTCCGGTGTTGTTACTCGCGAGAGAGCAACATACAGGAATATCTCCCACAGCATGATCCTTACGACCAAATCCAGAAATAAAGAACTCCTCCTGCAGACATTAACAGAAGATGATTCAACATTTCACAAAACTAATCCACGTTTAGTAAATTGGTCACAGCATAACCTTCTTACCGTTCTTGATAAGTTGTACTCTAGCACACTTTACGGATGACAGAGTTAGGCTGCTTAACCTCGATTCGGTTGCATATTCGAACACTAAGACTCACGCATCAACACCACTGTCCACACTAAAATTAAGCAGATAAAGAAGCCAATTCATATATAGCTCTTACGTTTTCTGATGGACGATTCCTTTTGCATGAGAAGGACCCAATAAAAGGCTTCTTCCTTTCATTTCCTATGGTCAATAGAAACAGAACAAAGAAAATAATCATCTACCTGCCTGAACCCATCTTTGTATCTCTGTCCATCTAACACTCGTTGTGCCTATAAAATCACACATGAGATTAAATGTCACATCTAAGCACAAATACAAAATCTCAAATCTTATCCATATATGATGAAGTTTATAAGTGAATTATACCTCACACAAAAGCATATCTTCTTCAGAAAACCAACATCTTCACTTGAAATCTGGGTTTAAATATGTATATCATCTGTTAACAAAAGATCCATAACTGGATTTAAGAAAAAACTCTTGTAGTTCTAACAAAAGATCCATAACGGAAACAGGTTAGCATAATCATTTATATCAGTATGATTCAAACTGATTGACCCACCTTCTTCACAATCTCTCCGTCACGGGAATTGATTTTTTTACCGGAGATTCTCGGAGGGTTGAAAACGGTGATAGCTGTAACCTGGTAAGAACCTGGATGATGATGATTCAATGGTGAAGTAGCTTCGACGGCGGCTGAGCTTAGAATTCCGGTGGATTGCATGGCCATAGATGTAACTTCTTCAGAATAGGTTTTGATTTAGATTAAGACATATATATTTATATAAGAGAAGGATCAAGGGAGGTGAAAAGAAACATTCAAGGATTGTTTTAAGATCATTATTGATTAATGATTGAGAAGGTTATGCAAAAACAAATCAAATCGCAGAAGACGAAGTGGAAGAGTCAAGAGACTCGAAGCTTGAAACAACGATACATGTTTCTCTGTTTTTCCTCTTCATGGGCTGGGTGGGGTGGGCCAGACTGATAATTTTCATAAACCCACACGAAAGTTCAATCTATATCAGCAATGGTGATATGGCAAAATTAAACTTTCTCATTGGTTGATTAAATTTGCCTACGTGGATAGCTTTAGGACTCAGGATATGCAACTTTTAGTATAGTATAGATTCCCTTATATTAATTTAAAGTTTAAAATTTATCTCATTTTAAATATCATATAATATATTTATGTGATAACTTTTTCTAATTTTACTCATGTGTTTTAATTATTACTAGATTTCGTTTTCAATTCTAAATTGATATATATTATAATATATATATATATGTCTATCAATTTTTAGAACATAATAAGTTTACTTTATATTTTTTTCTTTGAATAGATTGTTTTAAATTTCACATGTATTTGTATCTTCTTCTATATATATATATTTTATTTTTTTTCGGATTATTATTTCATTATTAAAATCGTAACTATATATATAAGAATTAGTCAAATATTGTTTTATTGTCATATTCAAATATATTGTAACATTTCACAAATTTATAAAGTTTTTAAGAAATTAAATTTTTCGCTTCATAGATTTATTTTTTCGAGTAAATAATTAAACATTTAGTTTTTGTTTAATTTTTTAAAATAAACTATATAGTTTAAAATTTGTTCTCATTGGTTTAAGGTAGTAAATATTAATCAATGTTAGATAATATAATTTTTGTTATTTAAAAAAAAATCTTTATAATTTTAAAAGTTAACATCGACAAATGCAACATGATTTTTAAGAATAAGTCCATTAGATCTATTTTTTAAAAAACAATCAAAGTCGTGAATTATGTTTTAATATATAAGATAATCAAATAAAAATATATTAATTAGAGATAAACGTAAAATTTAATGATGTTCAATGCATATAAAAAGCTAAAACGATAATAAATAAAATATTCAACTATTTTCTTTTTTTTCTCAAGTGTGACTAAAAAATTGAAACAATAACATAATTACTTCTGTCATTATCAAAGAAGCCAAAAAGCCCAAGACAAAAATAAACCTCGTTAAGTAAAAAAAAAAAATTAAACAACGCTGATATGTGCTGAACTAACCAATCCACTAGCCTACACGCGTGTAAATCTCGCACAGTGACACGCTAAAATCTCTCATTGTTCGCCACGTACCACGTATATAAAACCAACGTCGTACGTGCAAACACGTGGTAACTGCAACTCTTAACGGTTCGTAACGGTCAAAAATTTCCGTCACGTTCTCCGTCTAAATTATAATTTCACCGCTGGTCACGTCTCCCACCATTAATGGAAAAGGAAAAAATTAATTCTCTCTTCTCAAAACAAACACATCGTAAAAATTTCAATTTCTTAATTTCGCATTTTCCCGAATTTATTTTAATTTCCTTCTTTGTATCGTATATTCCAGTATCCGTCAATGCCAGATGAGTCTAGAGCCTTTGTGAACACGACACGCGTAGCAATACGATTCTCCGGATCTCTGATGGAATCTTCTAGCGAGATCCGTGGGAGGTAGACAATACCGAGACTGCAGATACCTCCCGTACGCTAACGGCGGCGAGTTCGGCGGGGAAAGCGTGACGGAGAACGGAGAGTTCGGAGATCGATCGCCGCCGCCACCGCTTGAAGACGACGGCGATTTTTGACTACGAGGAGGCGATAAAACGGCTTTGATTTTGGATCCTGAGACGCGATTGTACAATTCGACGATGTTCGCTAGCTCCTCGTCCGATTTGACGGAGATTAGAGTCTCGAGATCGCCGTTAGGTAACTGACATCGGAGATCGACGGAGTATCCGCAGAATTCAAATAGTTTCTTCGTGAGCTCTGTGAGAAAAAAAAAAAAAAATCAAAATCGATTGGATTGGATTGTAAACAGAGATTGAAGTGATTCGAAACGAAGATGGAGACGAACCTTCGAAAGAGATGGAACGATCGACGGAGAGGACTCTGGTGTGACCTCCGACGTAACGGAGCTTCCCGTCGGTGGAACGAGGGAGGATTTTGCCGCCGTAACTGCACAGAAACTTAAGACTGCTTCCACTTTTCTTCTCGTTAGCATCAACGGCCACCACCATTGTTAGGGGCTTTTGTTCAAGTTTGTTTTTGATTTTTTTTTTTTGGCAGGATTCGTTGGAGAAGAGAGAAAAAGTGTTTTTTATTTGTTTCTTTGGCGTCTTAAACCGAGAAGATAGGTTGCAGATGGGTTGGGTTTTATAGGGAGGGAGTGACGTCACAGGTGGGACCCAACGCGTATGGAGAATGCGAAATTCGTTGAACCTTCTATGGGTATTTTGGACAATTCTGTTAATTCCATAACGGAATATTCTCTATTAAATACCATTGAAAAGAATAAATATAATAGTATTAAATGTTTTATTTACATAATATTGGCTGCTGATTCTTCACCAATCACATCATTATGTACTAAAATCACATGAAAATTGATTTATCAAATATATAGGTTGATTTTTTTTTTTTTTTTGCATTTAATAGGATCTTCTTTGGCTACTAGCCTTATTATGTTTCAAAGGTAAGATATGCCAAGTCTGACCTCGTAGGCCTCTTCAAATGACATACCAATAGCTCGATTTCATTAAGAAAAAATATGGGTAAAGTCAAAGAAATACCGTTTCAATTGTTTGAAAAAAGCATATTATGATATATTCCTAAAACATGTACTATGGCAAGTGTAAAGATTCCAATAGTCTGTATGAAAATTTCAAAATGTATGCAGATAATAATTGATTTCAGATTACTTCTTAATTGGCATATTCTAATGAAACATTCGTTTTGTCAGTTAAAAAAATATTTAATTTATACAGAAATTATATAGTCTTCAAATTGTAAGAAAAAATAAAGTTTTTAATAAATTGTTTATATCCCACAAATTCCCATGCTCACTCTTCGCACTATTGAGCAAAAGGGACATAAACAATTTGGTTCAGCCCATCAAGTGGTCACTCATGGCCCATCTCTAGTGACACCAAAATAAATAAAATTCGCGCTTTAAAGAAAAGGGAAAAACAAACCACGGTGAAAATTAGGGTTTCTAATCTGGGAAAATTTACAGTCTAAGAACACGTATCGTATAAAGTATCTTGGCTTATTACCTTTGCGGCCCCTTACGTATCTCTCTATCTGCACTCTCTCTTCTAGCATCGAATCCGATTCAAAGTTTACGCAACAAAAAACGATCTAAAAGCTACGATGAGCTCCCATGATCGCAGATTCGCTGATCCCAATTCGTATCGTCAACGCTCTCCGTAAGTGAAAACACCATTTCCAATTCGTTTCCTTCGATCTGTAACTGTAACCGTAACCGTAACCGTAACCGTAACGTAACCCTTTCGTTCTCTCTCCCTCTCTCTCTCTGTAGCGCACCGGTTCGTTCGTCTCAGCCGATGGATCCTTCCGCCGCACCGTACAATCCACGCTACAGCGGCGGCGGCGGCGATGTTGGTGGAGGAGGAGGAGGATACAGACCGGCTCCTGTAATGTCCGGCGACGGTTCCGGGTATGGTCATTACCCGTCTTTTCACCCGCCTAGTAATGGCTTCTCCGTTGGTCGCGGCGGAGGAAGAGGCGGTTACGGTGGGTACGGGGGTGTGAGGGGTGGATACGGTGGAGGAGGACGCGGGGGATCGGGTAGAAGAGAGCTGGATAGCGTTTCTCTTCCGAAACAGAGTTTTGGGAATCTTGTTCATTTCGAGAAGAATTTCTACGTGGAGAGTCCTGTGGTGCAGGCGATGACGGAGCAGGATGTTGCTATGTATAGGACTGAGAAGGATATATCTGTTGAAGGGCGTGATGTTCCTAAGCCTATTAAGATGTTCCAAGATGCTAACTTTCCAGGTTATTGATTGGATCGGTCATAAGTGTTTTTTTTTTTTGCTTGTTCGTGATTGGGAATGTGATTTACATGTCATCTCTTCTGAAATTTGAGTGCAAGTATGCAGCTTTGTTCATTACTCTAGTGAGGTCTTCTGTTGAAGTTGAATTCGATGTTTTGAAATGAGTGCAAGTATACTCCTTTGTTCTTTGAGCGAGCGCCCTCTAGTGATGTCTTCTGTTGAAGTTGATTTAGATGTTCTGAAACTTGAGTGCAAGTACGCTGATTTGTTCGTTAGACGCCCTCTAGTGATGCTTAGTTTGTTCTTGGTTCAGTGGTTTGATTTTGTAGACTTATCTCTTTTGTTATCTGAGTTAGATGCCATCTCTTATGTTGAAAGTTGATCTTGATGTACTGTAATTTGAGTGCAAGTATGCTGCTCTGTTCGTTAAAAGCTCTCTATTTATGCTTAGTTTTTTCTTGGTTAGTGGTTTGATTTTGTAGACTTATCTCTCTTATTATCCGTTTGATAGATAATATTCTCAACGTAATTGCCCTCTAGTGAGTGCAAGTCTGATGCTTTGTTCACCTAACAGCCTCTAGTTGTGCTTAGTTTGATATGTGTTGGTTTTGGTTTAGTGGTTTGATTTTGTGGACATATCTCTTTTTGATAGATAATATTCTCGACGCAATTGCTAAACTGGGATTTACTGAGCCAACACCGATACAAGCTCAGGGATGGCCAATGGCTTTGAAGGGTAGGGATTTGATTGGTATTGCTGAGACTGGCTCTGGTAAGACTCTGGCTTACTTGTTACCAGCGTTGGTCCACGTCAGTGCACAACCTCGGTTAGGTGAGTATTTTTAACAACAATATATTGATGACTGTTGGATTTTTAGCTGCATTGTTTTTTTTCGTAGGAACATTTTTACTTATGTGTATCGTTGGGGTTTATTAGGTCAAGATGATGGACCCATCGTTTTAATATTGGCGCCCACCAGAGAATTAGCAGTTCAGATTCAAGAGGAATCAAGGAAGTTCGGGCTGCGATCTGGTGTTAGAAGCACTTGTATCTATGGTGGTGCTCCTAAAGGACGTCAGATTCACGATCTTAGAAGAGGTTTATTCTTCTCATTGAAATGTTGTAGCTTTTCATATCTGGTTCTTTGATGGAACAGAAAGCTTTACGAATCTCTAATGTCTTTTCAGGTGTTGAGATTGTAATTGCTACACCTGGTCGTTTGATCGATATGTTGGAGTGCCAACACACTAATTTGAAGAGGGTGACTTACCTTGTGTTGGACGAGGCTGACAGAATGTTAGACATGGGATTTGAACCCCAAATTAGAAAGATTGTATCTCAGGTATGCTTTTACTTCCTCCAAAGCTAGCATCTATATCGTCATTAAGATTGTATATAAGCATTTGTATTCTGCTACTTATGGTTTTAAATTTTAATGAACATTGTTATTTTTCATTTGGTAGATCCGACCTGATAGACAGACACTGCTTTGGAGTGCAACATGGCCACGAGAAGTTGAAACTCTCGCCAGGCAGTTTCTACGAGATCCGTACAAGGTCTACTTCATATATCTTTCAACTTATTCAGGTTTAGTATACTGTCGTAAAGTAGGAGCTGTTTATGTTTGTGCACTGAAAATAATTGTAATGACACAGGCCATTATTGGATCAGCAGATCTAAAAGCTAACCAGTCTATTAACCAAGTAATCGAGATTGTACAGACGCCAGAGAAATACACCAGGTTCTTAATTGTTCTGTAACTGGAGAAGAATCGATTTTCATATATCTTTCCCTTTTTCGGATATGATGCTTATGCGACTTTCTTCCTTGTTAGGCTCCTTACACTGCTTAAGCAGCTAATGGATGGAAGTAAAATCTTAATCTTTGTGGAGACAAAGAGAGGTTGTGATCAAGTGACTAGACAACTGAGAATGGATGGATGGCCAGCTCTTGCCATACACGGTGACAAAAACCAAACGGAAAGAGATCGTGTCTTGTCAGAATTTAAGAGCGGAAGAAGCCCGATAATGACTGCCACTGACGTAGCAGCAAGGGGACTTGGTAGGATTATCCGTCACCTGCTTGCATTAATAGTGTTTTAACCCCGTCACACTCCTTATCCCTGCAAGTTAAGGTGGGCACATTTACTTGGAAAAATGTGTTGCTCTTAGTTCCTTGATCTTTTCAGATCTGCAGTTGTAGGGATAAGGGGGTTCTTTTCTTTCCTCTAGGCTTTAGAACACCAAAATCACATACATATCAATTTACTGATCTTCTTCCTGCATATTCTTGATCATATAGGACTATGCTTGACTAAAACTTTTTGTTTTTGGTCGTAAACTTACTTCTCAACTGTGTGGTCTTCTTTTCTTTGTTTGCAGATGTGAAGGACATAAAGTGTGTTGTTAACTATGATTTCCCAACTTCATTGGAGGACTACATCCACAGGATTGGTCGAACTGGGCGTGCAGGGGCTAAAGGAATGGCCATGACATTCTTCACACATGACAATGCTAAGTTTGCAAGAGAGCTTATCAAGATCCTTCAAGAAGCTGGTCAAGTTGTACCTCCCACTCTCTCTGCCCTAGTCCGATCTTCCGGTGAAAAACTCAATTCTAATCTCTTTTTGAGTTCATCAAAACCATTTCTTGCTATATAGTTGTGATGATCTGATCTGATTTCATTTTGTTGACTTGTTCAGGTTCTGGTGGTGGTGGTGGTGGAGGTGGACGTAGTTTCAGGTCAAGAGGAGGAGGACGTGGTGGCTTTGGAGATAAACGGCCAAGATCAACCTCAAACTTTGTACCTCATGGTGGAAAAAGGACTTGGTAGAGAGAGAGAGAGAGAGAGAGAGAGAGCTTGGTTCTCTGGTCATGTTGAAGCTCTCTGTTGTAGAGAAACGAATGTTTTATTGAATTAGTTGATTTATTTAATAAATCAAACATGATTAATATTCATAGCTGGTCGGATACATAAATTATTACTCTACCCCTTTTATCATATAAGATACTTTAGAAAATTTTATTTGATTTATAAGTTATTCTGCAAAACTAATTTGATTTGATGCTTTTTGTAGCTATGAACTCACTCAGAATCAAATTCGATTTAGTTATAAATGATAAATCTATCAATGTGTATTTGAAAAAACAAATTAAAATGAAATCGTAATTAAACTCCACTGATTTAACAAAGATTCAGTAATGTTTCTATATTAAAAAAAATAATCATACAAATTAAATGAAAATATAACAATTAAATTCTTTAAAATAAAATAAAATATGCTAATTTGAGATCGAATATAGATTTTACTTCGAAAATAACCCGGTTCGATTAGAGAGATAACCGGTGCTAACTTTAATATATATATACAGAGAGATGAATTGTTACCACACTTTTTTTATTTTGTCGACGGAAAGAGAGCGACATGGAGACAGACGAGAGCGGCGTATCATTGCCGTCAGGTCCCGACGGACGCAAGCGTCGAGTCAGCTACTTCTACGAGCCGACGATCGGCGACTACTACTACGGCCAAGGACACCCGATGAAGCCTCACCGGATCCGTATGGCTCACAGCCTCATCGTACACTACAACCTCCACCGTCGCCTCGAGATCAGCCGCCCTAACCTCGCCGACGCCTCCGACATCGGCCAGTTCCATTCCCCGGACTACGTCGATTTCCTCCGCTCCGTTTCGCCGGAGTCCATGGGCGATCACTCTGCCGCGCGGAACCTGAGGCGATTCAACGTCGGCGAGGATTGTCCTGTCTTCGACGGGCTTTTCGACTTCTGCCGCGCTTCCGCCGGAGGCTCGATTGGAGCTGCGGTTAAGTTGAACCGGCAGGACGCGGATATTGCGATCAATTGGGGCGGTGGGCTTCACCATGCTAAGAAGAGTGAAGCCTCTGGGTTTTGCTATGTGAACGACATCGTTTTGGGGATTCTCGAGTTGCTCAAGATGTTTAGGGTAAAATGCTCTAACTCGTTTCTTTTTTTTTTTTTTTTTTTTTTTTCATAGAGGAATTGAAAAAGGTTTTAAGGTTAAGTGCTTTAAGTTGCAGATGTTTAGGGTAATTGCTCGATTCATGCTTATACTTTGAGAATATACAGCTGCAACTTACATGATCCCCTATCAGTTAGTTTGTTCCTAAGATGATGTTTTCCATTGCTTGCATTCCTAATATTTCGTTTGCAGCGACTTCTCCACGTTATGTGCTCCTTTAGAATCTTGCATTATCATGTACTTCAAGTGCACCAGATGTTTCTGAGAACATGCAGCTGCAACTTGCATGATCACTTTGAGTGTTTCAGTGGCCAATTGACATTAGACTGTTTTCCACACCGCAAACTTGTTTTGTTTCCACCGTCTGATTCTTTAAGTTTCTTACTTGTGTTTCTTTAGATTTTGATTCGGTTGCTCTGTTACCTTATCGTGATAGCACGCTGTTCAAAATGTTAAGGTGCTGTTTCTATTGCTTGCATTCCTAATATGCTTTCATCAAATTTCGTTTGCAGCGAGTTCTCTACGTTGATATCGATGTGCACCATGGAGATGGAGTAGAAGAAGCGTTTTACACCACCGATAGAGTTATGACTGTTTCGTTTCACAAGTTCGGAGACTTTTTCCCAGGAACTGGTCACATCAGAGACATTGGCGCCGAGAAAGGGAAATACTACGCTCTAAATGTTCCACTAAACGATGGTATGGACGATGAGAGTTTCCGCAGCATGTTTAGACCTCTTATCCAGAAGGTTATGGATGTGTATCAGCCAGAGGCGGTTGTTCTTCAGTGTGGAGCTGACTCCTTAAGCGGTGATCGGTTGGGTTGCTTCAACTTATCAGTCAAGGGTCATGCTGATTGCCTCCGGTTCTTGAGATCTTACAACGTCCCTCTCATGGTCTTGGGTGGTGGAGGGTATACTATTCGAAATGTTGCCCGTTGCTGGTGTTATGAGGTCCTTTCATCTCTCCTTCACTTCTTCTATGCTTGTTGGTAAGGTTTTTGTTCTTGAAAGGTTGGTTTCTTGCAGACTGCAGTTGCGGTTGGAGTAGAGCCGGACAACAAGCTCCCGTACAATGAGTACTTTGAGTATTTCGGTCCAGACTATACGCTTCACGTCGATCCAGGCCCAATGGAGAATTTGAACACACCAAAAGATATGGAGAAGATAAGGTAACATCTCCTGCTACCCCTTCTAATGATTAATGCAATTCGAGGAACTCCTGCATGCTCTCAATGCAACTTAGGATTCTATCTTTTTGCTTACATCCTCATAGCTTATGGCTTGTGAATCTCCTTGGCTTGTCAATGGGATCTTTTGAACTTAGTGAAGTTAAACTTTTGAATTTTTCAGGAACACATTGCTAGAACAACTTTCAGGACTAATACACGCACCTAGCGTGCAGTTTCAGCACACACCTCCAGTGAATAGAGTTTTGGATGAGGTAAAAAATTCAATCATCCATTGATGTATATCTCTCTCTCTCTCTCATGTTCTATTGGGACATATATTTTGTTTGCATCTCTAATCTTATAGCCGGAAGAAGACTTGGAGGAAAGACCAAAGCCTCGGATTTGGAGTGGAACGGCGAATTATGAATCAGACAGTGACGATGATGAGAAATCACCACCTCTTGTTGGTTTCTCGGGTATTAATGACCCACCTATGGACAGGTAATGAAAAAAGCTTCTTCCTACTCCAATCTAACCAAACCTTTGATGCCTTGAGAACTTAAATTTAAAACTCTTTGAATCTTCAGGGACTCTACTGGTGAAGATGATATGGAAGATGAGCCTGAAGTGAATCCACCATCCTCTTAAAACCATCTTGGTGTCCTTTGCATATTCTAGAACAGTGATATAATAGTCTCTCTTTTTTTTTACTCTCGGACAAAGCCATTACTGTTTTGTTCGAAAGTTTGAAACTGTCCTGTCATAAAAAAAACTTGATAATATTAATTACACATTGTTGAGAGCATCCATGGCTAAGGAGCTTGTCTCACTCCACTTTCTCCCACCACAATTTCACATTCCTCGCCTTCCCCTCCGCCCTAAACCACCGCAAAACCCAATCTTCCCCCGCCGCCGCAACAGAACTTCCAGCAACGACGACGGAGTCCCATCCAACGAAGTCAAAACCATCGCCAAGTTCAAATCCCGACACAACTACATACGAGTCATCGAGGTCTCCCGGAGAAGCGACCACCCGCTCGCCGGCTCTCGCTTCCTCCTCCTCGACACTCCCGGTAACATCCACAGCATCTCCTTCCTCCTCAAAACCTTAACCGATAGCTACTTCGACGTTTTCGCTACCCTCCCTCCGATTATCCCACCGGGACCCATCGGCGTTCTCGGGTTCGGAGCCGGGTCAACCGCCCGGTTGATCCTCGAGCTTTACCCACCCGAATACACTATCCACGGATGGGAAATCGACCCTTCTGTGATCGACGTAGGTAGAGAGTTCTTTAGCCTCTCTAAGCTCGAGAGAGACCATAAAGATAGGATCTTTATCAACATCGGAGACGCCTTGGACGCCAGCGTCCGAACCGGGTTTTCGGGTATTTTAGTGGATTTGTTTAGTGAAGGGAGTGTGGTTAAAGAGCTTCAGGATCCAAATGTGTGGAGGGGATTGAAGAGTAGGTTGAGGAAGAGAGGGAGGATCATGGTGAACGTTGGAGGAAGGTGTGTGGAAGCTGAGGATTCAGAGAGAGATGGTGATTTGGTTATGGTGGAAACGTTGAAAGCGATGAGTCAAGTGTTTGGTGATAAGCTCTTTGTGCTAACGCTTGGGGGTGGTGATGATAGCTCTGTGGCGTTAACCGGTGACTTACCGGATCTTGATGCGTGGAAGAAGAGTCTCCCGGTTCGTGAGCTGCGAAGCTTTGTTGATATGTGGAAGCCTTTTACAGAATTCACCTTGAGCTAATCAGTTTTTGTGGTGGATCATTACCAAGTTAAGAACTTGAGTGGCTGATACACTTCATGTTCTGTCTCAAGAGATAGTTATGAGTTTATAATGTACAAACTTTTGGCTCATTCATTGTGTTGTCATTGTTGAATCTTGAGTACGATCCAAATCTCTGGCTATCTTCTTTAGTGCTTTCACTGGCCGTTGAAGCTTTATCACAAGGCAAAAGCTTTACAGTATTCACATTCTCTCTCTCTATAACGCTAGTTTAGGTGGTAACAAATTTTGTAGATATAAAGTCTTACTTTCAAAAAGAATTCTTGATAATCAATGTGTTGCGATTGCATCTGTTTTGTCCAAAAGACAATCAATGTTTTACATCTGTAAGATATAGGCTATATAGTCTTTTAACCCGAAAAAAAAAAGAAAGAGAAAAATGTAAGTTCCCAGCTACATCATCACCATGAAAATTCCTAATAAATTTTACGAACTACATTGATATAGAGGTATTAGATTAAACGCATGCTTCTTGCTTTCGGTAGGCTTTTGCCCCATAGGATACAAATTCCAATTAGTTGAAAAGTATCTTTGGAGATTATAAACACCGTAGGTTTATTTTCTAATAATCTTTTCTCTGTATAAAATGATATAGGAGTTAGCATCTATAGATCAAGTCATGAAATAGAATAACAAATCTCTAACATTCCAACGCCCATTTGATCTATAACTCTCGTAATACTTGGACAACTCTTGGGATTACATTTACACTACGTTTTCTAATTGTTATCTTCTTACTAAACTCGTACATGCATATGAAATATTCATTTAGCTTAAATATGTACACGAACATGCAATAGATAGAAAACATAGAATTTTCATTATCGCTACAAAGGAAAAGTTGGATAGGCCATGAAAACTATATATAGCACTTTTGTCGAAAATTATATATAGCATAACATTTTCGTGATCATATATTTAGTGAAAATTGATAGTTACTGAAAGGCAGATTGAGATTTTTTTGACAGAACACACGTGTTACTGCAGAGAAATAAGCAATCCCGAGGGAGAGAATAAAATCTATACCCTTTGTCGTCAATTTCTTCATAGTTGGTTTCAACAAAACATAAGATTTTCACATTTGAGAAAATGTTCAAGTTGTAATTCTAATTAGTACCTGATTTTCTTTAAAAAAAATAAGGTAGTATTTATATTAGTTTGTTTTTTTTTTTTGGACGAATTATATTAGTTTGTTAACCAAATGAACAAACCGGCAAATAAATGCATATTATGTAATTAAATACAAACGACTAAATGTATACATATAGGTTGATTAACATATTTTGTCTCCGTTAAACTTTTTGGACAATATATATTTATACATTTCTGTTGATCAAATACTTTGATATTTTCTAAAAGGAAATGTTTTAATTTTTATATATGAACGAAATCTATATTCTTGTTTATAAGTATCCCAATTTACTTATTAATTTGATGTTCATGATTTTTGCAAATAAATAAGGGAGAATTTCATGCTTACCACTTTTATAGTACCATTATTCATTTTTTACCACCACTAAAAAAATATTTTCAAAAATATATTCTTCATTAAGTGGCAAAAGACTCTTATACAAGTGTTTTATCTATATATATTTAATAAATAATTATTTAAATAAATAAAAATAAAAAATATTTTTTTTTATGTTTTCGAATTATACTTTTTCAAACTCGAACTTTTTTATAACTTTTTTTTTGAATTTTTGTTTTGATTTTTTTTTTAAATCGAAAATTATGTTTGAAACTATTTTTAATTTTTATTTTATTTTTAAATATTTATTTATATATTTATTAGAATCCTAAATTTTACATTATAAAAATTCTAACTCATCCCTCAACTCTAAATCCTAAATCTAGATTAATTAACCCTATAGATATAAATGTATTATACTCTTCATTAAAAATGATGATAAAAGTGTTTAGTGTAAACATAAAAAATGGTACTGTGAATGTGATATTTATAGCAATTTCCCAAAAAATAACCCCTATATGATCATACATTGTAGTGTATATACTCCACCTGTTTCAATATAGTTGATGTTTTGGAGATGTTGTTTCATAATAGATGATGTTTACATAAATATAAATAATTTTAACTTCATCAAAAATTGTGTAACCAATTGTATTTTTATTATATCTATTTATAACTAAATAAACTAGTTTTAAATTATATTTTAATGATACTTTTTGATAAAAAATAATTTTCTTAATATCCGTGCATCAAAGTAACAATATGAAATAGAGAGAGTATAAAATTCCATCTCTTCTTCTAATTTTCTCTCTATAAAATTATATATGTTTGGTTATTTATGATTATAATAATCTAGATATTATTCCATTCGGCATATACGAAGACAAACAAAATGACACATTTACGTTTTCTCAACAACAAAAAAATGACACATTCACAAACTATTCACCAAGTTGCATCACTGACCTCTCATACCTTCAACTTTACCTTCCACAATGAGCACATGCAGATTCAATTAAATCTATATTATCTCTTATGTGTGCGTTGTTTCAAATGAGACCATATATATAATGTGGTTTCTAGAGATTCTTAGATTATCACAAGGATTGTATTTAAGTAAATTACAAAGAAAAAATGCGAGGGACAGTAGTACTAGTCTAGTTTTAGTAGATCATATGTGTGAGGAGGACCCATCACCCATATTCGCTTTATATCTCTGCGAACCTTTTATAACACTTCATACACCCACCTCTCTTATATGCAACCTCTATACATTGGAGGTTTATATATATACATCAATACCAATCTAATTAATAACTTTAACCTTTTGATGGTAAAACTTGTCAAAATATGTTTCTAAGATGTTGATCTAGTATGTGGAAACCTGCACCGAAAGTAAGAATGTTATATGATTTTTTGCAACAAATGTTATATGATTTTAACCAACACGAATCAGTTTTTTTGTTTGGTAAGAATATGAATCAGTTTTTGTTAATTTATTATAAGTGGAAGTCTATATATGAACTAATATAATGCTATAAGAAAACTTGACAACGGTAGCTACGAATCTGTTTCCAAAAGATTCATGGTTGAATTAATAAACAAACCAACCAAATCATAAATACTGTTCAAGAATTTTCGAACTTAGTTGATATTTAGCCATCTGCATTTTCAGATCAGTAAGATTGAAATTGTTGAGTTCGATATGAACCAGTTTTTTTGTAGTCTAGTAAGTAATAAGATATGAACTCGGCGTTAGCAGAGGTACGAGACTAGTGTCCTCTTTTAGCAAAGAATAGCACCTCTATGTTCGAACCTCTTTTAGCAAAGAATAGCACCTCTATGTTCGAACCCTAATTAACTTCTTATATTAGTCACATAGGGAAGATTTTTAAAATGAGTAAATTAGTTTGGTGATAAAGCCTAGATGCTTGCTTCACTTTAGTAAATTTCTAAATCCCACCACTAACCCCCATCATAACTCGATACACAATAATTAGTAACTTAACGGATCTTGAAAAAATTCCTTTTTTATTTTTTGGAACTGTATCTTAAAAGCATTCAAAAGGCTAAAAGTTTCTATAAGGTGAATTTTACAGTTTATCTTCAAAATAAATTGTGTTACGAGAGGTTAACCGCAAACAACCAGAGTGAGTTAAAATATATATATATAATTATGCTAATGTGATCACTTAAACTTTGGACTTCAGCTCAAATGTTTATTTGATGTGGGCATGCGGAAAATTCTTATTACATATTTTCTGTATGTCTACTCTGATAATTAATCTGACTTTCGGCTAAAATTATTTGGTGATAAAAATGGTGCGAGAACTAATTAAGAAGAAGACACTTACAAATGTCACAGTCAATTGTCACTTCAAATAATATATACTATAACACAAGTAACTGTTGGTATGATACTAACCCTAGCTATAGCTTCAAACTTTTAGGACCCCCCCCCCCCCCCCCCCCTCTCATATAGTTTTGTTTTTACAAAACCTATTAAAACTTGACTTGAGTTCACATGAAATCTATTGACTTTTACTAATTACCTGTCTCTAACGACCTACTTCGAGGTCTCAAGAGCTTATTCTTGTTCTATATTTTTCAATTGAATTAAACTGAAGAATTATATTGTTTAGCTAAAACTAAAAAAGAATGAATACTCTATTAATTATAGTATGTGAAGATATTACAATACGATCGAATACAGTTTGCCATGTGAATTTTTATCACTTTCTCGTTTGTTCTGCCAAAACCATTCATATTCTAAATAATATGTTAGTGCCCATTGTATATCAAGGATTGTTTTTTTTTTTTTTTTTTTTTTTGCTAAAAATATATCAAGTATTGTTGTGGTCATATAATTCGACAGTTGAGATTTGTTGGAGACGTTTAGGGTTTCTTAAGGTTACAATTCTTAATTTGGCCATCAGCGTGCGAGGTTATATACAGAGATCATAGGGTATATATACACAATGATTATTTATTAGCTAGCTTAGGGTTGATCTTCAGACTGTTAGGGAATATTGCTATCATTAATGCATGAAGAAAAATTACAAAAGCTAAAGTTAAACAAATTAATTTATTGGGCGACAAAAGTGAGCACAGTGGCTGATGTTACTATTATTCTTGAGATGAAATGTCATAGTCGTTCTTTGAGGGACATACTTTCTCCTTCTCTTCCTGTTTATTAATTGTTCATTGGTTATTATTACACTTTGTCTTTTGCTCTTTCTCCTTCTTCTCCACTCAAATTTTCTTTTTCAATTTTTACATTTTTATTTGGTTGTTTGGTTTCTTTAAATTCTCAGCCTCTATACAAATCTTTCTCAATTCTTCTAGAAATTAGGGTTTCCCCTTTCTCTGAGAGGGCTGTGCACCTAAATTATCCCTCCCATTGACTAAAGAGTTAAGCCTATTACATCTACTTTGGAAACAAATTTCAAAGGTAAGAAAAAGCCATTGAAAGAGGAAGAAAGATACACTTAGATCCTCAAAGAACCTAAAGATCTAAAGGTAGGTATATATATTTATATCTCTATACACGCTTTGATATGTGTATGTATATTTGCATCTAAATAAACTCCTAGATGTAGCATAGCTTCCGATCATCAAAGATAATCCTTAATTTCTATTCTATGTTTGTTTTCCTATGCTTCATGTTCAATTGCTTATATGTGTTATGTAACCCACTTTTACATTTCTGTACACTTTCTTTTGAAGTTCTACTCTAGCATATGAGAAAAATATACTAGTAAAATACATGTGATAATTGAACTTTCATTACAACAGTGATCAGTTTGAGATGACCTAATTAATATCAGATCTATAGTTTCTATATACATATCAAAATTAGGATTGATTTGAGGTTAGCGGAATTAATTGTTTCATCTCGACAAGGATAGGGAGGAGCAAAAAGAGATAAAGAGAGGGAAAAAGAAACTTGAATTTTCTATGATCAAGTTTAATCAATTTTGGGGGGGGGGGGGGGGGGGTTCCGAATAGAATTTAAAGAATCCTTTACTGGGTTTTCCTTTCAGGTTTATTAGTTTTTTTTTATTAACAAAGCTAGGGTTGAGGAGAGAGATGAAGATGATGAAGATGGTAAAGCACATAAGAGCTCAATTGAATCGAAAAAGAAAAATCAAAGTAAATTTTGTACTATATTTTTTTTTGGGTGCAAATTGTACTATATATTTGCATTGAACAAAACATAAAGCTAGTATATTTATAAGTAATGTTGATATATATATATATATATATATACAGAGAGACACAAAAAATTCATTGATCTGACATAAAACAATAGACTGTTTTGTTTGTCAAAGGAGTTGTACAAACACTTCTAGTCTCATGCAGTTTGAATCGAGTTTTAACTGATCCATATATATGTCTTAGCCACGTATATACTCTGTTAAGAAAATTCTGTTAGAAGAAATTTACTAGATTCCACTTTAAATCAATTTCTTCAATCATTTTTAGAGAGATTCGTTAAGAAGCAATGATATGTAATAAGCATTTTTTGGCTATGTGATGTTTGTCTATATTTAAATTAGATCCTAATCACGATCTTTATGTAGTAGCTTAAAAATATATAAAGCTTACTTCAAAAAATTATAAAAATTATACTTAATAAGCTTTATGTGTTATGTTTTGTTAGTGAGGTATCCAAATTTTTATGTTTTTTTTTAAATTATAGATTAGTAGTAAACGCAAAAACAAAAACATCAAGTACAAAACCCAATTGGTTGTTAAATTTACCAGCATGTCCTGGTTGTTAATCTTCAGTTTATAGACCTTTAGGTTTTGTAAATATAAATTTTGTTTTCCTTTCCTTAGATTCGATGTTGGACATGTTATGCCCTTTTCTACGTTTACCTTGCATGTGTACGTTGTATCACTATGTGTTTATATGCCTTTGTCTGTATATATATAAAGAAAAACGTGGAACGGAAAATAAATGAAGAAGATAGCAGAAATTCAGATAAAGATCTAAGTAATCGAATTTGTATTTATGTTTTTAAGTATAACATAGAAGAACACAACTTCTTGATGAAACCTTTCTAGAACATTCAAAGTATTTGTATATGTTTATGTGTTGGTATGTGTATGTTTTAACTTCTTTCTTCTAATGTTAAAATGTTTGAAAACTTAATATTAGGTCTAAAAATTCAAAAAGACATGGCGTCGTCATCATCAAATACATATAACTCACCATGCGCCGCGTGCAAGTTTCTTCGCCGCAAATGCATGCCGGGATGCATATTCGCGCCATATTTCCCACCGGAGGAGCCACACAAGTTCGCCAACGTCCACAAAATCTTCGGAGCGAGTAACGTCACCAAGCTCCTCAACGAGCTCCTCCCTCACCAGCGTGAAGACGCAGTCAACTCCTTGGCCTATGAGGCCGAGGCACGTGTTCGTGATCCTGTCTATGGCTGCGTTGGAGCCATCTCTTATCTCCAGAGACAAGTCCATAGGCTTCAGAAGGAGCTCGACGCAGCTAATGCTGACTTGGTTCACTACGGTCTGTCCACTTCAACACCTAGTAACATCGTCGACTCGGTGTTTCAGCCTCAGCCGCTTCCACAGCAGCCGCAGCCGTTAAACCCGGTTTATAGGCTTCCCGGAGCCAGTCATGGTACCGGAGGGTCGTGTGGGACTTTTCTTCCTTGGAACAATGGTCATAATCAGCAAGGAGGTAACATGTGAGAGAGTATATAAATTGTGTGTGTGTTCCATCTATTCATCTCTCTCTATCTTTCTATATTATGTCATTATGTGTGTGTGTGTGGTAAGAATACATTATAATAAGCTAGAAATTTTCCTAGCAAACATTTATAAATGCATTGTGTTATTTATTTTATGATGGGGTGTATATATAATATTATTTTTCATTGGTGCGTAGCGAGACCTAGGCTAGGATACATAGTTATGTTTTATACATTGTTTTTTTTTAACGAATAAATGGTCGTTTATGCTAATCATTAACAAACAAGATAACTAGTTTATTGATTAGCAACATTGTGAATTATACATAGTTTTGATATGTAAGTAGTTTTAGCAAAAAAATATTTGTTTCACAATGTAAAATATTTATATAATCTAAAACACATTTTACATTTATTATATGTTGTGTGACCAATCAAATAATTTATACTTTTTTATTATTGGTTGAGTTTATATATTAAATGCTATTTTTAAAAAGTAATTTTTTTTTTAATATTTACATTTTTAATTAAAACTACTTAAAAAAAAATAGAGAGAGAGTACTATTTATGATGAGATATTATCCAGGCTCTTATTTCCCTTGCTGTTTTAATACATAAACTAGGATCATAGTTATGCGTGAATGTTTGAGAGAAGTTAGGGTACTAATAATTGAAGGATACTATTTTATTATAGTTTAACTGTTTATAGTTTTATTTTTTTATTATGCAGAAGTGTTCATTGTATGATTGCTTACCTAATATACAGGGGGTTGTATACATATTCTACTGATTATTTGGAGTTGGATCATGATTAATGGTGAAACCCAAATGGGGTTTTTTTTTTTGTCTAAATAAAAAAAATAATTAAAAGTCAATCAATCGCGGATCGCCATGTGTCAGTGGGACCCGCAAACAATGCAAGAAACCATCGAATATCGGTCTTTATTATGGCTATTCTGCAACCGGTTTTTATTTTTTTGTGGACCCCCTCTCTAAGAAACCCACTAAACACCCCCTCCCCTTCCCCGATAATCATGTCTTTATCGTATTATTGTACTCTTTTAGAGTAGAAATTAACTTGTAGAGCGATGGCTAGGCATGTGGATTATGAAGTTTCCTTTTCCCTTTATTAAATAATTTCTTTGGTTACTGGTGTGTGCAGCAGCTTTTCAGGCAGCTATGATGTTAAATGCATTTAAAATATTGATGAACATCAATGTTGAATCCCTTTTTTTTTCGTGAGGGGGGGGGGGTGGGTACCCATATATATGATATATATATATATATATATATATATATGAGAGAATTCGGCCAAAAAAACCTCAGCTTTACAAAAATTGCTAAAAGAAACATGAACTTTTGGACTAACAAAAAAAACACAAAACTTTCATTGACTTTAGAATTAATTAACAATGTTTTTGTTGACTTGCCAATTTAACACGCCGTCAGAAAATTTAACAGAAAAATTTAATGGCGCTTATTGTTGGCGTTAAGTGAAACGACGTCGTTTCAAATGAGATAAAACGACGTCGTTTCAAATGAGATAAAACGACGTCGTTTTATTTGGTTTCGAACCTAGGTTGGTTGGGTCAAATGACAAAGTATTTTACCACTAGGCTAGTGACACTTTCATTGGAGTTACTAACACATTTAATTTTATTTGGTACTCATTGAATATAAATTTTTTTTCTAAAAACTTATAAAGATCTTTAAAATTCAAAACATTAAAAAAATATAGAAATTTTTTATAAAATTAATTTCGAAACTAAAATTAAAAATAAAATTTTATTTTTTCTTTAAGAAAATCAAAAATCTTTTCATTTTTTAAAATCAAAAATCTTCCAAAACAATTGCTAAAAGTTGAAATTAATTATACACACATAAAAAGATACTCACATATTAAAACGCTTAAGATAAATATTGTACCCATTATGAGTGCGATTTTAATTTTTAGCTGATAATTGTAACTTTAATTTTTTGTATTTTCTTTGAATTTTTAAATTTTTTGGAATTTTATTTCTAAAATTATTTTGGAATTTTTTCATTTAAAAAAAAATTATTTATAATTTGATTTTAATATTACTTTTTCTTGAATTTTTTTATATTTTTGGAATTTTAAACATCTTTTAAGTTTGTAGAGATTTTTTTATCTTCAATCAGTATCAAATAAAATTAAATGTGTTTGTAACCACATTGAAAATGTCAGTAGCCCAATGGTAATTAAAATGCCTTGCTATTTGTTCCAACCAATCTGAGTTCGAAACGCCAATATGTAACGTCTAGTTAACGTTGTCTTAACTGTGGGTTCACGGTGTGTTAATATGGCCAATCAATCCTAAGTTGTTTAATAAACTAAAACAATCAACAAAAGTAAAGTGTTTTTTTGGCCAGACTCGAGTACAATTTTTTTTTTGCAATTCGTGCAACGTTTGTGTTTTTTTTTTGCCGAATTCTCAAATATATATAGTCTACGTCATGAGTAGTGAGTTTGAGGTAGCAATACAATAAAATGACGATTATGGAACTTAAATGATTTTATGTAACTAGTCGATGGTGATTATCTGCAAGCCTGTGTTTATCATGTATATATTTCTATCTTAAGCCCATAATCTAACTGGTTTCATCTATTTAGGCCCAAATATAAATTTATCTATGCCAAAATCAAAGCAATTCTTTGCTTTTTATGTGTTCTCAAAAAATTTCATATGCGCAATTGAAGTCTAAGTTTTTTTTTTCTGGTCAAAAGGTCTAAGTTTGAAATAATTTTATTACATTTAAGTTAGTGTTATGTGGGTTTGAAATTATTACATTTAATTTGGAAAAAGATAGTTATAAGAACGTATTATCGCAATTAATACTAAAACGGATCACAAGATTTTAAAAGCTTTTTATACTATCAAATATAGGTAGATGCTCTTAATTTTGGACATAAATTAATAAATTCACAGGTCCATTTGAAAATTATCTTACAACTAGGCCTGGGACGGATCGGGTATACGAGCAATTTTAAGATATCCGGATCCGGATTCTTATTCGACAAATCAATAATTTTACTATCTTTATCCGGATCCGGGGTTTGCGGATATCCGAGTGTCGGATATCCTCCAAAAAATTATAATATCCGGCGGATATTCGGATCCGGATCCGGATTTGAATCCTTAAAATAAATAAAAAATAATATTAATATATATAAAATATTAACAATAATTTAAAAATAAAAATATATATAATGTTTTTAATTATTTTTATGTATAATATTACAAAATTTACATAAAATTTATATATACTATTATAAAAATGAAAATATATTAAATAAAATTAGTTTTTATATAGAAATATTACTGTTTTTGAAATAGTTATTAATAAAATTTACGGATCTGGATATCCAGACTAAAAAATCAAGATATTCGGATCCGGATTCGCCTTTGACGGATCCAACATTTTGCTATCCAGATCTGGATTCGGCCTCTTTGGATATCCAGATTTTTGGATCGGATCCGGATCGGATCTCGGATCGAATCCAGATCTCGGATGAAAATCTCAGGTATACTTACGACTGTGCGAGGGCACCTGTTCACGAGTACATCTATCATAATATCATTATTATGTAAAATTTATAAATACAATTTAAATGTGGGGAAGTAACTTTGGATATTGTCGTGGAGAAAAAAATAGGAAGAAATCGAGAATCCATCAAACCCATCAATCAATCGATGTCTTTAAAGACGTGAAAAGGAAGCAAACTCTGAGTTTCTGCCTCTCAGCTAAACTACAAAACCCAACAAGACATTTTATTTTTTCATTTTACATTGCGGGTCCTTTGCTACTTTTTAGAACTATACCAATTAGAGTTGTAGCTTTAAATTAGGGTAAAACATTCGAAGTTTGAAGATAAAATTCCTTAATAAGAACTCCAAATTTATCATAAATATCAAAGTAGCAAAGGTATATGAGCCTCAGTATTTTATAATATTTATAATCGTTGGTGCATCTGGTAATATATGATCTATAGTCTTCTAATCATTGATTCCAAGAATATTAAGATTCAATAATAACTGAATAAATTAATAGTGTTAACAACCGCCAACCATTGTCTCTATTCTAATAATAGTGGCTTTAGATTTGGAGTTGGATTATGTTTTCTTTTTCTAATTCCACCTTGTGATTGCCATCACAGTTATAATTTATTTCTGGATTTGAGAAAAATTAATCAAGTTTGACCCAAAAAAAAAAAAAAATTAATCAAGTAGATTTCAGCAGTGAAAATGGGAAATGATTAGTCTTTTTTGGATAACATTTTCACTTAACTATTTTGTGTGCACCAAATTCTTATATTAAATTAAATATCCAGTGGATTTAAATAGTTATAACTATTTACAAATTCAACGGTTAGATGAAAAATGAAAACTTAACTATTTTGTGTGCATCAAATTTTTATATTAAACTAAACATCCAGTGGATTTAAATAGTTATAACCAGTGGATATATTCAACGGCTAGATGAAAATGAAAATGAAAAGGTATTACGGCAAGAAATAGAAGTGTTTTTTTTTTTTGAAGATAAGAAATAGAAGTGTTATAGCGGTTTAAGGTTTAGTACTCTCTTATTTTGTTTTTGTGCCTTGAACCTCGATGTTTCTTTTGATTGGTAAAATTACTACAATTATTAATTATTCCTAATCAGTTAATAAATATTAGCAACTATCTTCCTATTCAATATTGGTTTCTACTCCACCTTTAGTCCACTAATTTTTTGCTGTTGTTGCTATTTCTATGCATGCCTTTGAAAGGGATCGTAGCAGCAATTATTGGAAACTCTTTTGTCAATCTTAAGCACTATACAGGATCCATAAGATCAAAATTTTCCAAATATTCTAGCCATCGTGTCATAAAATAATAATATTAATAACCATGAGTACCACAGCCGCATGAAGTGAACAAAAACGAAAACATGATTGATGGATAGATAAATCCATACGAGAATTTCAGGATTTGAAAGAGGTCCAGTTAGATTTTCTAAATGAATATTTGAAGTGACTTTGTAAATAATAATTTGTTACTTCCTTCATTTTTTAATATAATTCGTTTTAGAATTATGCACATAGATTAAAAAATTATTAATTTTTTTATATTTTCTAAACAAAAACATCATTAATTATTTAATTAACCACAAATTAACTAATAATAAAATAGAAGATATATTATCATTGGTCATATAACATTAATTGTTAATAAATTTTACATAGAAAACTGAAAATGTCATATAATTTAGAACATAAATTTTTTTTTATTAAAAAACAGAGGAAGTATAATAGAAAGAGAGTTTCCATAATAATTTTAATAAACTAATGTGTCTGAGCAGAAAGAAAGGGTGATGATGATTAATTGATGGTCTGCTTTGAGTCTTTTGACTAATAATTCGACTATAATAAACAACGAAAAGGCAAATGCAATTCTCAAATTCCCAGTTGAGATGCATCAACGAATCCAACCGACACACTAACGTCTCATTGAATAAAACGCAGTAATAATAAACTTTCCATTCGTATAATGCATGTTTAGATAACCGATAAGGAATAACACTCCGTCTTCCTAAAAGATCTATGTTATAATTTTTTCACACTTATTAAAAAAACATTTAAAATTGTATTTTTCAATACATTGTTTTTTTTTAATTAACTATTTCCAATAACTTTTAGGGGTTTTTGCCAAAACTAACCCACAACTTGATTTTAATCTCAAACCTATACTCAAACTTGAATCAAATGCAAAACTAACCTAAAAGCCTAGTGAAATTACAGCTCAACCCCTTGTGACCAAACAAAAAAACAGAAGCCATTTTTACGAATATAGCCCCAGTAAATCGTCTGAGTCATCTGAGATGTTGGAAGTCGTCTGGACGACTGAAGTGTAAGTCGTCTGGTACCAGTTTATTTTAAAAATAATTTATAAATATTGTAAAAAAATATTTTGATGCGTAAAAAATAAAAATCAAGTAATTATAAACAGTTTTAAGTGATATAAATTAAGATATGATAAAATTGATTTGTTTTGAAGATAGATGAGTGGAAGTAGTGAATCATGAAATACTTTGGTTTAGGAGTTTGGCAAACATATGTTGTAGTATTGTATGTATTGTTAGGGTTAGATTTTGGAAAACTAAAATGTTTTTTTCAAAAATTAGTTTTCACCTATATGTGATTATTTCTGTGTACAGTAAACACTTTTCAAGTTTGATTTGGTTTTATGAAGTGTTTAATTAGATAATTAAGTTTAGGGGTTATGTTTAGGGTGTGGACGACTTATATTTCAGTCGTCTGTTGAATAATTTACCTGGACGACGTATATTTCAGTCGTCCACATCGTACTGAACCTTTAATTTTACCAATGTACGTTTTAACCTAACCGGATCATTTTACTCGGATGACTTACATTTCAGTCGTCTGGTGAAGAAATTAAAACAGACGACTTACATGTAAGTCGTCCAAATATTCCCGCCTAAATTTTTTTTAAAAAATTATTTTCCCGCTTAAATAATTTAAACCAGACGACTTACTTGTAAGTGGTCTGGAAAGTCTTCTATTTTAGTTTCTCGCTAAAAACATTTAATTTCCCACTAAAAATATTAAACTCTTCTGGACGACTTACATGTAAGTCGTCTGTTTTAATTTCTTCAACAGACGACTGAAATGTAAGTCGTCTAGGAAGTCGTCTGAGTCAAAAATATTTAACCTAATTGGATTTTTTGTCTCCCTATATAAAGAAAAATTTACACATTCTCTCTCCTCCTCTCAAATGGCTGCAACAAAAATGTAATGTTCATCATTCTAAAACTCTCCAACCTCTCTCTAATCTCTTTGACTTGAAAACACCAAACTTTAAATGAATTTTTCAGTTTTGTCTCATGTATTTCTTAGTAATCTATCTCTTTTGCAGGTTTTTAATCAAATGGTACTCATCTTCCACTAATTTAAAGGTAGATCTATTAATTTTAGATATGTATTTTTGTGTGTTCTATAAATGTAGATTTATCTAATCTTCCACTCATTTTCTCTATTTTTAAGTCATTTGAACGTTTTTGGATATGCAGGTTTTTCAGATCTGGATTTGATATGCAGGTTTTTCAGATCTGGAAGACTTCTGAGACGACTTACTTGTTAGTCGTCTGGAAGTCGTCTGGACTTCTTGGAAGTCTTCTCACAAAGTCGTCTAGACTTCCAGGAAGTCGTCTGGACTTCCAGGAAGTCGTCTGGATTTTTCTGAGCGTTTTGGTAAGTTCTTATGTCTGATTTTTCTTCATTTGGTAACTTCTTGTTGTATAAAGTTCTTACTTTTTCCCAAACTAAAACTCTCCAAACCCACTCTAATCTCTTTGACTTGAAAACACCAAACTTTATATGAATTTTTCAGTTTTGTCTCATGTCTTTCTTACTAATCTATCTTTTTTGCAGGTTTTTAATTAAATGGTACTCATCTTCCACTAATTTAAAGGTAGATCTATTATTTTTAGATATGTATTTTTGTGTGTTCTGTAAAGGTAGATTTATCTAATCTTCCACTCATTTTTTCTGTTTTTTAGCCATTTGAACGTTTTTGAATATGCATGTTTTTCAGATCTGGATTTAATATGCAGGTTTTTATGATCTGGAAGACTTCTGGGACGACTTACTTGTTAGTCGTCTGGAAGTCGTCTGAAAGTCGTCTGGACTTCCTAAAATTCGTTTGGACTTCCTGTAAAGTCGTCTGGAAGTCGTCTGAACTTCCTAAAAGTCTTCTGACAAAGTCGTCTGAACTTCCTGGAAGTCGTCTGGACTTCTTAGAAGTCGTCTGGACTTCTTAGAAGTCGTCTGGACTTCTTAAAAGTCGTCTGGTCTTGTCTACTCAAGTGGAATCCAAGCTTGTCTTTGTAGAGGAATGATCTATAATAGTTTTGTTTGTGGTCTGTTTTGTGAATTGCATGTCTACTCTTTTAGTTGTGAATTTTTTGTAAAATCAGTAATAATGTTTTCCAAGATGTATTAAATGTGGTAACAATCTGTTTACACATTTACAAATCAATGAAATAATAGACTTCAGTAGCCTTTTTCTTATCTTTGGATCTCTCATATGCAATAATAAACTCCAATGGTCTTTTCTCATCTTAATAAACAAGAATGTTGGTAGCTTCATATTGATACAACATTTTAAGAAGCATTTAACCCTTCTTCCAACTCATAACAATAGTCATCATTATTGTCTATAACAATAATACTTAAGAGATGGAAACAAACAATAGTAACTAGTCAAAGCATATCATATTTTTTTATAAGTTTGCGTTGAAAAACTTAGTCAAATTTAGTAAAACTAAGGGAGAGAACATATTTTGTAAATATGAGTTTTACATATCTTGAAGTTACTTATCACTCTTAAAAATACAAGTTATTCAAAAACTAACGTAGAAGACTTAAAAACTAGCGGAGAAGACGCGGACGACTTCAATCTAAGTTTTCCAGACGACTAAACTATACGTCGTCTGGTCAACGCATAGGTTATTTTTACAATTGACTTTGAAATCTGTTATTTCAGATGACTGAAAAATAAGTCGTCTAATATTGTTTGGTTAAAAAAAAAACTCCAAAAAAGCTAGACGACTTACATTTCAGTCGTCATAGGTTAGTTTTGCATTTGACTGGATTATTTCAGAAGTTTGACTTTTCTGGACGACTTACATTTCAGTCGTCTAGTGAAAATTAAAATAATAATATTTTTTTAAAAGTAGACGACTTACAGTTAAGTCGTCATAGGTTAGTTTTGCAATTGAAAAAAAAAACTTCAAGATTTAAGTATATACAGACGACTTATAATTCAGTCGTCCACGAGACGACTGAAATGTAAGTCGTCCAGGATTTACGAGGTTTGACCAGAATCTCGGAAAAAAATCCTCGACGACTTACAAGTAAGTCGTCTGGTGGACGACTGAATTATAAGTCGTCTGTGTATAATTAAATCTTGAAGTTTTTTTTTCAATTGCAAAACTAACCTATGACTACTTAATTGTAAGTCGTTTACTTTTAAAAAAATATTATTATTTTAATTTTCGACAGACGACTGAAATGTAAGTCGTCTGGGGAAGTCAAACTTCTGTAATTATCCAGTCAAATGCAAAACTAACCTATGACGACTGAAATGTAAGTCGTCTAGGTTCTTTGGAAATTTTTTTGAAACCAAACAATAGTAGACGACTTAACTTTCAGTCGTCTCAGGTTACATATTTCAAAGTCAATTGCAAAAATAACCTTTGCGTTGACCAGACAACTTCCAGGTAAGTCGTCTACAGCCAGACGACTTCCAGGTAAGTCGTATACAGCCAGACGACTTCCCAAGTAAGTCGTCTGACGAACAGATCTGGAAAAAAACTCGATGTCATACCTTAAATTGGTGAGATAAGTTCTTTAGCATACATAAGGCTTCTCCAAGCACACAGAATCACAAACGAAAGTCACCCACCCAGAATCGTTAGCTTCTATGACTCTATGAACCATAAAAATTTTAGAATCAAAATCTTGGGTTTTTTTAGCTCATTGTGGAGAGAAAGTGAGAGATATGTTGTGTTTAGTTCACAAGAATGGAAAAAGAAGAAGGGTAAATCGATTTTGGGAGCATTAAGAGCTTCAAATTGGTTGTTCATGGTGGTTGTGGTATTGATGACAATGGCAATCTTGTAATTACTTGAAGATGATGAGGGTGAGAGAGTAAATATGTCATTTTCGAAAAAAAAAAAAAAATGATGGCATTTTCGTAAATTATATGAACTTGTGGGGTGAATAGGGCAAAACCAATTTTTTTAAAAAAAGGAGGTTAGTTTTGTGTTTGACTTTAAGTTGTAGGTCAATTTTGCAAAAAGCCCTAACTTTTAACCAATGAGATTTTATTAAACACAATTGTATTTTTTGAAAAATACAATTTTTCATTAATTAATGTATTGAAAATGTAAAAAATGTATTTTTTTGAAACAATTTTTTTTCTCTAAAAAATGGATCTTTAATGAACAGATGGAGTAATTCTCAACCAATTTTACTAACCAAAAGGAATAGGAAATACAAAAAAAAAGAAAAAAAAAAGAGAAGAGAGAGAGACGAAAATTTTAATGAGATATTCATGAAAACTTAGTACCTATCAATTTATAAATGATTTAATTTTCTAAAAAATATAAAAATCTAATTAAATAGTTAAGTTTTATTAATCGGAGTTTTTTTTTTCAGCAGCACACACGACATTCCTCATATTCGGACTTCAGCGCTAAAACGTAATTTTAGAACGAGCCAATAATGGGCCGCATAATGAAAGAATAATGGGCCGAGTCTTAAGACGCAGCGTTTTCAGTGCTGAACCGAAAGTCTCTCTCTCAGCTAGAGTCTCTCCCACCATCACAAGTTTCACTTTACGGTCACTGCCCTGAAACCCTCTCCGGCGACTTGATCGGAGATTCTCATTTTTTCTCAAATCTTTGGGAGCGAAGCATAATCTCTTTAATGGGGATCGAGATAGTAGGTCAGATTGAGAAAATCAATGGTAAAGAGCTGAGCTACAAGGACTTTGCGGAGAGATACTTAGCCAAGAGCCAGCCGGTGGTAATCTCCGATCTCACCGAAGATTGGCGAGCTCGAGAAGATTGGGTCGCTGAGAATGGACTCCCTAATCTCCACTTCTTCGCCACACACTTCGGAAAGTCCAGAGTTCAGGTAAAGTCTACACCTTTGAGAAATGTTGTAGCTTTTGCTTAGCTTACATACTCAAAACTGTTAAAGGAAACGATCAAGATTAGGTTTTTACTTGTTGGATTGTTCATTGGTTGTTGTGTTGGTTAGGTTGCAGATTGTGATAGGAGAGAGTATACTGACCAGAAGAGACTAGAAATGTCTGTTTTGGACTTTGTTGAGCAATGGGCCAAAGATTCTGTTGAGGACAATGGAGAAAATGATGATGATGATGATGATGATGGAAAGTCTGTGTTGTATCTGAAAGACTGGCACTTTGTCAAGGTACATACCTGAGAGTTTAACTGGGACATGACTAATGTATAAGTTATTTCGATCACTACACTCAATGCCAGTTGATTTTAAGTTAGAAACTCATAATAATTCTAATTATAACATGGTATCAAAATCCAAACACACTGCCTAATCCAAAAACGGTCATGCCCAAAATTGGTTCAAACACACTGCCTAATCCAAAATCAGTCATGCCCAAAATTGGTTCGGCCGGTTTGACCCGAACCTTTTATTAGAATATTGTCGAGATTAATGGTCAAAAGAATCATCATTTCAAGGGAGAGTGTGAAAATATAAAACCTCCTCTTCAGAAATTTGACTGAGACATGACTAGATTTGGACCAGTTCATTTACAGCTATTTTGGAAAGCCAGCCCAAAATTCAAATTTAACATTTCTGTTCCTCTTAATCTTAGAGCTTTGGACTGTTATTAATGCTGTTTCTTGTTAAACCACAGGAGTATCCAAACTACACAGCCTACAAGACGCCACCATTGTTTTCTGATGATTGGCTTAATATCTATTTAGACCATTACCAAATGCATGAGGATAGAGAGAACTTCCAGAAGTACGATCAAATAAGCTGCTCTGATTATCGCTTTGTTTATATGGGTGGGAAAGGTAAAGAGTAAGATTCAAACAAAACTGTTGGTGTTTTGAGTGTTTTGTCCTGAAAGCTCTGATAAGTTCTCAACTCTTGGCTGCAGGGTCTTGGACACCTCTACACGCTGATGTGTTTAGATCTTATAGTTGGTCAGCTAATGTTTGCGGTAGAAAAAGATGGCTTTTTCTTCCTCCTTCTCAAAGTCATCTTGTTTATGACAGGCAAGGGTTTTGTTTTATATCATGTAGCATGTCTCTTCACTCTTGTTAGTCTTTATAGTTAGATGATTTTTTTTCAGGTACATGAAAAATTGTGTTTATAACATCTTTGAAGATGTGAATGAAACTAAGTTCCCAGGTTTTAAGGAGGTAAAATCATCTATCAGATTATCAATTTGTAAGATGTTCTTTTACTATGTGTTTATGCGTTTTATATGGTTTGCCTTCAGACCACCTGGCTTGAGTGCATTCAAGAATCTGGTGATACTATCTTTGTTCCCAGTGGATGGCATCATCAAGTTTATAACTTGGTATGTTTCTCTCCTCTTCTCTCTCTATATAGACCAGTAACACTATTTCAATGCATGAGCTTAAATGTTTTACAGGAAGATACTATATCTATAAACCACAATTGGCTCAATGCATACAACCTAGCTTGTGTGGTAAGACCATTTCTACTTGTATATAAGGAAAATTGCTACAGAACTAAAAGATTAAGTACTCATTGTCTGTTTGAATTTCAGTGGGATCTACTGTGGAAGGACTACAAGGACACTGAGGAGTCAATAGAAGACATTAGAGACATCTCTGATGATTTTGAAGCTCTCTGCCAACGTAATCTTGCTGCCAACACAGGTACATTCATTACTTATCCCTATCTTATCTCCTTTCCTAATTTAAGTGTAGCTCTTCCTGGTTAAGCCCTTCTCTTCTCTCATCTACAGGAATGAATTTGA
The DNA here is from genome assembly GCF_020379485.1 of Brassica napus. Classification (NCBI taxonomy): domain Eukaryota; kingdom Viridiplantae; phylum Streptophyta; class Magnoliopsida; order Brassicales; family Brassicaceae; genus Brassica; species Brassica napus. The sequence continues at coordinate 5,319,303 of NC_063452.1, read as the reverse complement.
ATGACTTCTTCATCTTCATGTCACGGTTTGCTTTCGGCAACATGGTTCTACAAGAATCTCTGAATCCATGTTCATCAGCAATGGCACATAATCTGGTATTGAATCTCTCGACTATAAAGAAAATGATGATGAAGATGATCTCTGCAGGCGGCGTGACTGCCAAGGATGTGTATCTGGACTTGAGAGAAACGCTGGAGGATCCACAGTTTCTAAGATTCTGCAGAGACATGGGAAGAACATATAAAATGATTCACAAGGAAGAAGACAATAAAGTTCTCTTTCCGGAAGAGTTCTTACTAAAGATTATGGGTTTTGCAGATCAGAAGATGCAAATATGTTCTCCAAAGGATCTTGTTGAAATGATAGACCGTTATAGTACTTGTTCATCCAATCCATTAGCATGAATATGTTTGTTTTTATTGATCTTCATTACATATATTTTATAAAGAAAAAGATTATATGTTTATTTATACACATCCCATGGAAGTTCTCTCCATCTATAGAATCTTTCTTTGCTTATGTTGATTTCATTCAGTTACTTGCCATGAGGAGGATCCACATTTTCTGCTGATTCCAAACGTAATTTCTGCGTCTACGTTACGTTTTCATGAGGATTCTTTTAATGACATTTGCACGTTAAAACCAGCAAAGTAACAAATTGTTTTTTCCTTTTTCTTGAAATGAATCACTTGAGATACAAGTACGCATGCAAACCCACTCAAACACAAACAAATAATCCATTCAGCATAGTTGTTACAACATAACACTTGTTTTGCAGATCAATAAAGGCATATATGTTCATTAAAATACATTGTTGATGCTTTTTCCGTTACTATAAGATGCTTAAGAAGTTTTTATTTGGTACATTTTATTTTGTAAGATTGCTGTGCAAAATTCACTTAATTGATCTTATGATATTTTTACCCGGATAGACGAATATAATGAACCCGATTATTGCGATATGTCTTTTTAGCACCTCAAATCGGAATTGTTTTTCGATGCTTAGTGATAATAGTCTTTTCATATAGAACTCTATATCTATAACTTTTTATAGGTTTAAAATTCTCGCGAGTTTAACCAATATCTATAATTTCCTGTTTCAAAATTCCCGCGTTAATTCTGACAAATATCTATAATTTTACAGTTTTAAAATTCCCGCGCTTTTACTCTAAGTAAAAACTATAAAAAGGAGCAAAAAGAGTATGATATAGTTCATATGTAATGCTTGTTCATCTCATCTATTTGCCTAAATTTGTAAAACCATTTGGTTATACCCCTTTGATAGATCTTATTGGAATTTTATAGAAAGGAGTTTACATCATGACAAGCCTTTAAACATCTTCATTTTGCCTTCATCTCTCTAAGTCCCCAAACAACTTGTATTTAAAGATTAAAAACCTTGTCAATTCCGCTATACACATAGATATATACCTGGATAAACACAAAGACACAATCAAGAGTATGTGTGCGAGCACATAGAGAGATAACTTCACTTTGCTGGTTACAGGTGGATAGTTGCATTGCTTAACCAGACATAGATTTTGGCAAAACTTGCTGAAGGGCCATGCATGGCCTCCGCAGTGGATCACACAGTGTGATTCACATGGCGATCCTTCTGCTTCTCCTTCCCTGGCTACAACCATCACCACCAAAAATATCATCATCAGATTCCACTTCTTCCCCATCTCTCGTTTCTTTGGCTTTATAAGTTTCGTGTGTATTTCAGTGGAAGTTATATATAGAGAGAGACATGAAAATGACCAAAATGTGATATTTTTATTTGTGTCTGCTCATAATACGTATGAGGACTACTTTGTATGACAATCTATTTCTTTGTGCATTTCTCACATTACACTATATGGTTTGGATTCCCTATTTTGTTAGGCCTCAGAGTTTAGGCCCAAACATATGAGTATATAAGTTACTGTGTTTGCTTTTACAAAGAGGATAACCTAACCCAATATATTTATTACTTTTGTCTAATAGGGCCTTTTCAGGTTGAATACATTCATTTCAAAAGTAATCATTATTAAATTTGACAAGTAAAATATCTTTAAAATTAATTAGTAGTAAATCTACAAGAATTTAATTTTGTGATTTTCCCTTAAATTTTAGATTTCTAACTAAATATGATATGTTAGCAATAAATATGTTTGACCGATGATATATTTTAAGATCTTGACATATGTTAGTTCACAGTAAGTAGCTATAAATTAGATTACGAGATTATGACTATTTTAATTAATTGACAATATCTTTAAATAGCATATTACTTGGTCAATATCTGATAATATGGTTAGTTTCCGATATATCCGTCGATCACAAAGATTTTCTACATCTCCCAACACTTTTTGTATAAATAGTAGTGAAAAGAGAAACACAAACATTGTCACTTCACCAATCCCTCATGGCATATTCTATCATCTTGCAGAAAAATTCAAACTCAAACAACAATGACGACTACCAACGAACCAGAGTTTGCCACGGCCGTGGCGGTTGCGACAAAGAACAGAACGTTCAAGAAGTTCTCATTCAGAGGGTTCAACGTCGAAGCTCTTCTCAAAATGTCCACATATGATCTCTCTAAGCTTTTCAACGCTCGTGTTAGAAGGAGATTCTATAGAGGGCTAAAGAAGAAGCCTCTGATTCTTATCAAGAAGCTACGTAAGGCGAAGAAAGAAGCAAAGGATGAGAACAAGAAGAAGCCTGAAGTGGTGAAGACGCATCTAAGGAACATGATCATTGTCCCTGAGATGATTGGAAGTGTTGTTGGAGTGCACAACGGTAAGAAGTTTAACGAGGTTGTGATTAAACCTGAGATGATTGGTCATTATCTTGCTGAGTTTTCGATGACTTGTAAGAAAGTTGATCACTATAGACCACGTATCTGTGGTTGTGGTTGTTACCGTAATTTTTTTTTGTAAAAGAAAAAGGTTAAACCCGGGTCTATTAAAGACACAGACCTAACCCCGGGTGGGAGGTGCAGCCCACGGATAGACCCTCTCCCGGATATTCAAATGGGCCGAAATGCAATAGCCCATATCCGTGTAGGTGACCAAGAAAATATGACTTAGTTTCGCATGGTAGGTGGATCGAACTTGAAATGTGGTGACATCCCAAGCCCTTCCCCTTACCACTTGACTACAAGCTCCCGGTCAGGTTGTTACCGTAATTCCACCAGGTTTATTCCTCTGAGGTGATTGAAGAGGAAGCTCTTTTTTATTGTTAAGTTTCTTGGTGTCAGTGATTTGGTATTTTGTGTGTTGATGTCTTATCTTCTTTAGAATGTTCCTTCGCCTTCTAATAAAAACTCAAACCTTTTATAATTGCAACATCAAGTAATGTTTGTAGTCTTGTAGCAGACGACGAGTCATATTATGACTTTAATCCTTTGTTATAAGAGCATGCCATTCCTAAGAACCCTACCTGAAGTATCTCAACCCTTTAATATTGATATTTTAATTTCATCCTAGTTTTAAGTTGGTGTTCGTTTAGTTCGGTTAATTAACTACTTAGGTTCTCATCAACTTGATTACGAGTATAGCTAGATGTAAAAATTGTTTGAATGATCGAGCAAATAATTATATCAATGTTCAAGAATTTGATGGTTATTAAGCTCATTATAGAAGATATTTTTTAATCTTTGAATTAATATCGTTTTGTTCATACTCGATTCCTAGGTGTAGACTAAACCGATTTTTAAGAAACAAGATTATATTATATATATGTATTTCCAAATTTCATTATCATAATATATACTAGGTTCGGTTTACCCTACGGGCGGGATATAATTTCATGATCATTTTTTGTATGATTTTGTGGTATGTGTTTTAGATTTGCATTTACAAAGATGTGTTATAATAATTTTTGTTTTTAGAAAATTTTAGGTGAAGAGAGATTATATGTGATATGATATGTTTTTCTTGCTTGCAATAGTTGTTTCTGTTTCCCAAAAAAAAAACAATAGTTGTTTTTATATAAAGAGATGTGTCATTGATTTGCTGTGAGCGCTTTAAATAGTCTTTATGTGATTTTCTTTTACAAAAATTTATGCGATTTATAATATTTTGGGTTTGGAAAGATTGAGTTGTGGGTAATTTTTTTGTGTATGTTATAAGAGTTATTATTTTTTATGTTGAAATCATAGTCTTATGACATGCAATTAGAGCAGAAGTAATGATTATTTGAAGTTGCATTTCTTATTAAAAATAAAATGTTATATTGAATGCGAAAAAGGTAATAAAGCAAAGCTAATCAAAATAAGAAAATATGAAATTTGGAAAGTTTTGAATTGATTTTGCTTTAGTGGATTGGTTATATATTATGTTTGAACAATTATTTTCATGAATTATTTACTTATATATGATATTTAAAATATTAAGAATCAAAGATGGTTGACTAAATTACATAATACCATGCATAGTTATGATTCTCTGAATAAAACAACAACCCTTTTTTTTTAAGAGGTAATTACTTTATTTATTTAGTCATTTATTTTTATCAGATTATTGTGCATTACGGTACTCGTTCAGACTTTACAGTTATTTAATTTAATCTTCGCAATTACAATTGAATTACTTTTTCCATTTTTGGACAAAGTCTAGCTTAAAGTAAAAGAAAAAAGAAAACTACAACTGTTTATTGTAATAGTGGTGTTTGTTGTGCTATATTTTTTTTATTGTTTCCAAAACAATACGAAACCAAAAATCTGGTTAACAAAAAAAGTTTATAACCACAAGATAAATACTAAAATTACCAGCTGTACCAATTATACTTCAACAAACGAAAACCAGAGCTGATTAATTAAAAAGTTGCAAGACAACTACATTATTCAGTGAAGGGTAAAAACTTAGGAAGCAGAAATAGAATTGATAAATTTTTGGCCAGCTTTACTGTCTCCATATATAGTTGGAGTGATCAGGACCCTTTATAGTTTGGACCCTTGTCAGCATCCGTTGTTTCCTCCTTCGTGTTGACCAGTGGATCAGTTTGGAAGAATTTGGTTCACCGATCCATATGAAGAGAAACAAAAATGGAAATTGACGAATCAAGTACCAAGAAGATCAAAATTCAAAACTTATTCTTCTCCATCTATGTTATAAAAATAACAAATTATGAAAACACATAGACAGCAAGCTAAATAGTGCGATTCTGGAAAGCATTTTTGGCTAACCAACTCCAGATTTGATTCCACAGATGGAATTACTATCCAAAGACAAAATCGACTGAAAAAAAATATTAACATAATAAACAATTGACATGCCTTGTGGAGAAACACTGACGAAGACGTAGCTTACATTTTCCTTCTCTATGTTCCATTCTTCGATGGATCCACCAATGGCACAACCACATCGTGTTCAAGTTTCATCAACACGTGGTTTCTTAACCAATGCAGCAGCTCGAACAATGCTATCACTGCATCATTCTTCTCTTTTGGGGACCCGTTATCGAGAAGGTCTAGCTAAGTAAGTATCACACTGCCGTTTGTGATCTTGTTTACACCGGCTAGCGTAAGTGTAAAGAGTGTCACTGCTGCGTTTTCTCTTGCTTCCATGGTTCCTGCTCTAAGGACTTGAACTATTGAAGTTACTGCACCAGCAAACATTATCAGCTCTTTGTTATTTCATATATAGAGAGGATCCCCAACAGGGATTGCTCTGGCTTCAGCAATCAGGATACGATTGCAGAAGCGGCGTTCCACTGACATGTATCTGCACCTGCTGTTGATGTATCCAGACAGTTGCTCAATCTTCTGTTCAGTGCATCACTTGAGCCGCGAATCCGGCTAGAGAACCCATCGAGGCTCTGACTTGTAGGGTCAGATTGGAGATGAAAGTCTTTGACTTCTATACCGAAAGGGTTCGAAACTTGGAGAAAGACGCTAGGTTTGACATTTGCGGTGAAACGAGCATATTTATATCATGTTGACTTCATCTAGTTACGCTGATCCCGTCTACAGACTAGATGTGAAGCCATTTTATTATGCAATAGTTCAAACATGACTTACATATAGGATATAGCAAGCCGTCGATCCCAAGAATAACTAGAAGTACATAGATAAATAACTTTTAGCATTTATAAAAAAAAAAACTTTTAGCATACAACAATGTCTATATAATCAAGAAATTTGTGACAGAAAATTGAAACACTGAATCAAAGTTATGATCATTTCATGTGTAATCTTTGATCATTTCATGCGTAACCACCGAATCAAATCAAATGCAATGATTCAGAATACCACTCTTTCCAACAAATAATTATTTTCTTGCATGTCAATAGATGCAATGTATATATTCTCCAAATATCTTGTTAAATATTACTTATCATATTATTGTTTTTTTTCTTCATAAATTTTCGTTTACATGTAGACAAAAAGCAAAAACCCCATCTTAGAACTATCTTTTTCCTCTCATTTCTTCCACCTCTCCAGTCTTCATCCTGCATTTTTGATCACCATAGAAAGTAGAAACAATGTTAATTTCATTGCGAGGGCATACAAGCATATATACAGAGAGATATATATTTACTGCGAGTTTTTGGTTGAGTGAAGGATATTTGTAGCTTTTTGTTGGCAGTCGGCCATACATAGTTTGAAGCAGGGTGTTTTGAACTCAATATCGTGGCAGAGAATACAACATTTAAATGTGCATAAGTGATTGAACGCTTCTCCTCCCGTGGCCGCCATCACCACCAAAACGAACACCATCATAGCCACGCTCCATTTTTTCTCCATCTGTCTTTAGTTTGATTTTTTGTATGTATGTATAAATCCAGGAAACTCTCTCTCTCTCTCTCTCTCTTTTCTCTCTTCTCTCTCTCTCTCTCTCTCTCTCTCTCTCTCTCTCTCTCTCTCTCTCTCTCTCTCTCTCTCTCTCTCTCTCTCTCTCTCTCTCTCTCTCTCTACATATATATATATATATATATATATATATATAATATAAGACGACCACCTCTTGGTCTTGTTTCTGATAACTTACAATTGATTACTATGATCTCTATATTTGGCAGTATACCATAAATGTGGTGTTGAAAATTGACTTAGAACTCTAGAAAATGCATCTGGACGTGACATTGAATGTAATAAAAAGGCAGCTTTTGTCCAAGTATCTTCTGAAATGGCCAAATGGGTATATTCTTTTTTTTTTTCAAACAACCAGGTATGCTCTTTGATTTATTCTCTTTATTTTGAACAAAAAAAGAAAGAAAGACCAAATTATGGTCATTGACCAAAGAATTCTTTTAATTTTCGATGAGTGATTCTGTTTTTTTGTTTCCTTTAAAATGTTTCAATTTAAAAATATTTCAAGTATATTTTATTTCTATTTATTTTGAATTATGTACAGTCTTTTACATATACAATTTCATAACTCTATTTTTAAACTAATAATTCAATAAATTTTTATATAATTGAACATTTTACATGAAAATAAAATTGTATTGCAATCTCTATAATATTATTTGAGAAGTCAGTTTCCTACGTGTCGCGTAACTCTCACGATGGTTGATTACGATGATACTTTTAATGAATCAAATATATCTAATTATCATTATTAAATATTTATTCTATTTTTCATTTTTTATTTAGGTTTACTTTTTTTATTTTTCAAATAACAAATATAATAAAGAAAATTTATAACTTTTAAGAAAGAAAATATATTATATATATATATACAGTGTAATTCATAATAAGGAAAGTTCACAAAATAATCTTGATTTTAAAGTAAAGAAATTTTTTTCTCTTTTAATAGATAATCTTAAACAACATAATATATATTTTAAAAGTATTAAGCATTTTATTTAAATCAATCTATTTCTCAAATTATTACAAAATAATTTAAATAACGTAAATTAGGACATCTTTAATGAATAAAATTTAATTTAATCTTTTTTTTTTAATTTAAGTTCCCTTTTATATTTTTTAAATAACATATATGATAAATAAAATATGAATAAAAATTTAAGACGAATATATTATTATATATATATATAATGTTATTTCATAAAAAAAAGTTTATAAAGATAATCTTGATATTAAAGTAAAGAAATAATCTTCCTTTTTAAAATTTATCGTTTATGTTTTTATGTAACATTATACCTATCATCACTTTATTTTTATAATTTTTTTCCAAATTAACATATATTAAATTACTAAAAAATAAAAATATATTTACACATCTAAGATGAACAACCAAACTAATACAATGAATAGAAATAGTTATACTTTAATTTGACGGAATATATATAACACAATATACCCACAAAATGAGTAACTAGACCAATTCAAAATTTCTATACAAAGTCAAACATTAAATTAAAAATAATATATTTTTATATAGTTATGTTTTTATACATATAAATTGGCTCAACATATTACAAATAAATATGAAATTTTCAAATAATATTATAAATATATTAGTCAATTATTACAATTAAGTATGTGAACTTATATATATGTGCAAGGACTATCATTGTTATATTTCTTTATGCAACTTTGAATCGTTAACACTTTAGTTTACTTTTACTATTTGATTCTCGAAACAACATATATTAAATTATACATAATCTTAATAAAATATGTTTACAAATGTAAGATAAGAATCAAACTACATCAAAATAGCATAATTAATCAAAATTTTAAGCTGTACAACAAAAATATTATAGTTGAATAGGAAAAGTAAATGTTATCTATTATATCCAAATAATAACTAAACAATCAAGATATTATATATCTAAAATTATACGTCTAATTAAAATAACATAATTTTATTTAAAACCATTCATATTGATTACAATATAAATAATAGAATACTTATAAGTTAAAAATAAAATATTAATAAATTATTATAATATATTTATTTTATAATTTTTATACCCGTGCATGAGCACGAAAAAATCACATAGTATGTAAAAATAGCAAAACATTTCAAAATAAAAGTTTGTTTTGTTAAATAAATAGTCCTTGTAATATAATTTTACAAGATTTATTAAAACAGTCTAGGACAATATAGTCGGTGGTAAAGGGATGGGGGACGCTAACACGTTTCGGGTTCATTGCATCTACTGCACGAAATTAAGTTACATTGCTCTTGGAGACCTATACGGATATGAGCCTATGCTTTCAGCCTATTTATGTATCCAAAAAATGTAATATCCATAGATACACCTCCTCTCGAAGATTAGTCTAGGTCCTTCTATAAATTGATGATACTCCGTGTTAATAAAAAAAAATTCATTAAAACAACAGTGGAGAAGTCATTTCTTTTGCATATCAACCTATGCATAGAGGTTCACCAAAAGAATTGCAATATTGTTCATTTGATTTTTGGCATGAATATGAGAACCTCTTGTTTTTCTTTTTGTAGCACAAGAAACTCGTTTATTATTATTTATATATTTTATTTTACATATACAAATGAAAGAAAATGAAATTTCTGTAATGACAAATTTAGAAACTATTTATGTCATCTCATTTCATCTATCTCTCTAGTTTTCATTTTGAAATACCACCACATAATCCATGTAAATTTCACTTGACATACACACATAAGTATAGTCATATATAAGCACACTCACACACAAGTATTTTATAGATAGATAAGTGGATGATGCTTGCATAGCTTTTAAAGTGAAGTAATGTTTGTACCAGACTTCAAACCGCATTATCACTCTAACCGGTTGCTATATATAGAGGTCCCAGTCTAGTTATACGTTGGTTTACTTCGGTTAACTACTTGCTTCTCATCAATTTGATTCCAGATATGTTTAAAATTGTTTGAATTCGATCGAACCTTAATGAAATTTCCGTATTTCTTTTTCTTCTTTTCGTGGAAGCCTGAACCTTTTCTCTGATGAATTAAGAAAAAACTATTTTGAGGGACACTTTTTCGGTTTCTAATTACACAAATGTCACTTATATCTAGAGACACATTTTTATGTATATAATGTCTGTTTTACCGTTTCACCTAATCTAAGCTTATGTCTTTCTTTTCTTTGTCGTTGTGTCATTTGCTGTATTTCTCTTTTTTTCTCCACGAAAGAAAAAAATCATAAGAACCCAGAAAAATTAATTAATTTTGAACGCCCAATCAGAAATAGATTTTATGAGTATCACAATGGCTTTGAGACGGCCATTGAAAACTCGCAAGATTGCCACGAATGAATCCTTACGACGAAGAAAGCCGACGGTGCGTTGGATGGTTCCAATCTTACGAGATTTAATGCTTACTGCGACAAAAAATACGATTTTGACGATAATAATGTGAAGATGAAGCAATAAGAAACAACATGGTTGGTTAAGGTCTCAAGACAATGGAGATACCACTACAAGGGACAAGCATACATGGTGGATTAAGGTCTCAAGACAATAGAGATACCACTACAAGGGACAAGCATGTATGGTGGGTTAAAGTCTCAAGACAATGGATTATTAGTTTATCATATCTCATCTACCATTTACCATACTTGTAACCCCTATATATATGGGATGTTCCCATAAGCAAATCAATCAAGCAAATAAGATTCTCCTTATTTACTCTATCTCTCTCTCTACTTTCTAGATTAAACATCTCTCTCTCTCTTGTTCTTCACTATGTTCTTCAATTTCTAACTTGGTATCAGAGCATCCAAGCTCTTGAACACCAAACTGTTTCCGCAAATTTACTCTATTCACCTTACTCTTTCACTTGTTTGGTTTACTTTCTTCATTTCTAGAGAACATATCTTGGCTTCCCTTGTTTTCTCTCTTGCCTAGCCTCAGAAATTCAAATTTCTTCTTGGCGAATTTTTTATTTTTTACCCGCTGGACAATAGCAAGCAAAGATGGAGCAGCACAAGCTAGTTAGGATTCCAGTCATCCTGAAAGGTCCTAACTACATTACCTGGTCGAGATTGACCAGGACAGCTCTTGGAGGAAGAGGTCTATGGGAGCACATCACCACAAGTGAGGCCCCAAGACAAATCACCCAAGGAGAAGATGGCAAGGAGGTTGTAGTGGTAGATGAAGGCAAATGGGGTCAGGAGGATCTCATGGTGCTGTCTATCTTGCAAGGCTCACTTGATACTCCTATCATGGAGTCTTACTCACATTGTGAGACTGCAAAGAAGCTATGGGATACCTTACACAAGGTATATGGCAACACTTCAAACCTCACCAGAATTTTTGAGGTTAAGAGGGCAATCAACAACTTACAGCAAGAGGAGATGGACTTCACCAAGCACCTTGGGAAGTACAGCCAGCTGTGGTCTGAACTTGAGATGCTGAGACCAAGTACCACTGATCCTAGTACACTAGAAGAGAGGCGTGAGCAAGACAAGGTCTTTGGATTGCTTCTCACACTCAACCCAAGCTTCAATGATGTACTTAAACACATATTGAGAGCTAAAGAGCTTCCAAGCTATGATGATGTGTGTGCTCAACTTCGGAAGGAGCTAGGCTCAGATGGTCTCTTTGGTGGAAAAGGGGAACTGTCTATGGCAAACAAAGCTGAGAAGATGGAGAGTGCTTCAGTCAACAAAGCACACTTCAAACCAAGAAGAGGAGGAGACAAGTCTGTGACTTGTGAGCACTGCAAGAATCTAGGCCACTCCAAAACCAATTGTTGGATCCTCCATCCTCACCTCAGACCTGCTTCAACCAACAGATACAACCAGGCCAAAGCACATGAAGCAAGAGCTCATGAAACCACAGTACCAGGCTCCATGCGCATAGGAGAAGATGGAAGAGCTATGATCTCAACCACCCACACTGGTGGATCCACATCCCATGCCATGTCCCAGCCATCCCCTGATGATGCCTTCATCCGCAAGTCAGACATTGAAGCCCTTATCAAGGCTATCAATGCAAACTCTGGTAACATCAGTGTCAATGCTTTAAATTCTATTCACAGTGCTTCACATACTACTAGACCTTTGATCATCGATTCGGGAGCTTCTCATCATATGATTAGGGATGCTAGACTGATTAGTGATGTTAAACCTGCTCTAGGGAGTGTAGTGATTGCTAATGGTGATAGAATTCCAATTGAAGGAGTAGGAAACTTGAAACTGTTTGATAAGGAGTCTCAAGCTTTTTATATGCCTACTTTCACATCCAACTTATTATCTGTTAAGAGAGCAACCAATGATCTAAATTGCAATGTTATTTTCAGTCCTAATGATGTGTGCTTTCAGGATATTAAGACCAGGAAGATGCTGGGAAAGGGTGTGAGCAAGGGAGAGCTTTACTTGCTTGAAAACACCAAGCTTTCAAATTTATCTTGTGCTTTCAATTCTGCTTCTGTGTTAGCTAGTGATGTTTTATGGCATGCTAGATTAGGTCATCCTCATTATCGTGCCTTAGGACTGATGTTACCTAATCTATCTTTAAAGAGTGGAAGTTGTGAGGCTTGTATTCTTGGTAAACATCAGAGATCTGTTTTCCCTAATTCTAAGACTATTTATGAAAATTGCTTTGATCTTGTGCACTCTGATGTTTGGACAGCACCTTGTATGTCTAGGGAGAACCATAAATATTTTGTTACATTCATAGATGAAAAATCAAAATATACATGGCTCACCTTGATTCAAACTAAAGATAGAGTTTTAGAAGCTTTTATTAACTTCCAAAACTATGTATCTAACCATTTCAATTCCAAGATCAAAATTTTTAGGTCTGATAATGGCGGAGAATATACAAGCACTGCTTTCAAACATCACTTAGCAAAACATGGCATAATCCATCAAACAAGTTGCCCATACACACCACAACAAAATGGAGTTGCTGAAAGGAAGAATCGCCATCTTATGGAGGTTGCAAGGAGCATGATGTTCCATACCAATGTTCCAAAGAGGTTCTGGGGAGATGCTGTGGTCTCAGCATGTTATTTGATCAACAGGATCCCCACCAAAGTCCTCCAAGATATCTCTCCCTTTCAGGTATTAAACAAAATAAAACCTCCAATTGATCACTTGCGTGTTTTTGGGTGTGTGTGCTATGTCTTGATACCAGGGGAACAGAGAAACAAGCTTGAAGCCAAGAGTGTCAAAGGCATGTTCATAGGATATACTCATGCGCAGAAGGGGTACAAGTGCTACATACCTGAATCAAGAAGAGTTATGGTCTCAAGGGATGTTAAGTTTGTGGAATCAAAGGGATACTATGATGAGAAGAGTTGGGAAAGCCTTCAGGATCTCTCACAAGGATCTTCAGATAGGGCAAACAACTTGAGAATCATTCTGGAAAACCTAGGCATCAGCCAGCCTCAAACAAGTGGCGTACCGAGCACTTCACATATACCTCCAGTTGTGGATGAAGCTACATCAATTGAAGAAGCAGTCCATCCTGATCATGAGGGGGGAAACCAACCTAATTTGCAAGTTATCCATGAGGAAGCTATCCCTGAAGAAGATATCCATGACGAAGCTATCCACGAGGAAGCTATCCAAGAAGAAGCTATCCAAGAAGAAGTTGTTAATGATCAAGATGGAATGCAACAAGAAGTTCAACCATTAAGGAGGAGTACAAGGGTGAAGAAACCATCTCAGTGGATGGACACCAAAGTATACTTCAACAACAATGCAGTAGCTCATCCTATCCAAGCAACATGTTCTTTTGCGAGACTATCTGAAGAGCATGTAGTCTTCATCAGCAACCTAGATCAAGAGTATGTACCAAAGACTTATGAAGAAGCCATGAAGCATGAAGAGTGGAGAGCGTCAGTTGGGGATGAAGTTGGTGCCATGATCAAGAATGATACTTGGTATGAAACTGAGCTCCCCAAAGGAAAGAAAGCTGTTACAAGCCGTCTACTCTTCACCATCAAGTACCTTGCCAATGGGAAACCAGAAAGAAAGAAAACAAGGCTAGTTGCAAGAGGATACACCCAAGTCTATGGAGAAGACTATCTGGATACATTTGCACCAGTAGCTAAACTCCACACCATAAGAATTCTACTCTCATTGGCAGTGAACTTGGAATGGGATTTATGGCAGATGGATGTCAAGAATGCTTTTCTTCAAGGAGAGCTGGAGGATGAGGTTTACATGAGGCCACCTCCGGGTATGGAAGACATGGTCAAGCCAGGGAATGTCCTAAGGTTGAAGAAAGCAATATATGGGTTAAAACAGTCACCAAGGGCTTGGTACCACAAACTGAGTACAACTCTCAATGGAAGAGGGTTTGTAAAGTCAGAAGCTGATCATACACTCTTCACACTCACAAGCAAGCAAGGAATTGTGGTGATTCTTATTTATGTAGATGATATTATCATCACAGGAAGTGACAAGGAAGGTATTATCTCAACCAAAGTCTTTCTTAAGTCTACTTTTGATATTAAAGATTTGGGTGAGCTAAAGTACTTTCTAGGGATAGAAATATGCCGCTCTAAAGAGGGGCTTTTCTTATCTCAAAGGAAGTACACACTTGATCTTTTGAATGAGGCAGGAAATCTTGGAGCGAAAGTAGCCAAGACTCCACTAGAAGATGGGTATAAGGTGCTGCGTGAGGGGGAGATTGAAGACAAGCCCTATACTGACGTTAAACACTATAGAAGAATTGTAGGAAAGCTGATATACCTCACCATCACCAGGCCTGATGTATGCTTTGCAGTTAACCAAGTAAGCCAGAATATGCAAGCTCCCAAGATACACCATTGGAACATGGTTGAAAGGATCCTAAGATACCTAAGAGAGGCGCCAGGGCAAGGAGTGTGGATGGGATGCAACAAAAATACAGAGATAGTTGGGTATTGTGATGCTGATTGGGCAGGAGACAGAGTGGATAGGAGATCCACTACCGGCTATTGTACATTTATTGGAGGCAATCTTGTCACTTGGAAGAGCAAGAAACAGAAGATAGTGTCATGCTCAAGTGCTGAAGCTGAATATAGGGCAATGAGGAAGCTCACTAGTGAGTTGATTTGGATCAGAAACCTACTTCGAGACTTGGGTATAGAGACATCAACTCCAATCACCATGCATTGTGATAATCAAGCAGCAATACACATAGCTTCCAACAGTGTGTTCCATGAGAGGACTAAACACATTGAGGTGGATTGTCATAAAGTTAGGCAAGCAGTGGAACAAAGGATCATCTTACCCTGCTACACAAGAAGTGAGGATCAACTAGCTGACATCTTTACCAAGGCTGCAAGCACCAAGGTTTGCGAGTTCATACATTCCAAGTTAGGACTCGTAGATTTTTCATCACACTAATCCTCTTAGCCATGAAGTGTTCTACTCTTTTTCCTTGGCTTGGTTTTTATCCCATGAGGTTTTTCCAAGCTAAAGGTTTTAATGAGGGAATGCTTCATGGTTTCCAAGTTTGACCAGTCCCTATGGTCAAGCTTGAGGGGGAGTGTGAAGATGAAGCAATAAGAAACAAGATGGTTGGTTAAGGTCTCAAGACAATGGAGATACCACTACAAGGGACAAGCATGCATGGTGGGTTAAGGTCTCAAGACAATGGAGATGCCACTACAAGGGACAAGCATGTATGGTGGGTTAAAGTCTCAAGACAATGGATTATTAGTTTATCATATCTCATCTACCATTTGCCATACTTGTAACCCCTATATATATGGGATGTTCCCATAAGCAAATCAATCAAGCAAATAAGATTCTCCTTATTTACTCTATCTCTCTCTCTACTTTCTAGATTAAACATCTCTCTCTCTTGTTCTTCACTATGTTCTTCAATTTCTAACAAATAAGACTGACATTTCTTTTGAAAATGAGATGATAAAATGACAAGGAATATCTACCTTTTCTCGTGTTATGACCATATATGGGAAAAAGAAGGCATGATGAAGTGGCATGTCCATGTACGATGATGATGGTTCTGCTCTCAGTGTTGCAACACGATGGTACTTCTTGTCTATAACTCATTCTTCTAAAATTCTTTTGTCCACAGTTTGCTTATCCACATCTATCACGTCCACACAACCTTCACCCACAATGTTTTTGTCCACAGTTTGCTCATCCACAGCTATCACTTCGACACAACCCTCGTCCACAATGTTTTCTACAACACATGTTGTCTGCGACTTAACTATATAAGGGAATTGAGGACACACTTTCTCTAGACGACACATGTTGTCTACAACTTAACTGGCTACAACTTAACTCTCACGTATACATTCTTCTGTCCACGCTTTTTCAGCCACGACATTACCTCCACAACTATGCTGTCCACACCTATGTTGACCACAATCTCTAGCCAGTACCTCGTTATCATTGTCCTCACCATGGAAGCTTTCTTCTTCCTCTAAAACACCACTGAAACTGTATCTCTACCATGTTTTCAGTCACAATCAACTATAGTCTTTTCAATTTCGCACTCTCCACCATACCCAATGTAATTCGATCCAAGTCGTCTATGACAAGACCTCCCCGTGCGCTGGGTTTTTGGCAGAGATAAGGAGCATGGATGTCGGTGATGAAGCATCAGAACAAAAAGCTCAAGATCTTGGTAAAGATCCTAGAATGATAAGTTCTAGCAATCAGATATAAATGTGCCATATTTCTGGTTTTAATTTTTTCTTTTGTATATGAACCTTCTTTTTTTACTTCACACAATTTATTTCTTTAATTTAGTTATTTTTCATTCACATAATTGCCAATCTATACAGCTCATTCTATGGTTCAGATCTTCTCTATTATAACTAGATATGTTTTTTTTTGTTTTAACTAACTCACGTTCCTAGTTCAAGGGCGCAATGGTATTTAAGAAAGTTGTACAGTTAATAAAATGCTTTAGAGCATCCGCAACAGTAATCCTTAAGGAGGAATACTTATAAAATAATAATTAAATAATCATTAGATCTCACTAAAAGTTAAGGATTCAATCCTTAAAATTCCTAAATAAGAATTCTTTCTTAGTGAATCTTTACACTATTTGTGGATTCCACAACATGTGACAGTCTGCGATTGGTTGATATTTATTTTTTTTATCTGAAAAAAAAAATAATTAAAAAATCAAAAAACATTTTTTCTAAGGACTCTAATGAAATATCACCATTGGAGATGCTCTTACATTCATAAAGTGTCTATTTGCGTAAACTAAAACTAAAAAATGTTATGAATTAATGAAAATAGTACTTTTGTTAATTTACGGTCTTTTAATATTACATAGAGTATATATGGAAAGTGAAATTAATGATCATATCTTTTTATCATGTTGCTTTCATCTAGTTATTCTGATCCCATCTACGCGTAAAACCTTTTATGAAATAGTTCAAACACGACTTACAAAATCTATCTAGCATATAGCAAACTAGCAATGTCGTCCCATAAATCTTGTGCTTTAGGCCACATATTAATCACATTTTTTTCCAAGGCCACATTACAACAAAATAATTGTAGCTAAATGTCTAATGAAACATTTTTTTTATTTTTTTCTTTATTTCGGTGATGTGTTTTGTTTTGGACTTACGTTCCAATTTTTTCTATTACAATATTATATTTTTCATTCGATTATTTAGATGTTTATCACAATATTTTTTCATCTTTCATATATAGTTTTGGCCGTTTTATAGTTTAAAAAAAAAATATTTTATCCATTATTTTTATAAAATAACTAATATTTATTTATGACCTAAATTAATATACGTTTTTACATAAGGAAATTATATAGAATTGAGAACTTACCCATATATTTTCAAACAAAAGTTAACCACTATTTTAAAATATGTTTTAGGCCACTGAATTTTTCGGAACGGCACTGCAAACTAATGACCCCAAAAATAAAAGATGGATAGAGATCATCAACTTTTAACATACAAAAATGTATATAGAACAGAAATTAACTAAATTAAAACAGAAACAAATATATGATCATTTCATGTGTAACCTTGGATAGTTTGATCATAGCATGAATCCGTAACGAAAGAATCAAATGTAATGCAATGGTTCAGAAGACCATGCACTCTTTTCGACAAATAATTAGTTTTTGTATACCAATAAAGCTTATTATATTATTATTGTATATTTTCGTTTACATGTACTAGACAGAAAATAACATGGGAAAAACCATCATCACATTGTGAAAGTATCTTCATCCTCTCATTTCTTCCATCTCTCCAGTCTTCATCCTGCATATTTGATCACCATAGACTCAATAATGTCACCTTCACTATAACATACACACACACACACACACTAGTACATGCATGCATAACTAGAGAGAGAGAGAGAGATAGAGAGAGAGAGAGAGAGATCTTTACGAGTATGGTTTAGTTGAGTGAAAGGTACTTGTAGGTTTATGTGTACAGTCGGCCATGCATTTTCTGAAGCACTCGGTTTTGAACTCTGGATCACGGCAGGTAATTTCACATTTAAATGTACATATATGATCAACTGCTTCTCCTCCAGTGGCCACCATCACCACCAAAACGAACACTATCATCGCCACACTCAATTTTTTCTCCATTTTGTGTTCTCAAATTTTTTTTTTTGGGTTTATGGGAAGCGCTCTCTCTATGTATATAAATATAAAATGACCACGTCTATTTCTTGTTTCTGTTAAACTACATGTAAGCACTCTGAGCTTTTTATATAACAAGCTATCATTAATATGTGAAGTGCAACAACAACACGACGTTAATGAAATGTTTTCTTTCCGTTCACGTTTGACATTTGCAACTTAAAATTGACAAAGTAACAAATTAAATTTTCATCTATTTTTTCTTTTTGAAACGTTGTTCAGTTGAAATACAAATACGCATGTAACCCACTCAAACACAAATAAAGAATCCATTCAACAAAGTTGCTATTCCTAACACTTGTTTTGCAGATCGATAAAGCCATATTTGTTCATTAAAAGACCTTGTTTATGCTTTTTCCGTTACTAAAAGTTGTTAGTTTATATTTCTTTTATTTGTTTTGTAAACTATTTACAAAATTTATTTATTTAATATTTTATGATATTTTTTTAGGGTTTTCTGCAAAAAAAAAACCTTAATGTGATTTTTTTTTTTGCAAATTAATCTGCGAACTCAAAAGCCCACGGGTCAATCCTCCAAGTGCGAGTCAAACTGCAATATAACCCTCGGCCGTATATATGTGTATTTGACTGTGTGTGATTTTAACATTTTTCAATATTACGTTGTTTTGGCACTAATTTTTTAATGAAAAAAAATTATTGAACACAAGGTTCGAACCTTGAACCATAAACACTATGTGCATGCTATATAACCATCTCGGCCAACAAATATATTTTTTTACTTAACAAACGCAATTATATAGATTTCTAAATTCATTCAGAAATGACCTTGTTTCTTCTTCTTCTTCCCTTCGACATGCGAGCATGCGTAATGAATGTGGGGTGATCCATAAAATCACAGCATATATATATATTATTTTTTATCGTCGTGGGAGCGCATCATATCTTTATTCTTTGCTCTGGCCGCGATAACACTCGAAGAAGAATGCAGAGATGAGGCGGAAACGCGAATCCCATTGCGATTGTTGGTCAAAACATGTGAGATAATCCCTATAAGTAAAGAAAAACGGAAAAAAATGCTTGAGTAACAAAAGGATCACTCCACCTTCATTACGCAAGCTCTCATGTCCAAGGAAAAAAGAAGAAACAAGGTCATTAATTTGGAATGAATTTAAAAATCTATATAATTGCGTTTGTTAAGTAAACAAATATATATGTTGGCCGAAATGGTTATATAGCATGCACATAGTGTTTATGGTTCAAGGTTCGAACTCTCTGTTCAAATTTTTTTTTCATTAAAAAATTAGTGTCAAAAGACATAGTATTGAAAAATGTTAAAATTATACACAGTCAAATATACATATATACGGCTGAGTGTTATATTATGGTTTGACTGGCAGTTGGAGAGTTGACCTGTAGGTTTTGGCAAAACAAAACCATATTGAAGGTTTTTTTGCAGAAAACCCATTTTTTTACTTGGTGTCTTTCTTTTGATAGAATTGTTTTTAGATACACTAGGCAAGGAACCCACGCGATATCGCGTGGGAACTAATTTTTTATAAATAAATATATCATGTCAAAACGTAAAACATATGTGTTCATATTTATTTATAGATAATATTAAAAATGTATATTCTATAATTTTAAATTACAACTAAAATATAAATACATCAATTCTAATAAAATTATACGTTTTTTTATTATTTTAGGTAAGTTATTATAAAATTTTAAATTATATCAATTTATAATAAATAAATAAAATCTCTTATTAAACATAAAAATCATTTAAAATAAAAAATGTATTGTTTATGTTAGACGGTTGTGTCGTCAACGAAAAAGTACGAACGACTCATAAACTAAGAGGTACGAACACGTCGTAAACTAACGGATACAAACATGATGTGATTCAAGAGGTATGAACTTATTTCAAGGGGTGGACGAATGTGCCTTGACCGAAGGTATAAATGTGTCATGACCGAAAAAGTGTAAAAAGCGTGAACGAAAGAGTGTAAATTGAAATTGGGATCCATAAGACAAAAAAATTCCGCATAGGTAAAAACATGAAAATCTCAAAAATATTAAGAAAATGATGTATTATAATTGGATAGACTTTTTATGTTGTCGAAAAAAAGCCATACTCTTATATCACCAGCACAATGGTTGACCATAAGATAAAAAAGGTTTCTAGATAGGTAAAAGCAGCATGCAAAATCTAAGAAATATTAAGAAAATGATTTGGATATAATTTTTATGTTGTCGAAAAAAGGTCATACTCTTATATCACCATCACCATTGTTGACCTTTAACATTCACTCAGTGATGTTTCGTTCACACTTTTTCAGTCACGATCCATTCTTACCTCTTCGGTCATGATTCATTGGCACTCCTTTGGATACGACTCGTTTGCACCCTTTCATTCACGATCTATTCACGTTCTTTCAGTTACGATCCGTTCACACTCATTCGGTTACGATCCGTTTACTCCTTTTGGTCACGACACGTTTGCACTTTTTTGTCACAACCCATTTGCAATCTTTCGGTCACGACCATTTGCACCTTTGGTCACGATCCGTTTGCAATTTTTTGGTCACGATTCATTCGCAACCTTTTGGTCATGACCATTTGCAATATTTCAAACACGACCATTTGCACGCTTTCGGTCATAACTCATTTGCACGCTTTTGGTCATAACCCATTTGTATCCTTTTTGTCATGGTAAAGATCCATTCGCATCCTTTCGGTCAAGATTAATTTCACATCCTTTCGGTCAAAAACCGTTCGCACCCTTTCGTTTATGACAGTTCACAGCCTTTCGGTCACGATATTTTTGTACATTTTCGGTCATAATACATTCACACCCTTTCAGTCACAACACTTTCGCACCCCTTGGATCATGATACATGTGTACCTCTTGGATCATAGCATGTTTGTACCTCTTAGATTATGACGCGTTCATATATCTTAAATTACAACACATTTATACATCTTTGTTGATGACACTATATAAATATTTATAATTTTTAATCAGTGTTAATATGAAAAGTAAACTTATCTGAATTTTTTTTTGTATTTATTAGTATTGAGATGAAAATTTATGTTTTTTTTGTTTTTACTTTACTCATATCTATATATTTATACTTCATAAATATTTGTAGTTGTTTTAAATAGACTTTTATGTTGGCTAGAAAAGATCATACTCTTATCTCACCAACATCATGGTTGACCATAGCATTCTCTCGGTGATGTTTCGTTCTCACATTTTCAGTAACTATCTATTCTTACATCTTTGGTCATGATCCATTGACAGTGACACACATTTGGTTATGACTCGTTCGCATCTTTTCAGTCAAGATCCATTCACACTCTTTTGGTAACAAATCGTTCACACCCTTTTGGTTACGATCCGTTCACACCATTTTTTGGTCATGACCCGTTTACACTTTTTTTGTCACAACTCATTCGCAACCTTTCGATCACGACTATTTGCACCCTTTAGTCACGACCTGTGTTGCAATTTTTTGGTCACGATTCATTCGCAACCTTTCGGTAACGATCTTTTGCACCCTTTCGGTCATAACCCATTTGCACCTTTTTGGTCACGGTCAAGATCCGTTTTCACCCTTTCAGTCAAGATTAATTTCACATTCTTTCGGTTAATATCCATTCACACTTTTTCTTGTATGATCATTGGCAGTTTTTTGCTCACGGCCGTTTTGTATATTTTCGGTCAAAATACATTCACATTATTTCAGTTACAAAACGTTCATACTCCTATCATGATATGTTTGTACCTCTTGGATCACAACACGTTCATACCTCTTAGGTTATGATTTGTTCATATCTCTTAAATCATAACACATTTATACCTCTTCGTTGATGACACCACATAAATATTTATCATTTTTTAATTATTGTTAATATGAAAATTGTGTCTCTTAAGTTTTTTTATGAAAAGTTATTTTTATTAGTATTGAAAATAAAAATTTATGTCATTTGTTTTTACTTTATTCATATATATGAATAGTCACATCTTTCCATTTAAAGGTGGTAATTTTGAAATGATACTTATATGAATAATCACAACTTTTCAATTTAAATAACCAGATCTTTTCAAATTAAAAGTAATTATTTTAAACTGATATAAATATAAATAGTCACAACTCTTTATTTAAATAATTATATTTTAAAATTAAACTCTAACTAATGCACAACTCTTGAAGCAAATAACGAAAAGACACAACTTTAACAAGAAATTAAATTTCTATAAAAATACACAACTTTTCAACATTGTTTGGGTTTTTCATATAAAACATTTAAGAGATACACATTTTTTGTATAAAACTTAAGAGATTCAAATTTTCATATTAATCAATACACTGGTTTTTATAAATACAACAATTGCAAATATTTATGAAATATTAATAAATAGATATGAGCAAAATAAAAACAGAAAAACATAATTTTTCATCTCAATACTAATAAATACAACTTTTTATATAAAAAATTAAGAGATGCAACTTAAATATAGAAGAATAGTCACATTTTTTCCAGTTTAAAGGTGGTTATTTTGAAATGATAATTATATGAATAATCACAAATTTTCAATTTAAATAGTTACATCTTTTCAATTTAAATGTAGTTATTTTGAAATGATACATATATGAATAGTCACAATTTTTCATTTAAATAATTACATCTTTTTAATTTAAATACTAACTAATACACAACTCTTGAAACAATTAATGAAAGGGCATATCTTAATATATATAATGAAAAGACACAACTTTTAACAAGAAATAAAATTCCTATAAAACACACAATTTTTTAACATTGTTTGAGTTTTCTATTATTAATTGTTTTTTTCTTCACCATTTTATTTGATTAGTGAAAATTATGCTTTGAGAAGGCATGGACATTGGAGTATTTATAGATTTTCAAAAATTTGTTTGAAGAGTCACATCTTTTGAATTAATTAGTTGTGTCTTTTTATAATAATACTTATACGAAGAGTCAAAACTTTTCAATATAAATAGTCACGTTCTTTCAATATAAATAGTTATTTTAAAATAAAAAGACAGAACTTTTAATTGTTGAAAATACACAACTTTTCCACATAAGTGAGATTCACAACCTTTTGAATTAATTGGGATTACTATTATTAGTAGATAATGAAAACAGTCTTAATGTAGATTAACATCTATAATTTTATAGGTTCAAAATTTCCGCAGTTTTAACTAATATTGATAATTGATAGGCTCAAAATTCCCGCGATGTTAACTAATATTTATAATTCTCACCATCATCGCCACACTCCATTTGTCTTCTTAATTTGTCTTTCCGTATGTATATGTGTATGTATAATTTTTTTTTTTTTGTTTACCAGGCGGGGTTCGGGCCTTCGGCCCTAATCCTCTCCTAGGCCCGGAACCAGCCTGCATCTGTACCATTACGGTCCTGGACATTCCTCCCCGCCCGAGACTCGAACTCGTGACCTCTCAGACCGGAGTCTGAGGTGTTACCAATTGAGTTAGCTCGTCCGGGTAATGTGTATGTATAAATTTAAGGGAAGCTCTCTCTATATATAATATAAGATAAGGGGTAAAGACCATCTCTTTGTCTTGTTTCTGTTAGGATACATCTAATTACTATGATATCTTTTTTTTGTAAACTATTTTGCCAAGATATCATTAATATGTGGTGTTTAAAATTGACTAAGAACTCTAGAAAATGCATTTGGAAATGACATAAATTGCATGTAAAAAAAGGCAGCATCTGTCCACGCATATAGATTCTTCTTTTATGTTGAACAACCAGGCATATTCTATATTTTATTCTTTTCATTTTTGACCAAATTATGGTTATTGAGATAACTCATTTATTGATGAGTGATTCTGTCTTTTACTTCTTTAAAATGTTTCAGTTTTAAGAGAATATTCTCGGTATATATCATTCAAACTTAATTTATAATTATCTTCAAAATTTTACATATACAATTTTACAACTCTAAAAACATTTCAATAATAATTCAACAATTTTTTATGTAACCGAACATTTTACATGAATTTTATTGAATAATGTAAAATAGCAAAACATTCAAAATAAAAGTTTATTTTGCTAAATAAGTAGTTCTTTTTAATATAATTTTTTTTGTGTAGACTTAAAATATATAGTTTTGTTTAGGTATAAAATAAAGACATCAAAATGAAACTAAAAATAGAGAAATGAATAGATTTACTCAAAATCATGCATTTTTTTCTAAAAATCACCAATACAGTAAATCATTTGTTTTTGCATATCAATAGATTCATATCAATTTTCTCAAATACCATGTTGTAATTAACAAGTTACTTCTTCTGCATATCAATATAAAGGTTCACCAAAAACACATGTTGTAGTTATACTTATAACTAGATTCTGACCCGCATGCCTGTGCGGGTATTTTTTTTAATTTCTATATCGTTTATATTTTTTCTTATATACTTGATTGTATATATTTTTACGACTAACCAATACAGACCTATTATGTATAATTTGATTTTATAGTTTATTTGCATCAATTTTATTAATTGTTTTAAACTGTCAAATTGTTTTACTCGGTTATTTATACAAATATATAGATATGTATATATACATATATCATGATGAGTTAGCAATGAAACATAGATATATAACACTAAAGGTGAATTAACTAAAACAAATAATTTGTTTGTTTATATACTATTTTTGTATAATATTTCATTATTTATTAATAGCAACTTTTTAGTTCTTAATAAGATAGATGAATAGGTATAGTGATTTTTTATTATAAAATTTTACACATTTATTACGAAAAACTGATTTGGTTAGTTGCGATTATATTTTAGATTTGTAACATTAAAAAGACTTAAGTTGGGTTTGTGGTACAATAGAAGGAATATTCCTATAACCGATAATTCCATATACAACTTGTTCATTAGATATGTGGAATATATTGGTTTTAAAGGAAATTGGAATTAATAAAAAAATTGACGTCGCATTAGGAAATTTAATAGCTGAAAAATAGAAGATGTTAAGTAAAGATTGATATCGTAATATTAGTTAGGAGCTGTTATGGAATATCATTGGTTTTAGTAATATGGTTTAGTCTATCAATTTATTTAGGATGGTTTAATAATTTTTTAAACAATCGTATTTAAATCCAGTGGCATAAGATGGTAATTTTTTAGGAAAAATAAGAGTTATTTTCTTTTTGTAGTCATGTTTTAATAGTTTAGACTACATTTTTTACTCGCGCTATGCGCGAGTCTGATTTAATAATTTAATTTAATTTTGCAATATTTTTTAAGAAAAAGATGAATTTCATGAAAAATATTTTTATTAATATTATTAAAATATTATTTGATTTCCTATTTACATTGTTTTTATAAATTTGTTATTTTTGAACTTAGCTATTTATTTGTTTGTATTATAAAAGTAAAATTACTGTTACTAAAGTATTTATAGTTTCTTATAAGTACATAATTTTAATATCACATAGATTTCTCAGTACATATACACTACTATACTATGCTATACACTACTATGAATACTTTATTAATAATTAGTTTTATTTTTTAATAATATTAAGATAATATAATAGAAAATTGTTTTATATACATTTTTCTATGAATTTTGTTTTAAAGTGTGCTTTATTATTTTTCATAGTTAAGTTTTTATACAATTTTACCATTTAAATAACTAATATTTAGATATCAGTTTGTTTGTATACGTAAATGTATAAATGTATTTATAAACATGTGTATATTATTTCTTAATAAAAAAATTAAAAGCGTCATATAGATTGTTCTATGCTTATTAACTAATACAACACTGTTATAAATATTTTATTATAATTTTATATGTATTTCTATTTGAATGACATAAAAGATTAATCCTTATGCAATATATCTAACTTTTTTGTATTTACCAAATTTTTAGAATGAATGTATTATAATATACTTATTTTATGCATATTTGTATTTAAAATACTCTTGTTTAATTCTTTTAAATGCATATCTAATAGTTTTATATGTATATTTAGGTCTAAATCATAATAAATATTTTGATGAAATTTAAATAATAGTAAATATCTGTTTGTTAGATATAAGAAAAGGAGAAAAAAAAAATATATATATATATATATATAATTTATGCTAATATTAAGTAATATTTTATTTATTAAAATAAAAAATAAAAATTTAAAAAATTAAATATATCTCCTACTTGATATAGTTACAATATAAATTAGTGGTGGGATCATGATGTTTTAGCGGTTCACAAAATGTTTTCCCCGATTGAGAAGTTACTTTTCTCGGAAAAGGGTTACCATGTACTTCGATTTATTATTATTAGTAACCTAATTTAAAAAAAATAATTTAGATAATAAAAAAATTTAGGTATGTTTCATAAAAACATGTTTGGTTAGTTAAATGAATATTTGGATTATGAATTTTAAAAACAATTGTCTCAAAATTTATTAAAATCTAATTGTTGATGAGTAAATAACTATGTTAATTTATTTAATTGAGAAAAGGCAATTCAAAAGCATATAAACAAACTGTTTAATCAACAATATGTGTATTAATTGTGGATTATTCTTACCACATTTTATTTTTAATAGAATTTTGTAAGCTTATTATAAGCCAAAACTGAATTGGCCCGGTAAGAAAGAAATGAAAATTGACCAATGTTTTTAAGAACCTTTTATAATCTATTATAAAATTAGATGATTTTGTAGCCAAAACCAATATAAAAATACTAAAATTTTATTTTTTACTTATTTGATTAGGTTAATTATTTTAATATTAATTATATATTTTATTTTTATGTATATGCTATTTTATGTTTTGACATACTTTATAATTTTTTAAATAAATTTTAGTGTTATGTTTTAAGATAGTTAGCATATATATCAAGTTAGTTAATTTTAGTTCATATTTTGAAATTAATTTATAGATTTACTTTAGAAATATTAAGATTTATAAAAATATTAAACAATGATACTGATTTGGAATATTTTTCGTATTTTTATTTATATATGAATATTTTTAATAGTATATAGCACTTATCGTAATATTGGCTGTGGACATAATTTATTTTTTTCTTGTTAAACTCTTTTTATGTTAAGTTTTCAAGAATTTAGTATAAATACCAATCCAATTTTTAAGATAATTAATACATTAGTTAATTTATCATTTTTGTAATTTTGTATTTATTTTTATTTTACTTTCACATACATGATTATTAGAACATTTTTTTTATGTTGATTTCTTTTTTAAAATGTTATTTTTGTTCGATAAATTTTTATTTTTAATTTTCAAATATTTAGTTTAAAAATAAAGTTAATTATTTCTGGCAAAAAAATTTAAACTTATTGAATTTTATTTTGAGAGAAATAAAATATCTGAAATTTTATATTTAAAAATATCAAATTATCATTTTGAGAATACATATTATTAATAATAATTTTAGCTTCTATGTGACCACTTTAAATAACATGTAGCCTCAATTTTAAAATCATATGTGCTTTAGATTCATATTTTCTTTATTATTTCAAATTCTTTTATTTTTTAATATTATATTTTGTACGTAAAATTTATGTTATTCTTCCAAATATTTAGTTTATATATCAATATGATTCCTTTAATGATTTTGGCTTTTTCTAAATTTTACATTGACTATGAAAGAAACAATTTTTGAAAGTTCTATAAGTAATATATAAAATGGTGATTAACATATTTTTCTTGGTGCTTCAAGATAATATATGGATATTCTCAATAATTTACGGCATCAAATTATATATAGTATATGTTATTTGTGAATATTTTCAGTTATTTCTGTTTTTTAAAGCATATAGTCCATATCATATTAAAGGTTACATACATAATTATATTTTTAGTAATAATATGCGATCAATACCAATTCTTATAAGGTACGTGAACAATCTCTTATTATATTAAGTTTTCAATAATTAGCTACAAATATCAATCTAACTTTAAAGATAAGTTTTACAAATTTTAATTTATCTTTTTATAGTTCGGTGCTGATTTTTATTTATTTTTACATACATGATTATTTATAAATAATTTTTTAAAAACTTTGTTTCTTTTTGAATATTTTTATTTTTGTTAATTTTTTGTTTAATTTCAAATATATAATTATTTTATATATTAAGTTAATTATCTTAAATAATATTTTTATTTACTTTATCAAATTAAGATGCTGACTTTTATATTATTATAATGATATTTTTAAATTCTATGTGAACACTTAAATAATATATATCCTCAATTTTGAAATCATATGTTATTTAGATTCATATGTAATGAAAAAGTGATTTAGATTTACATTATCTTTATTATTTGAAATCCTTATATTTTTAAGATTATTTTTGTTACTTAATTTTATGTTGATCTTCCAAACATTTATTTCTTATAATAAACTGATTCTTTTAGTTATTTGGCAATTTTGCTTACAAAATTTATTATTGATATTTTTTTGAAAGAAATAGCTTCCATTTTGAAATCATATTTTGTTAGATTCATATGTAATGAAAAGTATTTTAGATTCATATTGTTTTTATTATTTTAAAATCTTGTATTTTTTAAGATTTTTTTTGTTAGTTGATTTTATGTTGGTTTTTCAAAGGTTTACTTTATATATCAAATCATATCAAATATAAATATGAAAAGTGCTTTAGATTCATATTTTACTAATTTAGATTCATATCATTTATATATAATTGTTTGAAAGTATTGCATTTTTAAATTAACTATTATATTTGTTTGTTATTTTTATGTTAATTTTCGAAACTTTATTTTATATAGTATAGATTTGTACATGATGTTTTTAACTTTGTAAGTTTAACTTATTTGATAATTATTTATATTTTATTTTGAAATAAAAAATTTCGCAATATTAACATTTTTAGAAATACCAAATTGAAAAACGATTTGGTATATTTTTGGTGCTTTAAAATAATATGTGAACATTCTAAATGATTTATAATATCAACTTATATATAGTATATGTTAGTTTGAATATTTTCAATAGTATATAACCTAAACTTTGAAAATCATGAGTTTAAATTTAGATTTATATAGTTATACTTGTTTGAAAGTCTTGTATTTTTAAATTAATTATTCTTTTCGTTATTTATTTTTTAATTTTCGAAAAATATTAAACATTATGTTAACTTATTATAGTATTTATATTTTTGTAAATTTACCTTATTCGATATTGATTTATATTTTAGTTTGAAATAAACATTTTTTTGGTAATATTAACATTTTTAAAAATAGTAAACTTAAATAATAATTTGTCATACTACGATTGGTCGTTTAAATCCTATGTGGACGCTTTCGATGGCTTATAGCCTCAACTTTTATATAGTATAGAGTAATATTAACATTTTAAAAAATATAAACTTAAATAATAATTTGTCATACTACGATTGGTCGTTTAAATCCTATGTGGACGCTCTCGATGGCTTATAGCCTCAACTTTTATATAGTATAGACTAGATTTTTTACTCGCGCTTCGCGCGAGTCTGCTTTAATAATTTAATTTAATTTTGCAATATTTTTTAAGAAAAAGATGAATTTCGTAAAAAATATTTTTATTAATATTATTAAAATATTATTTGATTTCCTATTTACATTGTTTTTATAAATTTTTTATTTTTGAACTTAGCTATTTATTTGTTTGTATTATAAAAGTAAAATTACTGTTACTAAAGTATTTATACTTTCTTATAAGTACATAATTTTAATATCACATAGATTTCTCAGTACATATACACTACTATACTATGCTATACACTACTATGAATACTTTATTAATAATTAGTTTTATTTTTTTAATAATATTAAGATAAATATAATAGAAAATTGTTTTATATACATTTTTCTATGAAATTTATTTAAAGTGTGCTTTATTATTTTTCATAGTTAAGTTTTTATACAAATTTACCATTTAAATAACTAATATTTAGATATCAGTTTGTTTGTATACGTAAATGTATAAATGTATTTATAAACATGTGTATATTGTTTCTTAATAAAAAAATTAAAAGCGTCATGTAGATTGTTCCATGCTTATTAACTAATACAACACTGTTATAAATATTTTATTATAATTTTATTTGTATTTCTATTTGAATGACATAAAAGATTAATCCTTATACAATATATCTAACTTTTTTGTATTTACCAAATTTTTATAATGAATGTATTATTATATACTTATTTTATGCATATTTGTATTTAAAATACTCTTATTTAATTCTTTTAAATGCATATCTAATAGTTTTATATGTATATTTAGGTCTAAATCATAATAAATATTTTGATGAAATTTAAATAATAGTAACTATATGTTTGTTAGATATAAGAAAATGAGAAAATATATATACATATATATATATATATATATAAATATTATGCTAATATTAAGTAATATTTTATTTATTAAAATAAAAAATTAAATCTAAAAAATTAAATATATATCCTACTTGATATAGTTACAATATAAATTAGTGGTGGGATTATGTTGTTTTAGCGGTTCACAAAATGTTTCCCCGATTGAGAAGTTACTTTTCTCGGAAAAGGGTTACCATGTACTTCGATTTATTATTATTAGTGACCTAATTTAAAAAAAAATATTTTAGATAATAAAAAAATTTAGGTATGTTTCATAAAAACATGTTTGGTTAGTTAAATGAATATTTGGATTATGACTTTTTAAAAACAATTGTCTCAAAATTTATTAAAATCTAATTGTTGATGAGTAAATAACTATGTTAATTTATTTAATTGATAAAAGGCAATTCAAAAGCATATAAACAAACTGTTTAATCAACAATACGTGTATTAATTGTGGATTATTCTTACCACATTTTATTTTTAATAGAACTTTGTAAGCTTATTATAAGCCAAAACTGAATTGGCCCGGTAAGAAAGAAACGAAAATTGACCATTGTTTTTAAAAACCTTTTATAATCTATTATAAAATTAGATTATTTTGTAGCCAACACCAATATAAAAATACTAAAATTTTATTTTTTACTTATTTGATTAGGTTAATTATTTTAATATTAATAATATATTTTTTTTTATGTATATGCTATTTTATGTTTTGACACACTTTATGAAATTTTTAAATAAATTTTAGTGTTATGTTTTAAGATAGTTAGCATATATATCAAGTTAGTTAATTTTAGTTCATATTTTGAAATTAATTTATAGATTTACTTTAGAAATATTAAGATTTATAAAAATATTAAACAATGATACTGATTTGGAATATTTTTCGTATTTTTATTTATATATGAATATTTTTAATAGTATATAGCCCTTATCGTAATATTGGCTGTGGACATAATTTGTTTTTTTCTTGTTAAACTCTTTTTATGTTAAGTTTTCAAGAATTTAGTATAAATACCAATCTAATTTTTAAGATAATTAATACATTAGTTAATTTATCATTTTTGTAATTTTGTATTTATTTTTATTTTACTTTCACATACATGATTATTAGAACATTTTTTTATGTTGATTTCTTTTTTAAAATGTTATTTTTGTTCGATAAATTTTATTTTTAATTTTCAAATATTTAGTTTAAAAATAAAGTTAATTATTTCTGGCAAAAAAATTTAAACTTATTTAATTTTATTTTGAGAGAAATAAAATATCTGAAATTTTATATTTAAAAATATCAAATTAACATTTTGAGAATACATATTATTAATAATAATTTTAGCTTCTATGTGACTACTTTAAATAACATATAGCCTCAATTTTAAAATCATATGTGCTTTAGATTCATATTTTCTTTATTATTTCAAATTCTTTTATTTTTTAATATTATATTTTGTACGTAAAATTTATGTTATTCTTCCAAATATTTAGTTTTTATATCAATATGATTCCTTTAATGATTTTGGCTTTTTCTAAATTTTACATTGATTATGAAAGAAACAATTTTTGAAAGTTCTATAAGTAATATATAAAATGGTGTTTCATCAAAAAAATATATAAAATGGTGATTAACATATTTTTCTTGGTGCTTCAAGATAATATATGGATATTCTCAATAATTTACGGCATCAAATTATATATAGTATATGTTATTTGTGAATATTTTCAGTTATTTCTGTTTTTTAAAGCATATAGTCCATATCATATTAAAGGTTACATACATAATTATATTTTTAGTAATAATATGCGATCAATACCAATTCCTATAAGGTACGTGAACAATCTCTTATTATATTAAGTTTTCAATAATTAGCTACAAATATCAATCTAACTTTAAAGATAAGTTTTACAAATTTTAATTTATCTTTTTATAGTTTTGTGCTGATTTTTATTTATTTTTACATACGTGATTATTTATAAATATGTTTTTTAAAACTTTGTTTCTTTTTGAATATTTTTATTTTTTTAATTTTTTGTTTAATTTCAAATATATAATTATTTTATATATCAAGTTAATTATCTTTAATAATATTTTTATTTACTTTATCAAATTAAGATGCTGACTTTTATATTATTATAATGATATTTTTAAATTCTATGTGAACACTTAAATAATATATATCCTCAATTTTGAAATCATATGTTATTTAGATTCATATGTAATGAAAAAGTGATTTAGATTTACATTGTCTTTATTATTTGAAATCCTTATATTTTTAAGATTATTTTTGTTACTTAATTTTATGTTGATCTTCCAAACATTTATTTCTTATAATAAACTGATTCTTTTAGTTATTTGGCAATTTTGCTTACAAAATTTATTATTGATATTTTTTGAAAGAAATAGCTTCCATTTTGAAATCATATTTTGTTAGATTCATATGTAATGAAAAGTGCTTTAGATTCATATTGTTTTTATTATTTTAAAATCTTGTATTCTTTAAGATTTTTTTTGTTAGTTGATTTTATGTTGGTCTTTCAAAGGTTTACTTTATATATCAAATTGATTCCTTTAATAATTTTGCATTTTCACTAAATTGAATAGTAGTTTCCTTTTTATTTTGAAATAAACATTTTTTGAAAATCTTGAAATTTTTAAAATAATAATTAAAATGGTAATTTGACATATTTTGGTGCTTTAAAATAATATGTGGATATTCTCAATGATTTATTGCATAAAATTACATATAGTACATATTTTTGTTGAATATTTTCAGCAGTATATAACCTAAATTTTGTAAATCATGTGTTTTAGATTTATATAGTTATAATTGTTTGAAAGTATTGCATTTTTAAATTAACTATTATATTTGTTTGTTATTTTTATGTTAATTTTCGAAACTTTATTTTATATAGTATAGATTTGTACATGATGTTTTTAACTTTGTAAGTTTAACTTATTTGATAATTATTTATATTTTATTTTGAAATAAAAAATTCGTAATATTAACATTTTTAGAAATACCAAATTTAAAAACGATTTGGTATATTTTTCGTGCTTTAAAATAATATGTGAACATTCTCAATGAGTTATAATATCAACTTATATATAGTATATGTTAGTTTGAATATTTTCAATAGTATATAACCTAAACTTTGAAAATCATGAGTTTAAATTTAGATTTATATAGTTATACTTGTTTGAAAGTCTTGTATTTTTAAATTAATTATTCTTTTCGTTATTTATTTTTTAATTTTCGAAAAATATTAAACATTATATTAACTTAATATAGTATTTATATTTTTGTAAATTTACCTTATTCGATATTGATTTATATTTTAGTTTGAAATAAACATTTTTTGGTAATATTAACATTTTTAAAAAATAGTAAACTTAAATAATAATTTGTCATACTACGATTGGTCGTTTAAATCTTATGTGGACGTTCTCGATGGCTTATAGCCTCAACTTTTATATAGTATAGATTGAAAAGTGCTTTAGATTCATATTGTTTTTATTATTTTAAAATTTTGTATTCTTTAAGATTTATTTTGTTAGTTGATTTTATGTTGGTCTTTCAAAGGTTTACTTTATATATCAAATTGATTCCTTTAATAATTTTGCATTTTCACTAAATTGAATAGTAGTTTCCTTTTTATTTTGAAATAAACATTTTTGAAAATCTTGAAATTTTTAAAATAATGATTAAAATGGTAATTTGACATATTTTGGTGCTTTAAAATAATATGTGGATATTCTCAATTATTTATTGCATAAAATTACATATTGTACATATTTTTGTTGAGTATTTTCAGCAGTATATAACCTAAATTTTGTAAATCATGTGTTTTAGATTTATATAGTTATAATTGTTTGAAAGTATTGCATTTTTAAATTAACTATTATATTTGTTTGTTATTTTTATGTTAATTTTCGAAACTTTATTTTATATAGTATAGATTTGTACATGATGTTTTTAACTTTGTAAGTTTAACTTATTTGATAATTATTTATATTTTATTTTGAAATAAAAAATTTCGTAAAATTAACATTTTTAGAAATACCAAATTGAAAAACGATTTGGTATATTTTTGGTGCTTTAAAATAATATGTGAACATTCTCAATGATTTATAATATCAACTTATATATAGTATATGTTAGTTTGAATATTTTCAATAGTATATAACCTAAACTATGAAAATCATGAGTTTAAATTTAGATTTATATAGTTATACTTGTTTGAAAGTCTTGTATTTTTAAATTAATTATTCTTTTCGTTATTTATTTTTTAATTTTCGAAAAATATTAAACATTATGTTAACTTAATATAGTATTTATATTTTTGTAAATTTACCTTATTCGATATTGATTTATATTTTAGTTTGAAATAAACATTTTTTTGGTAATATTAACATTTTTAAAAAATAGTAAACTTAAATAATAATTTGTCATACTACGATTGGTCGTTTAAATCCTATGTGGACGTTCTCGATGGCTTATAGCCTCAGCTTTTATATAGTATAGATTGAAAAGTGCTTTAGATTCATATTGTTTTTATTATTTTAAAATCTTGTATTCTTTAAGATTTATTTTGTTAGTTGATTTTATGTTGGTCTTTCAAAGGTTTACTTTATATATCAAATTGATTCCTTTAATAATTTTGCATTTTCACTAAATTGAATAGTAGTTTCCTTTTTATTTTGAAATAAACATTTTTTTGAAAATCTTGAAATTTTTAAAATAATAATTAAAATGGTAATTTGACATATTTTGGTGCTTTAAAATAATATGTGGATATTCTTAATGATTTATTGCATAAAATTACATATTGTACATATTTTTGTTGAATATTTTCAGCAGTATATAACCTAAATTTTGTAAATCATGTGTTTTAGATTTATATAGTTATAATTGTTTGAAAGTATTGCATTTTTAAATTAACTATTATATTTGTTTGTTATTTTTATGTTAATTTTCGAAACTTTATTTTATATAGTATAGATTTGTACATGATGTTTTTAACTTTGTAAGTTTAACTTATTTGATAATTATTTATATTTTATTTTGAAATAAAAAATTTCGTAATATTAACAGTTTTAGAAATACCAAATTGAAAAACGATTTGGTATATTTTTGGTGCTTTAAAATAATATGTGAACATTCTCAATGATTTATAATATCAACTTATATATAGTATATGTTAGTTTGAATATTTTCAATAGTATATAACCTAAACTTTGAAAATCATGAGTTTAAATTTAGATTTATATAGTTATACTTGTTTGAAAGTCTTGTATTTTTAAATTAATTATTCTTTTCGTTATTTATTTTTTAATTTTCGAAAAATATTAAACATTATGTTAACTTAATATAGTATTTATATTTTTGTAAATTTACCTTATTCGATATTGATTTATATTTTAGTTTGAAATAAACATTTTTTTGGTAATATTAACATTTTTTTAAAAAAAATAGTAAACTTAAATAATGATTTGTCATACTACGATTGGTCGTTTTAAATCCTATGTGGACGTCCTCGATGGCTTATAGCCTCAACTTTTATATAGTATAGATACTCCATTTTTCATCTGATTTGTCGCATGAATATGTGAAACTCTTTTTATTATTATTGATCTTATTACACATTTCTTTTACATCTACCAATTAAAGAAAATGAATATTCTATCATGACCAATTTAAAAACTATCTCTATCCTCTGATTTCATCTATCTCTCTAGTTTTCATCCTGCATCACCACCACAGAAACCATGCAAATTTCACTGGATAGACACACTCACACACATACATATATATATACAGACACACAAGTTTTCTTTAGAGAGATATTTACTGCGAGTGTGTAGTGTATGATGCTTGCATAGCTTAGCTTGTTCACACAATCTATGATGCACATTTTTGTTTGAGCGAAGTGATGTTTGTACCAGAGTACAAAGGGCAGTAGGGCACTAACCGGTTGCTATAGAAGTTCATCTAGCTATACGTTGGTTTACTTCGGTTAACAACTTGGTTCTCATCAATTTGATTCCAACTATGTATAAAATTTGCTGAATTCGATCAAACCTTAATGAAATTCCCGTATTCCATTTTTTTCTTTTCATGGAAGACTAAACCCTTTTCTCTGATGAATAAATGAAAATTGTACTTTGTTAATTTACGTCCCTCTAAAGTTATATACAGTATTGGATGTGAATGATCATATATTTTTATCGTGTTGCTTTCATCTAGTTAGTCTGATCCCATCTACACGTAAAACCATTTATGAACTAGTCCAAACACGATTTACAAAATATATCTAGAATATAGCATGCTTTCATCTAGTTGCTACTATCACTTCTACATGCTAAACCGTTTATGAAGTAGCTCAAACACGACTTACAGAATATATCTAGAATATAGTAAACCAGATCCAAAAATAAAAGATAGATAGAGATTTATCAACTTTCAACATACAAAAATGTATATAGAATAAAGAAAAGTGACTGTATATTAAATCAGAAACACATATATGATCATTTCATGTGTGTAACCTTTGATCATTTCATGCATTGCATATAAATAGATGAAATAAGTATATGTGTCTCCCAAATACCTTGTTAAATATTTTATCATTATTATTTGATTTTTTTATTATTATTGTAGATTTTCGTTACATGTAGACAGTAAAAAATCATCATGAGAAATACTGAAATTAACCATCTTTATCCTCTAATATCTTCCATCTCCCCAGTCTTCATCCTGCATTTTTGATCACCATATATAGAAACAATGTCAACTTCACTGCTATGACATACACATACACACACAAGTATACATGCATGCATATATACAGAGATAGAGAGAGATCTTTACGAGTATGCTTTAGTTGAGTGAAAGGTACTTGTAGGTTTATCATGGTCGCAGTCAGCCATACATGCTCTGAAGCACTCGGTTTTGAACTCCGGATCGCGGCAGGTAATCTCACATTTAAATGTACACAAATGATTTACTGCTTCTCCTCCAATGGCCGCCATCACCACCAAAACGAACACCACCATCGCCAAACTCATTTTTTTCTCCATTTGTCTTCTTAATATTTTTTTTTTTTTTTTTTTTTTTTTGTGTTTATGTATATAAAAAGGAAGCTCTCTATATATAAAGATGAAATGACCACCTCTTTGTCTTGTTTCGGTTGAGCTACATGTAAGCAATGTGAGTTTTTTATATGCCAAGCTATCATTAATACGTGAAGTGTTGAAATTTGACTTTGGACTCTAGAAAATTTGTGTCCTAATTTACCTCTAACAAAAAGGCAGTTTTTGTCCTAGAATATTATGAAATGGGTATATTCCTTTCTTTTTCTGAAAAACCAGGTATATTCTCTATTTTATTCTATTCATT
The DNA here is from genome assembly GCF_020379485.1 of Brassica napus. Lineage (NCBI taxonomy): Eukaryota > Viridiplantae > Streptophyta > Magnoliopsida > Brassicales > Brassicaceae > Brassica > Brassica napus. The sequence goes on along the minus strand of NC_063452.1, from coordinate 5,281,054 downwards.
TTTGACCAAATTATGGTCATTGACCATGCACCCTTTCCAACAAATAATTAGTTTTGTATACCAATAGATGCATTGTATATGTTCTCCCAAATACCTTGTTAAATCCTATTCCCTCCGTTTCGATTTACTTGTCGTTCTTGGAAAAAAATTCGTTTCAAAATAAGTATCGTTTTAGAGTTTCAATGTAAAAAATATTAATAAGATTCTCCACTTTATTTTTCTATTGGTGTATAGGTAATTCTGTTTTTGTTTTGGAAATATACAAAATCATATGTTTTCTTAATCTGTGTGCATAAATCTAGAACGACAATTAAAATGAAACGGAAAGAGTATTATTATATTATTATTTTATATTTTTGTTTAGATTGGACAGAAAAGAAAAGATAAAAAAACCATCATGCATGACATTCTAAAAGTCTCTTCATCCTATCATTTCTTCCATCTCTCCAGTGCTCATCCTGCATATTTGATTACCATAGAAACAATGTCAACTTCACACACACATTACGTGCATGCATGCATATATACATAGATATAGAGAGATAGTTTTTTTTTTGATAAAGATAGAGAGAGATAGTTACTGCGAGTATGGTTTAGTTGAGTGAAGGGTGGAGGTGGTGTATCTTTGCAGTCGGCCATACATTTGCTGATGCATTCGGCTTTGTAGTCCTGATCGTCACAGAGAACCTCACATTTGAATGTACATGAAATATAGCTTGCTTCTCCTGCAGTGGACGCCATCACCACCAAGACAAACACCATCATCGCCACACTCAATTTTTTCTCCATTTGTCTTCTCAATTTGCTTTTTTTTTTTTTTTTTTGTGTTTAGGGGAAGCTCTCTCTCTCTCTCTATATATATATAAATATAAAATGACCACCTCTTTGTCTTGTTTCATGATATTTTGTTTACTTGATATTTTTCTATTGATTGAGTTGTTTTAGATTCGTAATGATAATAGTCTTTTAATAGAACAACATCTATAATTTTATAGGCTCAAAATTCCCTCCATTTTAATTAATATTTATAATTTCCAGTTTAAAAATTTCTGGGATTTTAATCGATCTATTAATAATAGTAATCTCAATTAATAGTAATCTCAATTAATGTTTAAGAGATATGTCTTTTCATCTTAAAAGTTGCATTAGTTAAAAATTTTTGTCAAATTATATATATGTCTTTTCGACAGTTAATTTCAAAAGTTACGTTGTTTCATCTCAAAAGTTGCACTGATTAAAAATAAATTGTCAAATTATATATGTGTCTTTCCAACATCATTTCTAAAAATATATTTTTAACAGTTGTATCTTTATAATTAGTTTTAAATTAGTTAAAATATCTAAAAAATCTCTTTTAAAAAATTTCAAAATTGTATCTCTTCATTTGATTGTATATGTTTCTTTCCAAAAACATCTCTAAAATATATTTTTAATAGTTGTATCTTTTAATTAGTTTTAAATTAGTTTAAATATCTAAAAAATCTCTTTTTAAAAATTTAAAAATTGTATCTCTTCATTTGATTGTGTTTTTTCATCCTAAAAATTGTATTAAAAAGTTGTCTTGCAATTGGTGATTGTAGATTTTGGTATAAATCATCCCAACTTTTGGTATTAACTAACAACCATTGCTACCTTTAATCCTCTATATAAAGAGTTGTATGCATTGACAAATCACAACAATCACAATTAAATTAGAAAAATGAGAGATTCATTGTTAAAATATCATCAAAGATTTTTAAAGAAACATGAAGAAGCTTTTTTTTTTATCCTAACACCAAAAAAACTAATCATACTTCCACGGCACACAGATAATAAGTAAATATTATTCAAAAAATATTTAAATATTCAAAAAAATATGATAAATTTGTTATACGTGTACTTCAAAGTGTTGTGAATATCTAGTTATCTACAGTTGTGTCATTTCGATAGTTTATCATATCTCTTTGTGCACAACCGCTTTTAATCAAAAGTTATTTGCTTTCATATTAGTGTCTATTCAGTTGTATTTATTTGGTGTGTCTTTTTATCATAATTTCTTTACATATACGATTTTTGTTTATAAAATCTTACACTATTAGAAAATAAATAAATTGAATATTTTTATAGACTCATATTAAATATTTTATAGGACCAAAATGGCTTGAATAGTTTTTTAAGACTCACTCATAATGAATTCAGTTAAATATTAAATTGAATTGGATATACAAACATATTGCAAAAGAAAACGTTATAACTAAAAACGTTGCAGTTATGTTTAAATCATTATTTACTTTTTGTTCAAACCTTTTGAAAAAAAAAAACATGATAGAGTTTATAAATGCTTTTATTGGAACCAAAAACCTTGACACTACTAACATAAAATGAAACTACCAGAAGATACTATGTATAATATCTTAGCTAAAGTTTTCAAAAATTTCATGTAAAGATTTTAGGAACTGTAGATTAGTCAACAAAGAGATATACAGATTTTTAAAGTAATTTTTGGGTTTATAAGTCTATAAGTAAGCAAAATAATTTAAGTAAACTTCTATTTGACGAGATTACTCTTTTTAAAACATACCTATTTTCGGAGGATTGTGTTGGTGACAATGTCGAAACTCTTTATTATTTGCCGTTTTATGTAAATGAAACATTTTAAAAACTATTATATATTAAGTATAATAATTTTGGTGGAACGATGATTTAACTCAATAAATTTAATTAATTTTGGCGATATATAATAGTAAAGGTATATTTGAATTTGTAAAATGTTATAAAAGTCATATCTACATCATTAGAGTTTATAATGAAAGAATACATGTTATACAAAGAGGAAATATTTAATAACCTCTTAAATAATTATAATTTTAAGAGGAAATAATATATATATTATATGAAATAACGATTATCAATATAGCCACATATAATATATTGTGTAACATGTGTGCCTCCTTCAAAACAGTTTAAAACAGTTTTTAATGATGTGAAAAAACAGTTTTTAACAAAAAGAATATTTATAAAATATAAGATTATTGTTTCTGTACATGAGTTTCTGGGTGATATCCATGCTCTTTGTCTATATAAAAAATATTTGGAAGAATATTCGATGTATTTAAAAAAAATTAGAATATTATTCATCAACTTCATTTATCAATTTCAATAGATTCTAAATTGGCAAAATATATAATTTTAATAAAATTTTAAATTTTAAAAACTAAGTAATTATCTTTCATAATTTTTAAAAGATCATGAAAGTCTGTTCTTGCTCTTGTCGTTATAAGCTATCATTTTAATTTAGTAAATGATTAAATTTAATATGTTTTCTTGTTTTGATTAGTTTCAAATATATTAAATTTCATTCAAGTTTTTTGAATAACTTGCCTAAAGTAGTAATAAGAAATATATCTTAATTGGTATTAATCTATTTGTATTTTAATTATAATTTAAAGCTATAAACAAATTTACATGTTTAGTATTATCTGTAAATGTGTATAGACGCATGCTTATGTTGTGACATGGGAACTTCCTCAAAAAAAGAAAGTGTTTTTAATAAAAATTTAAATTATAAAATATAATTAGTTATTAACTTATTTTTATAAAATGAGTTTCTGCGCGATATCTTTCATCTGAAAACATTTCATAAAAAGATATATACTTGTTTTTTATAAGATGAGCTCCAGTTGACTAAAGGTATGCAATCTTATATTATATAACATATTTATAATATTTTAGATTCTTTTTTGTTATTGAAATTTGATTAATTATTTTTTTGTTTTGGGTATAAGTTCCAATTTCTCAAAATAAAAAGGGTTTTTGCTATTATATATAAACATCAAAAATATATTATAAAAGTATATTCAAAATATAATAAAATCTAAAAATGTTTAAAATGTTTCTTTACATTATAAAAATGGGATAATTTTTTAATAATTCAAATTATGATATGATATGTGTGTCTTTTCAACATCCAACTATTAAAAAATATTGTGAAAATATGTGTCAACGTGTCTTTTGTCATAAAATGTGTCTTACATCCAAAAATATATATTTTCATGCTAAATTTACTATTTAAAAATAATTATCTCAAATCTGAAAGTTGTGCCTATTTTTATAGATTTTGGAAAGACTATGAATAGTACATTTGTTCAAGTAAATAATTTTCTAAATTTTAAATATTTTATAAAAATTATACATTTATAAACTATTGCAGTTGATGGTGATGGTAGATTTTGGTGATGAACTTTTATAATTATGATAAATCACTGCAACTATTGGTAGTGATAAACTTTGGTGATCAACCATTGCCATTTTTGGTGTTAAAAATTATAACTCTTAACTAAATATTGTAATGCTTGGTTGTTAGCAATTGCAACTTTTAACTCTCTATATAAAGAGTTATGAGAATTGGCAATTCGTAACTAAAAATAAAAATGTAGTAGAGACAAAGCGAAATATCTATTTTTTAAATTAATCATCAAAGATCTTAAAGAACACATTTATCTTATTCAAAACGAAGAATGAAATTTTGATTGTTTTATTGTACAAAAGGATTTCGTGTAGAATAAGGCTTGGAATAAGGTCAAATATGTTGAAGTAAGCTTGAAGAAAGCTTGAGCGTCAAGCAATCCTAATCCTAATTAGATTATGATCTTTAAGAGATAAGGATCAAAGTGTATTTAGGAGTTATCTATTTACAAGTGTTTTCCTATTAGGATTAGGATATCTAAAAGTCTTATATAAACACAATGTCATGAGATGACATTAGTGTGAGAATTGTGTGATTGAAAGCTTGTGGTTTTGAGTGAGTTTCCACAAGATATTAATAAGAAGAGTTAGTTCTTATTAAGTTGTTGAGTTCTTATACAATCCTTACGCTATATTGTGGTATCAGAGCCTGAGGTTACGATAGGATGAGTGATCTTACCTTGGCGACAACGCCGATGACGAAGAAGGAGGGAGGATCTTCCTCAATCAAGTGTCCGATACTAACCGCAACTAATTACACCGTGTGGACGATGAGAATGAGAATTCTACTAGGGGTGCACAAGGTTTGGGATGTCGTAGAAACAGAGATAGTAGATGATGCTAAAAACGACATGGCGATGGCATTACTGTTTCAGTCAATATCCGAAACCCTCATCCTACAAGTAGGAGAGCTAAACACGGCTAAAAAGATATGGGACGCGATCAAGGCAAGGTATGTAGGTGCAGAAAGAGTAAAAGAGGCTCGTTTACAGACACTAATGGTGGATTTTGATCGTCTCAAGATGAAAGATACAGAGACCATAGATGATTTTGTTGGAAAACTGGCTGAGATATCATCAAAATCTGCTGCTTTGGGAGAGGAAATCGAAGAACCTAAATTAGTCAAGAGGTTTTTGAAGTGTCTTCCCCGAAAGAAGTATATTCACATAGTGGCTGCATTAGAACAAGTTTTGGATCTCAAGACAACTGGTTTTGAGGACATAATAGGACGCCTTAAAGCGTATGAAGAGCGTGTTGCAGAGGAAGAAGAAGTTCAAGAAGATCAGGGCAAATTGATGTATGCAAACTTAGATTCACAGTCGAATCGTGGAGTCACCGAACCACAGACAAACCGCTATGGTGAAAACAGATGGAGAGGTCGTGGAGGAAGATATCAAAACAGAGGACGAGGTCGTGGCAGATATGCTCCATGTGATGCATCACGAGTCACCTGTTATCGTTGTGATAAACTTGGTCATTATGTGACTGACTGTCCTGAGCTAAAATTGAAATTTCAGGAGGCAGTAGAAAACGATAAGGATGATACTCAAGAGGCTGATGAACTTATGCTTCATGAGATAGTTTATCTAAACGAAGAGAAGGTGGTTCCAAGTAAATACGAAGTTCAGAATGATGAAGATAACATCTGGTACCTAGACAACGGAGCCAGCAATCACATGAGTGGAGATAAGAGATATTTTTTGAACATTGATGAATCCATTACCGGAAAAGTCAGGTTTGGGGACGATTCTCGCATTGAGATCAAAGGAAAAGGATCTATTGAGTTCTTGGACAAGAACGGAGAACCAAGAAAGATTGTTGATGTCTACTTTATTCCTGATCTAAAAAGTAATATCATCTCACTAGGGCAGGCCACAGAGTCGGGGTGTGACATAAGGATGAAAGATGAACATCTTATTATGCATGATCGTGATGGAAGTTTGATTGCTAAAGCTATTAGGTCAAAGAACCGACTATACAAGGTTCGAATGAAGATAAAGGAGGCGATGAGCATGCTAACAACTACAGTCAGTGACTCCATAAGGTGGCATTCGAGGTTAGGGCACATAAACTTCGAGACAATGCGATCAATGGTACAACGAGGGCTAGTCTTTGGGAGTTCCACCAGTTAATATGGAGAAGAATGTCTGCGGCTCTTGTTTATTTGGAAAGCAAGCAAGGCAATCCTTTCCTCAAGCAACAACTTATAGAGCTGAAAAAGTACTTGAACTTATACATGCTGACTTGTGCGGTCCTATAACACCGGCTACGAGTGCTGGAAACAAGTATATCTTTGTGATGATTGATGATCATTCTAGATATATGTGGACTGT